>NC_052136.2:8285893-8896304 GCF_016086655.4 Lepeophtheirus salmonis
CATGTGGAGTATGCAAAATATTTGTACACCCATTAGAGAAGATAAGAAGCTATTATGAAGTACTTCAAAATATATCCCAAAATAATTAAATATCTACATCTAAGAATATCCCAAAGATTAAAAACCGGCAGAAATTTGAATAGGTTAGGAAATAAACATAAGAAAAAAAATATCAAAATTTTATAATCATTCGCCTTGTGCCATCAAAAAATATACTGAAGGGGATTATTTTAATTTAGGGACCCCTACTTAATCAAAAGAATAATGGAATTTTCTATGAAATTTTTTTAAATAATCCAAAATTCCCGTTACAAAGAATTTGTAAAGTATTGTATTATAGAATTTTGTAAATCTGTATCGTAGAGGTGCTAAAATTAACACATGTGATGTGAAGTTGTACCACTCCAATTCTGTATCGGGGTATTTGCAAGCCTCAACGTACACTATATACCTAGTATATATTCTCAGTTTATATATATATATAAGACACTTAATACATTGAAGTTATAGTAACCTACTGAGTAAAATCTGCTCCTTTGGATTGGTACCTGGACAAACAGCTAACATGCCTTGCCACGAAGACAAATGCACAAAAAGATATCAATAAACAGCATTCATTTTTTCAAGCTTTTTAATTATTGCTTGAATAAACTTTTGGCTCATGAAACAAATAGGATATTCTTAGTGTTATTTCATGAACCAAAAGTTTGGAAATTCTAACTATTACAACCCTTCATAGCTATCTTCTAAAAAAAAGCAACAACAAAAAGTTAGGGGAGAGGAAGATATTCAGCGGAAGTGATGATTATTGGACATTTATGAAGGGTGGGGTTCGTAAGGAGGGCCGTAAAGAGGCCATTTATACATTTTGATACGAGTATTTGATTTATAATGGAGAGCAACTTGGATATGACGCATAGGAAGGGATTCAATAAACAATTTATTGTAGTTATAAATATGAAAATAATCTTTGTTTTAATATATTCCGTTGTAAACTTGTTTGCTTTAAATGTTTCAGATCACGGTCAGAATATTCGTTTTCAATTTTCTAACAAAAGTTAACATTGAACAACTTTATGGTAGAATATCATCCCCAAAAAATAGAAAATCCATAAATCAGCTGCTTGGCCAATTGCGTCAATATCTCTAACTGTTGAACCAGAAAATATTTTACGTGAGGGAATTCCAATTACTGTGTAATTTTTAATGTGGTCCGCCAGCAGTTGAGATAAATGATGCAGTGAATAAGAAGAGTGTGCCCCATTTGGAACTTCCGGAATTAAATTAACACACATCCGTCTGTTAATTTAATTCAAGGGACTTGTCCACTACATAACAAAATTTGACACGAGTTTGATAAATCAAATTTAGGGCTTTCATAAGTAGCAACGGTAGGTAATTCGACAACTTATCAATGACACCTACATGATAATATATATATCTATTTTTCCTCCTTTTTCCCCTAAATTTTATCAAATTACTCTTTTTTAGGAGAAGAAATCCTTTACAAAAACTAAAATGAATAATTTTTTTTTACAAATCGATATTTTTTTCTTTATTAAAATAAATATTCCTTCATTTGGGGAGGGCTACAGCCCTTCCAGACCCACCTCCCTTTGTGTACGCCCCTATTGAAGAAAAATAAATACAAATTTTGGATGCTATGGATGTGACGACGTTCGTAGTTTTATCATTAGAAAAGGAACAACGTTGGTCTTTGTTCTTTTTTATTTTAATTTATGTTGATGTTTTGTTAGGCCATTAAAAAGTTATGAATGGAGATGGTTTTTTTGTAAGAGCGCAAGGAGAAGGTGGGAGCGAGACATAAGATATTATTGAATTAAGAGCACTGTTAACATCAGCTGCCGGTTATATGATTTTGAGGGGAGAAATGGAATTACTGCTATGAAAAGAAGAACCCTCTACATTTAAAATATCATTAGCACAAGAAAAATATCTTAATTATATTTAAGTTCTTCGTAAATACATATTTTTTATGCATTTTAATTTACACCAAAAATAGGCGAGAATTCTTCTTTTAGAGTGAGTTGTTAACACACCCACAATTTATGAAATAATTAACAAAAAAATAAAAATAATAAAAGAATAAGCATACGTATCAGCCGTTTTTCCTTTTCACCATTCTTAGTTTTTGTTTAGATAAAGTATATTTTCTTCTCAAGGAACGACTGGGACGCAAATCTAAGCACATAGAGTTCAAGACAATTATTTCTCTCTAGCGCGTTGTCCATTGAGCTACATCGTTCCATTTCATACTTTTTGACTAAAAATAAACAACAGATGTGACGTTATGAGAAATACACTTTCAATTAGAGAGGGGTCTGCTGGATTTTGTTTTGAGTGGAGGCTAGCTCGGAAATCTGAAGAAAAGTGCTTAATTACAAAATATTCATTACTACATTATTATATCAGTAATGGAACTATGGAATGGTACTTTTTTTGTAAGTAGTTTGGGGTATTTTGAACATTTGTGTTCCGGGTACGACTATCAATTGGATTCGTTCCTAATTATATATAATGAAAAAATGTTTCATTCAAAAATTGCATAATTATTTAATTGATAGTAATTGTTACTTCAAATTATTACTGGGTTTCCAGAACAAAATGCTATTAAAAATTTAACTATGAATGAATTAATCTCAATTGACAAAAATCATTATGAATATTGTAATGAATAATGATTGATAAAATCGTGAATAAGTAATAATAATATAAATAAATAAAAATTCGTTATTCCATCAAAATCTTTAAAATTTATTAATAAAGTATGACACATATTTATTGTTGGACCGTTCTAAAAAATTAAAATAAACTGTAGTCCTAACAGTCTGGTCATAATACAATTTGTCATTCCAAGGACCTGTCCTTATCGGTCTGGTATGGTAACTACAACAGCTGAAATAATATAGCTATTATACCCTTTCAGATGTTTTACATTAACTTTTTCAAAGAAACAAGACACCTGATGTCTGTGGCTAGTACTTATTATTATAGGTTCTAGCTATCATTAATTATTTTCTTCGTTTTTATAGTATTCAGTCCTAGCTAGGTGTGATGAAAATTAAAAGATAGCTAGGACCGTATGACTGAAAGAACCGCCTTATCTGTTCTCAATTTTTCCTCAAAAAAAAGAAATCAGACTGAAGGGGGGAGACTGATTTGTAAATCAGCCCTAAAACGGATCCAACATTACATACCGTTACTTAACCAATGAATAAGTCTGGCTCCTCCTCACAAGTTACCGGGTCGTGCAAAATGGATGTAGCACTAAACAACGTATGCAATCTTTTGCTCCTCCATAGTCTCAGTTAAGTTAAACGTGATAGATTAAATATATACATTTATGAAGCACACAATTACAGATTTGACCTCCATTCTTCTCGATGACGCCCTTCAAGCGGCCACGGAAGGTGGATCACACTCTGGCAATGTAGTCTCTTCACATGAGCTTCCCCTCCTTCTCCACAGAGGACTCCAGGTCAGTCACATTACTGTGGCGTGATCTGCAGGACTTGGACTCGACTTATTAGCAGATAAAGTTATCCAACGGATTCAGATCAGGACTATGGGGAGGCCAGATGTTCTTGGGCCAAAACTCTATGCTCTCTTCCATCTAGGCTTGCACAACATTGGCTGTCTGGGTGGGTGTCCCATCCTGCTGGAAGACTTGGGACGCCTTGCCCGATTTCTTGATGATCTTAAAGGCCTACGGGAGTACCTTGGTCTTCAAGATCTCTATGTAGTCGGCCGCCGTCAGCCTGTTCCCAGTCTTGAACCAAATTGGCGGGATTTTGTCTCCGATCGAAGCCACAAGAGGCTGGATGTTTTGTATTGGAAAAAAGTATCCAGAAGTGTCTTCAAAGCAAAAAATACGATTATTCTACTTATTGAAGACGGGGTCGACAGTGAATGATTTTTTTATCCGAGAAGAAGAACACATAATTGCAATGATGCTTCAGGTCGTCTAGTAGGCATCTGGCCCGCTCCACACGGACATTTTGTTGTTGTCGAGTCATTAATAGTCTTTCAACATTTGGACGGCTTTCCACAACTGGGCTCGATTTTAAGGCTTTCCCCCTATTTCATGAACTTTTTGACCTTGTGAGAGGTGTGCCACTTGATCCCAATAATCTTGACAATTTCAAGTGTGCTGTTGCCAGCACAAATTCTAAGCAACAATCTTACTTCTTTTTTCTTCCATTTTTGTTTACAGAAATGATAGATGTGATTGCAATAGCTCTTTCGAAAATTTAAAATATAACTGTCGCTTTAAACATCGGAAATCTACAAATTACAATCACTACACCTCACAAAATTAATCAATAATAGTGGTACAGCCATTTTGCACGCCCTGTATATAGATCTGATACAATTTTGATATACATTTTTACCCTTCGATTGAAAGTGTGTGCCCTAGATTATTGATATTACCTCAAAAATATGAAAATAACCATAACAACCCAGAATACTTATAACACATGTATGCTTATGTCTGCACAAAGACCAATATTTCATATATTGTAAATAAATATTGACTGTTTAACATTTATTCGAGCAACAAGTCCTAAATATTTTTTATAATATTAATTTTTTATTATGGAATTGTATGTCTTCATTTTACGACCAACTACATTTTTCACAATTCAGAAAAAAAAAAAAAAAAAAAATAAGGATCTATTAGACTACAAAAGAAAAGGTTTATTTTTGGTACTTTTTTATATTGATAAGCTATTTTCTCACACTTCAAAAACTATACATAAATAAGTAAAATAATTTTTTAAATCCGGAAACTTGTATTTATTAAGTATATATTATTTTATTTTTTTTATTTAGATTCTTTAAAGAGAAAAATAAAGCTAAATCATGTATATGTGATAGAAATTAATGTTTTTTATTAGAGACACAAACCTCTCAATCCCAAATTTAAATATCCCATTTATGAGCTCCCCCATTAATTTTTTTAATCTTATTGATTCATTTGACTTTATTTTTGACATACAAATACTGTTTTGTTATTAAAATAGTATCCATTAACATACTCAAGCGAGTAGAGGTTCCAAAATCCTTTCTATTCTCTGTTGTTGAATTATTAATTCATTCATTATTGGTCTGCATATAAACTATTGAAGTAACTTGAAATTGAGAATATTCTCGAAGCATCATATTTAGTTATTGCAACAAGATACCTATTTACAAGGAGTTCTATAATTAGTAAATTTAAGATCTTAGTTTGTCACGTTTTTCATGTAATCATTTCATGGATATTGCATAATAATGATACATAATAATGCATTACACTGATTGTTCTAATGTATCATTGGTTTTTTCCGATATAAGCATTAAAAAATGATTTGTTAAAGAAACATTGAGAAATACACATAAATGACTTATACAAGATAACTAATTTATATTACAGACTAGCAAAGGGCTGAATAGAGGGGAATAAAAACAAAGAATGAAGGTGGCAGAGAAAAGACAGAAAGAGGGATGTAGACAGAAACAGAGAGAGAAGGGAAAGGAGGTTTTACTTGGGAACAGGCCTCCCATCCCCCGATAAACTGCCCTCTGTCCTTTAACCCCCGACCAAAACATTGAGATTTATAGGTTATTTATACAGTGAATTCAGGGATCGATTATATTAAACGAGTATGTTCATGATGTTATAATAAATGTCTGTGAAGATATTAATTTTGCATAATTATAAGATTGGCCCCAGTTGGAATTTTTTTCTCAATATCACGTGGTATTTTAAGCAACTATTCCATTTTGAAATAATATTTGAAATCCAAAAAAATGTTTTTCATCAAAAAAATGATGGATCGGCGTAATGTACAGGGTAGGGTAACAAAACGTGGACTCGAGAGATGGATTTAGAAATACATCCATAATTTTATATTTTCAATATTACACAAAAAATAATGTTAACAAAACATGTAGACGAGGTTTTAGCAAAACTTTTTTCACTCAATATGGCCTCCTTCATTATCAACCACAAGCTTGACACGTTGCCTGAAGGCGTTGCAGGAGTTGATGACAAACTCCTCTAACAAGTTATTCCATGCAGCCACTATGGAGACTTCAGTTAGTCCACAATTGGGTGTTAGGTCATATTGGCTTCCCTCTCCAAAATGTCCCATATAGAAAATCCCGCTGGGCTCAAATCTGACGAGGAAGGGGTCATATCTCTTTGGACCAGAATCGAGCCGTGTTATCTGCGAAAAACTTTTGGCACTTGGCGAACGTGTGAGAGGGAGCACCGTCCTGAGTCCGGCTAATTGGTCTTCAGCCATGGCAAGATGGTGTACCTAAGCACCTTATAGTAGGTAGATTTACCCGATTTTCTTTCCAGGTCTTTGTGGTAGACTCCTTGGACCTCTTCTTTTGTTTTTACAAGCTAGCAGTCGTTGAATTGATCAACTGTGAAAATATTCTTGTTCTAGAGAATTTTCACAGTTGACGCTTTTGCCTTCATCCATATGAGGATTTTATTGTACCTCTCGAGCCTCTTGGCTTTCATACCCCCTGTCAGAAGGTGGCGTGGGGTCTTTGTGAAAGAAACTAAGCCCACTTTGTGCTTTATAGCTTTCGTGATGGTCCTAAGAGCCATGGAAGAGCCGTTTCCCATTTTATATTTAGTCTTCCTCTATCCTTATCGGTGGTTAAGAGAAAAATTAGCAAATTTTAACTTATTGGTATACGAAACATTAGAAGAAATAAATTCTCAATTTTCTTAATCATCTTTTTTGGTTCCACATTATAGTATTTCATAATCTATGACGTTATGAATTGTATTAACAATCTTAACTTTATATGACCTCAGAATATACGCAAGCTTTTACACTGGAAGCTTCTTATGATTTAGATAAGGATAAAAAGTAAGTTTTCACTCTAAAAACAACATTAATTGTATATCCGACAAATTATTGAGTAGATTGAAGGAGTTAAACTCGTTAATTGGTCAAGTTAATAATTTCAATTATATACTGTGTCTTGCTTCAGAGGAAGATTAGGGAGTTTGTTTCGGTTACAAATATTGATGGAACTATATATTTTTTAGTTGTACAGCAGGATTTGTTATCAATAGGTCGCCTATTAAGTCCTTTTTCAAAAATATTATCAGGCCACACTTGAATTCTAGTATGTACCCATAGCTGCCAATGATCTCGAAGTGTCGTTTCCACTTCTTGCAGCTTACCACATAGCATGCAACACATGGCACTATTAATCATAGTAGGGTAAAAGTTCTTATACTGCAAGCCCACGTCGAATCTCAAGTCCTGTCCAAGTTCTTGACTATTTTCATCCAATCCTCAGATTTCATTCAAACTGATTTAATGTCCATAACTAAAATATGGGGCCAATAGTGTTAAGGATTTTCTTGAGTGCAAAATGTACTAGCTTTGAAGTCCAAGTAGAGTCGCAAGACTTAGCTATGGAGTCCAAGTGAAGTTTCGAGTCTTTGATTGAGAATTCATCTTCAAAATATGGACTCAATTCCAAGTCGATTTGCATACCTCTGGCAATAATTGACCATTGTATCACTAATTATATATTTATTATTATATTATTTTATGAAGATTCTGTTCAATCAATAAGTTAGGATCACTAAAGATCCAAACGGAATTGCTGTAATTTTGAAAAATTACAACGAAAACCTTTATAAATGTACAGATTGTGATTAATATACCCTTGTACAATGAGTAGTGATCGAGTCCTAAATAAAGAGGAAACAAAATTATGGATACCAAAATTAGTACGGAGGAGATATTGATTTATTTGAAAATTATAAAAAGAAGGATAAGCCACCTGAAGTTGGAGGATATCCTATGGAGTTCTCCTTAACCTTTAAGGAATTGCTGGCTCCAATACTTAGCAGGGTATATGAGAAATGTTTTGAGAATAGACTCCTTCCAACTTTTATGGTGGAAGGCTTAATTCCCTTAATACCAAAAGGGAAAAATATCTCAGTTATGTACAAAATCTTAAACCAATTGCTCTTTTAAATAGTATTCATAAAATAATGACTGGAATTATCAATGAAAGATTAACAATTATTTCAAGCAAAATAATACATCGAGACCAGAAAGGCTTTGTCCCTTGTAGATCTATTGGAGACGGAGTGAGGAGTGTGTATGACTTGTTGGAGCAAAAAGAAGCTACTGGGACAGCTATTGACTTTGAAAAAGCATTTGATTCTGTTTCGCACAGTCTCATTATCAAGTCATTGAAACACAAAAATTTTGGATACATATTTTTTTTTGGTATGTAGGGGACATTGATTTAGAGAGCAGAATCATGGATAAGTGAAAGTGCCCAGTTAGACATTTCTAGTTCCAACGTTCTTGAAGTCAAAAATACCCTTTGTCTTCTTATCTATCTATAATTAAACTAGAAGAGTTGATTGATACAATATATAATAATGACCGAATATTTGGGATATTGGTAGGAGACATGAAGTTGAAGACACAGATTTGCTCCGACGACATGACTGTCTTAGTAAAATAGAATAAAAATAAGTACTAAGAAGACTGAAGTAATCACTATAAATCCCCACTAAAAATATTATTCATGCTAACTATTAGGTGTAGAAGTCAGGAAAACAAGTGAGCTAAACTTTGAGGAAATGGAAAGTAAAATAAAACAAATGTGCCTTCACTTTCAAAATTACAGTTTGGGTCTGCCTGGAAGAATACTTGGAATCAAATGATTGTATCCAAGATTAGTCATTTAATGTGTTTAGTTCCATACACTGAAAAAAAAAAAAAAGACAAAAAAGACCAAATGCAGAGAAAATTCAACTTCGATGCGTGGCATGTAATAGACTTCATGAGAAAACTTTTTATGGAGGCCTTGGACTAGCGGACACAAAGAAACGCGGGATTATGAGTAATTTACGATGGTTTAAAAGATTACATTGGAGTCCAAGTACATGGGCAAGCATAATAAAGGTAGATATGAAAATAATATATGGTTATAATCTTCATTACCAGGCTGAATATGGTTATGCCGACCTTATGAAACTATTTCAAATTGAGATAAACTTTTGGAATAGTATAGGTGGTGCATATTCGAAGTTACTTGAGAATGTTTTATTTGATATGAAAGGAGCAGCACCTTTAGTTCGAAACCAAGAGTGTTAAGGATCTTTGGAGAGCACAGTCAGAAGAAACTGACCCCAAGGGGATGGAGAGGGGTGGGGGTATAAAATTGGAGGAGCTACAAAATAATGGTCTCATTTTGATAAATGTATACGCATTTTTAAAAAAATGTGTCGTTGGTGTGTCTTAAAAAAACTGTGAATGCATTTTTCCATTCACTATAATATATTTTGAAGGAGAGGCTTATCGAAAAATTCCGGAAGAGATGGAGGTGAACAAAAGTGCCAAGGCGATTTTAAAAAGTATTTGTAGGTTATATTAGGAGATATAAGAGGATGATGTTTGGGAATCTACGATGAGGGACATATATACTTATTGTCAGACTTAATGAGATCTACTGTTATTACCCTGAAATTTGTGTCTCCAATTTATAGACCATTATTGATTGACAAGAAACCTAAAGCTCAGACCGGAAGTTTTATTGACTATAAATGGTTTGTTGCTCATAAACTAGTTTTATATATGTAAATACTTAATTTCGGCAATTAAAGCTTATGTTATTTTAAATATATATATGTTGGTTTGCCCTGGAGAAAATTACTATGGAGAAAATTTCCCTTTTTTGTTCAAACTTCATGATGAATAATAATAGATTATAAATACGCTTATTATCATTTATTTATTATTTATGTATTTTTAAAAGATCTATCATATAATTTGCATATATCTTAGGTCTTTAAAAATTATTATAAGAAATTTATTGTACTATTTTATGTAGGAATTTATAAAACATAGATATTTGTTGAAACAAAATTAAAATTATTAAAATTTTATTTTATTTACCATTTACACAAAGGATTAGATAAATTATTTCCAACAGAAATCAAACAGATTAGATTACCCTTCCAAAAAGAAAAAAAAGTATTTTTAAATTGAATGTTCCTACAAAATTTAAGAAAAACAATTATTGATATGACTATTAAAATAAAAATAATTTTATTTGCATGTAACGTAGTATGCATAAGAAAAAAGAGTTTGATGGTGTAAAAATACGGAAGAAACGGGTTTTAATTTGCAAACCGTGGACTTAAACTATTTTTTGGTATTAGAGGAGTTCCTTGTATGAATTGGAGGTGGTTTTTAGCAATACGACTCTACACCCAAGCTAATCCGAGGGTGGATGCCCCCCCCCTCCTTACCAATCATTTCGATCCATTTCTTAGAAGATTGGATTGAATTTGAAAAATTACAAGGAAATTGTATGCAATAATATCACTCATTCTTGAAAGTGCTCCCTTGGGGGTGGAACAAGCTAAAGGATTCTAGAGAAAGAGAGGTTAAGGGAAAAATAAACAATAACCCCGGCCCATAATAACGTGTTATTGTTGTGACGTAGTTGCCCTTATTATTCTCTTTTCACTAGGGGGTAGACTGCCTATTGAAACTGCCTGCCTCCCGAGAGGAACATGTGTCAGCTTCTAATTATTGGTCAATCAGAATTGAGAACTACTAAATCCTACCTTCCTTGCCTTGAGTGTCCACTCTTTGCCTGGAGCCCTATAGAACAAACAAACTTATTTAGATATTTGTCATAAATAATATGAATTATGAAAATAAGCGAATTTATAATGTGTTATTATTCATTCAATTTAAATGATATTATGATAAATAGTTATTGTTTATCTGCTATATACGTCGTAAAGGTAAATTAATGAGTGTTCTTTTGAGGAAAAATATTTTAAGATATGTAATTGTGAGTAATTGCATTGCAAGACATTATTATCGTGTTCTATTTCGTTACAATTTATATTATATTCGGCCAATCAAACTATTGTATGATAAAATAAATTCCAGAGTAGCCTTCCTTTTTTGTCACAGCTGATTGTAGTGGATCTGATGAAACGTCATGAGCATTATTCTTTCTCTTCTCCAAAACATTCTTGAAATTGTCATGGTTACCATATTGATTTTCAGTTTCTTTTTTTTTTGTTTGCAACATGCACAAGATTTTCATGAAATGCTATAAGCTACGTTTATAATAAAAATTAAACTATTAATTAGAAATATTATAATACAGTATCAAATAAAATATTATTTAAGATTTAAATATTATGAAATATAAATATGTTGTTGTGCCTGAGGATGTTACTTGACAAAAACTCTACAAAGAGGATCCAGAATGTAAAGAGAGAGATTGTGGATGCATAAGATAATATACGATATAATATTCTTTACATACGGATATTTCTCTACTCTGACATTTACAATCTTGTCAGAGTATTTTTTCTAAAAAATACCAATAAAGTACTTTATAACACATCAACATAATAAAACGCATAAAATGATGACAATTAAAATAAGAAGAGGAACGAAGATCCATAGAATCACGAGTAAATATATAACATATGTAATTCATTTTATAAAATGTGGAGAGATAATATGACAATGAGAGTCTGCCCCGCAGTTATTAAGGGATAAATAGCAGTTCGTGTAATTAACTTTTTCAGTTTTTTCCCCTGGTTCTTTTTTGGAGAAAAGGTTGCGTGGTGCTATAAAAGTAAAATTGTGATATGATGGTGCGACTCAAAAAAATGACAAAAGGAAAAGTGACTAAGTGGAAAAAATGACAAAATTCTTTTAATCTGATTTAATAAATATTACCAATAAAATATATATTATTTAAGAAGAATAAACATATACGAAAGCAGTTGGAATGAATTAAGTGCTAATCACTTAATTCTCCCTTATAAATTATACTATCATTAGACATGATTCATATCGGACAAGACAAGATTTTTTCCTTCGCCATTTTTTCCTAAAATCGGTTGGAAACTTTATCAAATTATATTAATTGTAAGAGGTTGTGTACATTTAGAGGTATAAATGTTCCGTTAATTTATATGATCCTAGTTATAATTTTTATAGTTATAAAAATATATATATTTCATTGAAATTATGTTCAACTTGCTTGAAATAATCTATCGATCATTAAAATTGATATTCTATTTGATATGGATAATATTCATAAAGAAATTTAAAGATGTAATTATATATGTATATATACATACAAAAATTAGTAGCTATGTAGATAAAATAGGGAAAAAAACTTGTTTACATTTCTAGTCAGTTATTATTTTATAACGCATTTCCTATATACTTTTTTAAGTATTTTTAACATTCATGTTTGACTGCATTTGTAATTTACATATTATTTAACATCCAATCCACCTATTAATATCAGCTTTGAAAATGAGTTTTATTTTAAAGTTCATCAAACTTCCGTGTCCTTTTTCAATATTCTCTATCTTCTCCTCTCAAATGCACTTTTATAATTGATTAATACTTATAAGTTTAATTCAATACATTGACATTTTTATGATAATTAATTTGTTTTCCTCGAATATATGTTATTTTGAAGATCCTTTAAACAAGGCTTCATTTTGTCAATTAATGTGTAGAAATATTCCATCGATCATTTAACACGCTCATTCAAATAATATGTTTTAAGATATTAATTAATTTTAATAATTAAGTATGCGTGATTAAATTAAACATTTAGTAGTCACGCCAAGTGCCAACATGACTTTCTTTTAATCGAAAATTAATATGCAGCCAAATATTAGTCGTTAAATGTTGTTGACATGTGTCATTTGATTATTCGTTCAAGACAGCTGATACATTCATCATTAGTCATTATATAATAACTTTATGCGGGCTCCAAAGATATCCTTTGGTATAATATTATTACTCCAATCTAGCGTCAACATATTCAATTTGAATAGAGACAGTTGTCAATGGCTTTATAAATGTTGAATATTTTGCTAATTGTATTTTAAACCGCTTTTCACCGAATCATGCATATAATATATTTTATAAATATTAAATATATAAACACTATCAACGTTTAAATATTCGTAAATGATCTTTTTACGATGAGGGATTGATTACGTCATAGAGAGGACACGTAACGTACGTATCTCAAGATGTATATCTTGTGTACAAGTTGCGGTTTTGTACAGGTTGTAATTTGTATTAGAAAGTTGTACAAGTTGCAACTTAAAAATTATATGATTAATTTTAAATGAAAAATTTACAGTACTTGGAGTGAAGATAATGTAATAATTGAAAATTCCATGAATGATCCGACGTATTAGTGGTCTCATTTTTAACTATTTTAATAAAAACTGCACATTATTATGTTCAAATGCCCACTGTTATAGAACTCATAAATACATAATAAAAATGTAATTTTGATAGATCAAAATGAAATGATAGTATGTATTAATAGTTGTTAATTAGAGCGGTCAATGTTGCAGTTAAATAGTACATTTTAAGACGAAGAAATTAAATCTTGTACTATTTGCTTATACAAGTTACCAACTTGTACATACATCGCAACTTGTACTAGGGAAAAGATGATGAAAAGAAGAGAGAATATTAGAGAAGAAGAAGTGCAATTTATTATAAGCTGTTGTACAGCGCACTCCAAGCAGACGCTAGCTGAATAAAAGAAGAAGAGGAAGAAGCTAGCTACTAGCTGAAGAACAGCAAGAAAAAAGAAGAAATATATAATAAAAAAAGGATTAAGTAAACTCTCATTATAGTAATGTCGCTGGTATCGTGTTGTCTAATTGGATTTGAGTAGAGAAGTGGAATAGTCCCTGTCAAACGATATATAATTTCGACTCCATGAATTGTATCCCCTTCCTCTTGGATTGATCTATTTGAAGAATTTCTATTTTGAAAGTCGAACATGTCCTCAGCTCCCCCTTCTTTCACTCAATCAGAGGATCCAGAGGAAATGTCATACAGGTAAAAACAGATTGTATCCTGATAAACGACACCTTTTTCTACCCCTAGATCTAACTGTACATAAAGCCAAGGACTCATTTACTTCACTCCAATGATATTAGAAACAACATCCTTCCAACAAACTAACATGACAATGATTGCTAAACAGTTCACCGCTACCAAACATTTGCATATATTCATTTTTTGAACTTATAAGTGATTATTAGATATAAAAAGGAGAATTGTCATTGACAATTATATTTCCCATAATTGTCAATGACTATAAGAATCAAATATCATGCATTTTGACATCTCCTTACATCGACAATTATTCAATCAATTAATCCATTTACTAGGCCTCTTTTTCATATATGATATATATCAGTCAGGTCTCTTGACTATATCTAAAAATATGTATAATGAAACGTTCTAAACTAGCATCCATAATCGTATATATTATATATACACTATATAGTCAACCGTACAGAGAGGTGTTTCAATTTGTATTCGAATTAAAGTTTTATTTTATCTACATATATGTTGATATGTTATTTTCTTGGCAATGACATTAGTATCTCCCCCGCCCCCCCTAATAATTACTTATCGATCTTATGGTATGACCAGGTTGTAGGAGAGTATTTTTAAGTCAATGGATCTAAAGCCTTTATATTACGAATGAATGAGTTCTACATATTTTAAATATGATTTTCATTGAAATATTGTTTTCATTTTTTTGTAGCACTTGGATGATATTACACTTAACGGATCCAATCAAAGTTACTTGCATATTACTTATTTTATGGCTCATTAAGAAAATATTTCGAAGAGAAGATTGTAAGTCCTTTTTTTATATAATTAGTGTAATATATTGTAGTAAAATTTTATTATACAAGATTTTACTTTAAAAAGGAAGCGATGACTTAAGGTCATCGTTCTTTACAAAATTTCTAAGCATATTATTCTTTATGTTTATCATATATATCAGATTCCACACTCCATCTTTGAAAGTGTGTGTATGTGTGTGTGGAGGGGGGAGAGAAATTCTAAAAAAAGTAGGAGCCATGGTGTTCTGTTGCGCAGCCCCCTATACATATATGTGATTACACCCGTGTATATTAAAGTTAAAATTAGGATCAGTGCAACATGCTGTAGCTATCAGATCCAGTGGTGGTAGTCCTCTGAATGAACTTATCTAGCTCATTAGCCACGTCACCACGTGATTTTTCCAAGGATATCCACATTCTCCTTTTAAACATTGCTGTTTTCGTCATTCCCACTCACTATATTAAATTTTCGATTATTCTCAATTAAATTAATATTTGTCTTGTATTAGTTGTTGCAATTTTATTTATAGTGAAGATGATGCAATAATTGAATATTTCATGGATGGCCGATACATTAATAATGTACTTTTTGACTAAGTTGAATCAAAATTATTAATTGATTAGTACATATTCTGTGGTACATTATAAAGTTCAAATGCCCACAGTTATATAATTACCAAATACATACAAAATTCCCTAATTTTAATTCAACAATATGAAATGATAGGATCAATTAATAGTTTCTAATTAAAATAACTGATGTTGTAATTGAAACATCGTTATGAGGCATATAACTTGTATTTTTTACTATCTGTTCGTACAAGCTACAACTTGTGCACAATATATTTTTTCGCTTGCTTTAAATAATAAATACACCCGATTCATTTGTTATTTTTTTAACATGCAAAATTTCATTATTTCAAATATTTTTGTACTTTGTTAGTGTCTTCCAAACAATTCGATTATAAAATATTATTTACTTTGTATTTTTCCCTATCTAATGAACAATTAGTGGATACTAATGTAGCTCCAACTATATATTAACACTTGTTTGTGGCTTTCTCCATCATATTTGTGAGTGAGAATATATGTGACTCATTTTATCTGATATTTCTGATGAAAATTATGCATGTTAATACTTCAGATGATAAGTATAGTCTTACATTCTAAGAACAAAATATAGTAGTTCCATGTTTTTTTTGATCAAGTTTGAAATATTGCCATTTATTTATGTATACATGGGGAGAAGGAACAAACAAAAAAGATTGATTTTTTTTTTGCAAAAAAAAAAAAAAGAAACATTAACAATAAAACAATACAGGCAGTACATTATTCCTTATACGAGATTTAACTATTTAATATAGTAGTTGTTTTAAAAGTTGATTCTTAATTAATCAAACTACTGCATTCTTGATAAAAGATTATCTCATTTTTACTATATACAATATTATATTATATATATTCTTTAATAGCTCCATTACATCCCATCCCGGTGGATATACCTGAATTTTCTCTTCTAAAAAAACAAGATTTCACAATTGAACAGCTCAAAGAGTATGATGGAACCAAAGAGGACGGCCGAATACTCATTGCTGTAAATCGTAAAGTATACGATGTCACAAAAGGACGTCACTTCTATGGAAAGGGTAATATATATTAACATTTATTACAAAAAAGACTGTTCCATTTTCGATTTAATATCCCCCCCCCCTCCTTCACTGTAAAAAACCCCTTGTTTTTAATCATTTAAAGAGGTCTAAAATGTGCTCAATGATACTCCCCTGTTCTATCAAAGACACAACAAACAATTATCACTTATTCAACTAGAATTTAATTTTGCGATATGGTATTTTCACTCACATCATAAATTGCATCATAATTGAAGGGGACACCATCTCGGGGATTCAGAGTTGATATTTTTTATTATATGAAACGTACAAATTTCCTATAAATCTTGATGAAACTTCATCAAATGGCTTTAAGAATAAAAAAAAGACTTTACAACGGCTTGAATTTACTTGATGCAAATGATAAACATTGATATTTGAATTCAATCTAAGTAATGTGTACTTAAAATACCTTGATTTGTTCAATCTTTTTATCGATTATGGACGCGAAAAGTAGGATAATCAGAGAAAATTATTTCTATTGTAATAGTGAATTTTTATCTACTCTATGGAAATAAAATTGTATGACGATGTAATAACATATTTTTGATACATTTTAGGGTCAGATATATAATAAAACTAGGCAATAGAGGGATACAATTTTGATAGACAGTAACTTTGAAGTCCTTTTATTTGTTGGTTCTATTTTGGCATCTAATAGTTGACTACTTTCATTAACAATTTTCATAGTTTTCATGCTTATAAACTTGGTTGTTAAGGTATCCAAAATAGCTGTAATCAGCCCTGCTGACGTAACTTAAAAACGCTCTATTTATCTTTGATGAACCAGGGAAACTGCAAATCATTGAGCACGCCTTAAATTATTAAAATCAGGGTGCACAATATTTTTTTACTGATAAACCCCAATATGTACTAAAAGAAATAGAAAGTACAATTTTTGACTCATAAAATTACCATATTTGGAACGGTACAAGAGGTTTAGAAATAGTCAATTTCGATTTAAAAAATACAATAGCCTTTATATCACTCCCTAAAATGGTTTGAGAGGCCTCAAACTTTAGCACAGTCAGTTTTTTGATTGTCTCAAGCTAGTAGAAAAGGTCTTTGTGGAGGGAGAGGGAAATATTCTCAGGAAAATGGGACAGTCTAATATACATAATAGAAGAAAAGGAGAATTCAATATTTATGCTTTGATTTTCAGATGGCCCCTATGGTAATTTGGCCGGCCATGATGCATCACGAGCTCTCGCCAAATTTGAAGTTAACAATGTATCAGATGAATATGATGATTTGTCTGACCTCGGACAAGAAGACATGGATGAAATCCGTGAGTGGGATACACAATTTTCTGAAAAGTACATCTATATAGGGAAACTATTGAAGCCCGGTGAGGAACCTACGATTTATTCAGACGAGGACGATGATGATGAAGATGATGAGTCGTCGGCGTCCACTTCCGTCCCAAGTAAAGAGTCTAAAAAGAAAAATTAAAGTCTGATGATGTTGTGTGTGACCATGGAAAATTAATGAACGTTGATCATTACTAAAACGGATTTTTAACTTCGAAAGGAAGATGTGTGTGTGTCTGTGTGTGTGTTATGAACTCTTTTGTGCATTTAAATCTCATTTGTAAATTTGAAAATATTCATTCTTGTTATGAAACAACAACAAACAAAACAAAAACCGATAAAATTACACTCAATTTTCGTTTTTAATGCAAAACGCAATCCCTACCTTCTTTTCCTTTTCTGTCGCTCATTTATGTGAGTTTATAATTATTGTATGTATTTCTTTAATTATCATCCTTGTAAACATTCTCTCAAGCACATGTATTTTGCATACATTATAATTATTTAGCAGTATTTTTTAATATTTGGAAAATGTCGATTTTAAAACAAAAATACTAATAACTACTATTATTATTATTATTACATTAAAAACATATTATTACAATACATTCTTCAGATAATAATATAACATAATATTCTATCCTTATTATAATTTTTCGGCCAATTATTGACAATTTCTTCTTCGAGCTGTGCAACCCAATAGTACGTCATATTTATATGTTGTATCTTAAATTGATGTGAGAGAGCATTATTCTCTTAATAATATTATTTTGTATCCTTTGGTTGTGATAGTTATTATTATTATTATCTTTTTTGAGATTATAAGTATAATTTCCCAAGCCCCTCCCTCCGTGAAGCTTTCACGTAGATTTTGATGATGAATTTAAAAGTATCATTGAAATAATGCCCTTTGAGCAGCTTTTCTTTTTGATGGATTATACTTATACTTTCTTACTTCTATGAAACTACGAGGTAGTCTTTAACAACTTACATCGTATTTGCAACAATTTCATTGTCTTTACGCAATGATTATTTTATTATTTCAAATTTTTCTATAGTAATGTATAAATGTCACAACCCCTTAAACTCTGCTTACGTAGAGGAGTTAATCTTATTTCCTTTATTTTTTATGTTTTTCAAAATATGTCCAGTTAGTGTACTTTTAAATCAATTTTGACTTGAGAAGCACAGTCCCAAATTTGTACTTATTAAAACTAAATATAAATCCATATAGTATGAATAAATATGTAATTATTTAATTTGATATTAATTAATTAATCAATAAAACCAAGTGTCCTCGTCATTCTTTTGAGTAGGGGCAGCATTCCAAATAATTAAATACAACAACACTCTTATTATTTTTAAATATATCTATGTATATATTAAGCTTTATTTAAAATAATAAATTAATATTTTCCTTTTGTCGTAGATTATGAAGAGAAGTACGTACGTAATTAGGTATAATGAATAAATAGAAGAGTATAAATAATAATAAAGAGAATAATAGGACAGGGATGAGAAGATGGGAATCATTCAACACGCATGTTGAATATGACTAGACATAACTCTCTTGATTACAGTGACTGTATTCCAGGAAAGAATCCAATATTTTGGGTTCGACGAGATCAGTGGCATTCATTTGATTAATAATAATTCCCCCACTGTGAGAATTACTTTTGACACGTTTGAGAACTGTTAGACAGGAAATAAGGATCCCATCGCAATTGTTTCTTTCATAAGGGTCCTTACAAAGCTCAACTAAACGATCAATTCCTCCAAGATTCATTAAGTCATCGCAAGATTTACCTTCATTACATAACCTAGATATAAAAATAGCATCAAGTTAATAATAAACTACTAACACCATCAAGGACCTTGTGAACATACCGTGAGAGGGCAATTGCAGATTTTTTGACCACTCTTTCAGCTGCTGCCTTTTCCGTTATAGAAAGTTCTTCATCATTCACTTTGATGTCAATCATACTTAAGAGGAAATTCATTCCATTGTTGTCAATAACAGAAGGTCTACAAATTGGATTGGCTGCCATATTTGCTAATACCGTAACAACCTGGATAAAAATTAATAGAGAATGATTAAATATCCCTTTCTTAATTGAAATAAAGTATAGTCGACGTACCTGATCTTTGGCAAAAAGAGTTGTAAAAGGAGAAGCTCGAACAGTCTTGACTAGGGATTGAGCAGTTTTCCATTTGATCATGGCTGATGTGGAAGGAGAGGACATGAATGTTAAATTGGCTAATGCTGCCGTTACTAGTAGGAATGTCTCATCACCACTGTTTAATCGAGATAAACCTATATATATATAATCAAAATAAAATATGAATTAGTATCCAAGTATAAAATTCAAGTATGCAAATGATCTACCTGTGAGAGATGCCACTAGTTCAGGAACATAGTCATCCAATGAATCTACATTTACGTTATCTTCGATCCATGGAGATGTAATTTGAGCTAAAACTCCAGCAGTTTCAATACGATCTTCCAAGGAAGATTGTCGACTACAGAGCAAGTCATTGATTAACGCAACCCCATTGCACTATTTGAAAAAAAAAAAAAAAAAAAAAAACTTATTATAAAGAGGAAAACAAAATGCAAAAAAATAAATAAATATTACCTTCTCTAATTCTCTGATGCATTCCACAACACAGCAGATGGAGCTAATTCCCCTAAGAGCCAGTATTCTAATATCCTGACCAGACTGCCCTTGACTAGTTGTTGCCAAATTTAGGAGAGCTTTGATTCCACCTTGTATCGCAAGAGATTGACAAATTTCCTTGGTTCCCTCATTTCCAAGTTGAATAATGGTGTTGAGAACAGAGCGGAGTCCAATTTCCGAGGTTGGGCACTCCAATTCATCAATCAGGATTTGAATATCCTTTAGTAGAACAACGTCCAATAGTTTATTAAATGATTTCTGAAGGGATGAAACAATACGAATGACTTCTGACAAAGGGTGTTGAGGTGTATACTGGCTTCGGTGTGCACATTGTTTTAGACGGTCCACCATCTACATAAAAGGAAGAAAAAAAAGCAAAAGTTAGTTCATGTTTCAACATAAATCACTTATTAGAAAAAGACGACGGTGATTTACACACCTGAAGAACAACCCTTTGTTGGAGAAGAACAATTTCAATGAGACCTTCTTTGGCATTATTTCTGGCAGGTAAATTAGAGACTGAGCCCATGTTTGAGGACGAAATTAATCTTTGAATAGAAGAACATGAATTCTTGGAAATTTTAAGTCCTGGGAAATTCCAATCCCCGGCAGCCATGGACAACCCATTGTTATTCTTATTGGTTTGACAATCAAAAACGAATTCATGTATTTGCGATGTGAGGACTTGAATGGTTCGACATATTTGATTGAGATCTGAAGCTCCACAATGGCTATAAATATAAATGAATTGATTAAATAACTGTTAATGTGTATTAAAATAAACATTTTACTTACTTTTGAAGAGATAGAAATGTGACTCTGACAGCTCTGGATGTTCTTTGGATTTTACGAAGAATTTCAACGGTTTCATTTGAATAGTCAGAGTTGACTATTTGCTCAAATTCTGCAGAATTTGTAGATATAGAGCCACTACAATTTACTCGTCGAATGGGTTTGCTTTGAAGGTAAGTCATGCACTCGGGTTCGCACCAAAGTCCTAAATCTTTCCACCATTCGTAGACAGGACTAAGGGTAAAGAAAAAGAACAATAGAGTATTCGTTAAGATATGAGGTGTGAAGGAAGAAGCTTGGACATAATCAAGAAATACATAGAATCGAGGAAAAAATAAATATCTGAATAGACAGGGAACACATAATAACTCACCTATAAATCTTACACAATAGGACCTTTTTTCTTTCTAAATTAGTAAGTAGAGCTTTTACATACATACATTCAGAGGAGGAAAAAATAAAGCGATCCCTGGCCGTTTATGTGTTTAAAAAGCAGCAGCTCTTTGACCTTAGAAGAACATAAATACTGACATAGGTGCATACGTCGGTATATGAGACTTGACCTTTTTATGATGCTCATCGCACATTGCTCATAATAAGCATGACAATCAAAAGATAGATTTTCCTTTGTATGTAATAGAAGCAACCATGGGTAGGTGCACTCAAAATAATACATACGTATTCTGATTTTTTATGATTAATAAGAATATTTTTATTGGAGGTGCATTCCGCCTCTTTTGTCCTACACATCATCGCCGTCGCCTTCACCTTGCGTATTATCTATGTTATGTATGTATGTTTAGAACTTTTCAGCAAATACATTACGTACATATAATGTATTTAAAACTAAATAATAATATGTATGTTGCTATTCTTATTACAAGGTAGTACCTACACCTTACTGATACTAAGATATAAGGAGGGAAAATAAGTCTCCCTCTCTATATGTCGACTCCTCTAATAATAGCCTACTTTTATCTTGTAAATCTAGAGTTATTTTCACAAGAGACAAGACAGTGTAATTACATATGTACACTTTAGAATGACCTAAATTTAAGACATTATAAACAAGCTTCAATATGCTTAGTTATTTATTCTAAAAAAGTCATTATCATAGATCACGAACACTGCCACCACTAAGTAGGTACTACAAGAAGTATTTATTAAACCTCTTTATATCAATACTATATGATAGTAGGACTAGCAAATAAAGGGGTTAAAAAAATTAATTACTTTACAGAATATTTAGAAAGCAATTTTTAGCTAGGGGGCACAAAAATATGGCATAGATATATATATATTTAATGCTCCTTTAATTGGTCAGATGGAGTTGCACTGATTAAGTATAAGTTAACATGATAGTATTACAATTACTCCACCAGGCCTAGGAGTCTTCTTTGTAGTCCATATACATAAAGTATATTTTCATTTCTAGGAACTACAGAGACGCAAACATACGCACATTGAGTTCAACAGAATAGTTTCTCCCAAGCGCGTTTTCCATTGAGCTACGTCGTTCCATTATATTATTTTTGGCTGAAGTATGACCAAAATAATGATATATAATAAAAAAATAAATGATTGGCTTTGAATTCTAAAGCCCCCTTCCTTGTTTCTGGAATTTTGGGATTTTTGAATATAGTAATACTAAATTATGTTATATTTTTATTTTAGAAAAGATATTTCGAATTTCTGTTCTTTTAAAGAAAATACAGTAAAATACGGATAAGAGAAACTGCAATGATCTTATTCCATTTTTTTCATTATCCGAAGTTAATAACATTATATAGTAAAATATTGGTGCTGAGAAAAAAGTTGTTTTTAAGCTTATCTTATTCAAATTGAACTGTATTTTAGTTTTTTGTGTGTTGTTAATCTAAATTCTATTATATATTTAGTCAGTTGATTTTTTCATGTTTTATGTGTCCTTCATAAAACGGGACATTTCATGAATAAAATAGCGGACTATATATGTATATAATATCTAAAAAGAGAATGGTGGATTCCACTGCTACTATACATATATATATATGATATGATATCATTATCCTAATTTCTTTAATTCCTATACATACATACGAGTCTATGATCTACCCCTCTCTTCAAATGAAATAAAGGAACAACAGGGAACCGGAAAGGAGAGCTCCAACTGTTTGAGGTGATGCTTTTTCGGCTTTTTCCCCTCTCTCTGTACTTTTTTATTATTATTATTATACATATTTTTCCTTGGTTATTTTTTGGTTGAAAAAACAAAAAAAATATTTATTCTAAAAAAAAGTAGACAAGTACATTCCTTAAAATATGTTCTGTTCTTTTCTTTTCTTTTAAGAGAGGACATTTACCTATATATAATACAAATCCATGAGAAATTGTTTGTAAATACTCCCAAAATATTTTTGTATATTATTTATTTTAAAAAGAAATCATAATATTAAAATAAATGTTGCGTGTGACTACCTAGATTTTCTGATTTTTTATTTTTTTTGATGACGCCCTTCATTCAAAGCATGTTTAATAGTTTGTACTTATAAACACACCTTTTAATTCAATGAAAGGAGAATATATGAAGAAGAACGGCTGAATATTAATTATGGACTACAAGAGTGACCATATTTTGATATTCAAAAAGAGGACACTCCATGAATCAGTGACAATTTTGTAGGAAGAATAGGGGGTAATATTATAATATGAATACATTGAACCCATTATTATTGACCAGTGATTACAAATGGCAGTATGATATTTCTGGAATATATGTTATCACTTATATTAAAACATTGAAAACAAAAAAATGGACAAATTTCATTTCATTTAGGGATACCCAAATCCCAAAAGGCTCCTTTAGTTGTTATCTTTTATAAGAAAATCATTTTTGATCTAGATAAAACTAAATAAAATTTCATGAATGAATGAATGCAAAAGTCCTCAGAGTCCGTGGAAAAGCGAACAGCTAAATGTTGGTGTATATACGCACGTATATTTGCACGACCCTTTCTTCAATGATTGAGTAAAAGTTTATTTTTATTTTTTAAATGAGCTAAAAGAAGACCATCGTGAGTCTCTCAACTCAGTCTCCACTGTATGTTAGACTTGAATGATATTATATTCTGACTATGGAACAACATATTTTCTCTCTCTCTTAAAAAACTGATGGATGAGCTGGAGATGCTGTTGGTTATTATAATACCCTCAAGTTAAAAAAAGAAAGAAAAAAAACTTGGTTGTTCGTTTTTACCTATGTATGTATGTATGCATTTACATTCGAAGGGTTTTCTTCCTTCCCAACTCTACTCCCCCCACCCCATTCTTCTTAGTTAAAAAGGAATAATTTCATGCTAAGGAGAAATAGAAGAAGATATTCCTTGTATTATGCACTTTGTTATTTGAAGCGTGTAAGGATTTATTTTTATTTCAAGTATCCTTTGAGCTTCACTCCATCTCTCTTGCTCTGTTCCAGTAAGGCAAGATGCAGTAGATACATACTGCATAAATAGAGCAAATATGTATGAAAAGATCAAAGTCTTACTGACATATATTTCATTCTTTAGCATAATAAATGTCATTTTTATTCCCTCTGTCCTTAAAAAAATATGATGCATGATCAAGTTCAAAGCCATTTAATGCACTCTACAAAATAAATACTAGTGTTGATACTCGGTTAGAGATCGTTTTTCTTTCTATACGGTCTAAATTGATTTTTCTAAAACCATTTGAACGTATATAATTTTGGTCCACAAACTAAAAACCATGGACGGAAATGTACTTTTCTAAAAAAACCCAAATGTTTTATGTAGGACCGAACTAAAACCGGAAACTAACACTAATATCTATGTACGTATATAAAGAAATTGAATAGGGTAACATAAAAAGCCTCTTACCTCTGAGTATTGTTGAGATTTGGATTGCTCTGCCGCATGACTCGAATAATGTCTCTTTCAACGTCATCGTGCTCAATGATGGCACAGCGGCGATGATTTTCCATTTGAGCTGCATTTGGACTAAGAGTTAAAGCTGGAGATGCTGGTACATGAGGGGATAGTCGATTTGTCAGAATATTGGACCGATTATTTGTCGTAAGTGTTTCATCCAAATTGGACTCGCACTGAATAAATTGACTCCAAACGGCCACCATGGAATTTTCGATGCCATTTCTTCTAATATCACTCTCATCATGATGTTTGAGAATAAGTGAGGGCTCAGAGTCCTCTGTGCCAGACCAACGTCTTCTGTTTTCGATATTACGAAGTGGGATTTCGTCGTCTTTACAGTCTAAAATCATGGTGGAAGGACGACATTTACGTGTTCCTGCACGTGCTCTGAAAGAAGCACGAACAGGGGTTGAGAACACTGGGGTTCCATCATTTGTGGCTTCATCTAGGACATTCTTTAATAATTTGGCTGAGATGGGATCTTTTCCAGCGAGGAATGAGGCAGTGTGGAAAGGGGGTGGAGAAGGTAATTGTGAGTTCATCTTCTCAAGCCTTTCTTCAGAAAACATTCTTTTGAGTCTGAGTCCCTCTTGTAAAGAGGAAATGTTGTTCACTGAGCTATTGATTCTACTTTTTACGGAGAGGCTCGTTGATAAAGGAATGGAGGAGTTACTTTTGATTTCCATCATCATACCATCATAGAAGATCTCTCGAGGAGTTTTCATTGGAGTCTTATAGGGTATTTGAGTCATGTTAGGATCATCCAAGTCCTCTTCACTCGACTCCTTTGCCTCTTTGTTGGACTCGCCAGAATCAGAGAATCCCGAATCCTGACTTTTAACACTATAACTGGGAGAGGAACGTTTATCCTCATCCCCATGAGCAGATTCAGAGGAGTCCACAGATCTTCGCCTCCTTCTTCTACGGTTCCTCAATGACCAACTTCTAAAAAGTCCGCTATTTCTTTTACACTCGGTTGGATCATTGGGAGAAGATGACTCTGTGGACTCTGTTTCCTCACTCTGCCTAAGAACAGCCTCCGAAAAGCTATTACTCCGATTTAATAACTTTTTATCACTACGTATAATAGGAGGTGAATTATTAAAGAAACGACACATGGATTTTACAAATCCCTTATTTGGTCTGGGGCTTTGAGCCACTTCTGACACTTGTTCCCCACCAACGTCTTCCTGCATTAAAAGTCTACGTTCTTTTTCAGTGACGACTGTGGAGAGACAACGATTATTACGAAGTGTTTTTCTTTGGGTTCCCATTCGTCGAAACTCCTTAGGAGGTGGAGTAGCCGTATCATCCAGATTAAATCGAATGGTTTTCTTTGGTTTGAGAGACTCCATATTAGATCGAAAACTGGGTTTGTTTACAACTTTAAGATTTTCTTGTGAGCCGCCATAAAAGTTGTTGAGATTATTAGACTTCCCAGTGTAGAGTGGAGGCAAAGGACTTCTCTGATCCCTTTCCTCTTCGTCCCCTGTCAAATCAGATTCGGTATAGACTTCCTTATTGGGTTTCAAGACCTTGTCCATGTTCATACATATTAATGGGTACTCACATATGTATTCTGGAAAATAAATTAAGTATCATTAAATATATGTGAGGCAAAGTTCATAAACCATAGAAATCAATAATCAATTAAAACGTTTCCCCTGCCTTTTTGCCCGCCAATATTCACAACCAGTTCCCCCTAAAAATATTCAATCCCTAATATTGAATTAACATTCACAACATGGACATCAATCAGCAGGATTTATTTGTTTTATTACATTGTCGGAATGGTTAAAGAAAAACAAACATATTATGAGGAATGGATGATCGTCAAGACGAACAAAACATAATAACCAACTTCTCATGAGAGTTCCTTTACAACCATTTCGTAATATTTTTATTCTAGTTTATGTTTTTTTCTCTTAAAGAAAAAGTAATAAATTTTTTTACCTTACCTTAATTTAACATAAAAAATTGATTTCAAACTTCCTCTCGTGGATCTTAGAAAACTAACTGCACAATAATAAACACACACTACTTAAAAGTAATAATACACACACTTCGATCTCTTTTATTTAATCAGATGCAGCAGCTGGCTATATGAATTACTTCTTTTTATTTTGGCAGATGCAAGCAAAATTGATAACTACCCCCGTACTAAGGGATATTCTACTATTTTATATATAAATCAACGACAAAAGGAACTACACACTGCCAACGACCACATCAGAAGATGGAACTGTACTGAAGTTGAAGTTCAACAATAAAAAAGGAATTATAAGAATAATGAGGGCGCTTTACCGGCCGGTTCATTTTTGAGCGCGCTTTTACGTCCATCTACAACAACGACGTCTTTCTCCCTGGTTCGTTATTATTATTATACAACTTTTTATGAAATTAAATTTATGGTACATGAGTACATACATGACTTATTGGTAAATTGAAAAAAAGTATATCAGACTAGACGAGGGAAGCTATTTATACTACTAGGACCTTTTGGGGATGGACGTATGTATGACGTGAGGAGTTGGTCCATTTATTACACATATTAATACAGCTGCCGCTGTCGTTCATGTTTTTTAGAGAAATGTTAACATCCCATTTTGACAAAAAATTAAAACAATTATTAACACCATTTAAAAATACATTTTGATTCATCTCATCTATTGAATAAGGCGGCAGCTGCGGGCTTTCCATTGAAGATGTAAGAAGGGTCTCTAGCTGTATGTTTGGTTTTTTTGCAGATGGACTCCAGATAAAAAAGAAAAGAGAAAGAAGCCTCTAACGTATATTTTTACTCAATGTTATTTATTCAATGAGTATTCAAAAAATGGATGCCCATATTGTATGAGTACTGAACAAACTTTAGAAAGGCTTTAATTAAGGCAGTAGTAGTTGTTTTTGATGGGTATTTCATAACCTTGTAATTGATATTGTGTCAGTCCTTATTTAGGGCAAAGACTACAGTCCCATCGAGTTCAGTGCAGGTACCTTGTAGTTTAATTGAATTTTTCTTTCGTCCTTTAAAGAAAATCCTCTGTTTTTTGTTCGTACATTAAAATTTTTCTTTTAGATTCGATCTTTTTTCTTTTTCAAGAGTTAAATTTTCTTCGTTCAATTGGGGCTACATCCACTCCCGACCTTGTGGATATCCATGAATTAAGTCCTGCATATGTCCTAAAACTTATATAGTTTGTTCTTTGATGACGTCAATTAATTTTATTTCTTTTTTTAAATCAGTTCTAGGACTGACAGTCTGAAGGATCGATCCTAAGACTGGAGGGAACGGAATGAATAAGAACACTACTTGGTAAAAAAATATCTGAAAAAAAATATTAGGTATCTTTAATCTAAAGCATCAAGGTCATATAGGGGTCAATTAAATATATTACATTTTTAATAGGGACGTAGCCGTCCCAAATTTTGATGTCACGTCCAGTTGTATCCTCAATCTTAAAAAGCGTCTGTATAGAGACGGAATGAACAATTTTTGCTAAATGACGTCATTATAGATATCAATCAGTGATGTCTTCATCAATCAATCTCAAAACATCAATGAATCAAGGTTCATATGAATAATAAATACTTTTATTCAGAGTAACTAATCCTTCTCTTTTCCCCGGATATGTTTTCATTTTACATCCAAAGTCTTTTTAGTAAATTTATGAAATGCCCAGTGGTTGTATGAGGGACAAGTGGTGTTTGTTAAAAAACCACTGAAATAGAAATTACAATTTAAATTAAAGAAAGGACAAAAAAAAAAAAAATCGAATATTCATTGTAAAAAAATCCAAAATATATTTTCAACAAAAATAAATAAAACTATATTCGTTAATTTATAAATTTTTTTCAAATATTAATCTCCTCCTATCATAATATGGGCATCCTAATTAACGGTCTCACAAAACTAATTCAATTGGTTAACGGAGATACTTTATTATAATTTGGGACTTTTCAAGGACCAATGACAAGGATGAGATTAGGCACTAGCGGAATTTGGGATGAACCAGATTCCCATTTTAAGGATTGTTGCAATCATAATATTTGATAAAAAGTTATTTTTTTTTTTTATCTCCAATGTTTACCATAATTTAATATGAATATTTTATCCGAAATAAATGAAATTTTCCTTGTAACTGTTCTGAATGGGCTTTTCAACAATAGAAAAATTAGAAAACAAACAATAAGAAGTCCGCCGTAGGGGCTGTAGCCTCCCCCTCCCCCCCACAAAAAAAGGAGATATATATTATGAGCTAGCTCCTCCCGTAAATACATGATTTTTTGTTCAACAACTATTACTTCAACCAGGGTTAAATTAAAGCTATAGATCATTTTCACTGATGTCATAAATTGCATCATCATTGAAGGATACGCCATCTTGGAGGCTCAAAGTTGATATTTTTACAAGATAAAATGGACAAATTTCCTACTAAAGTTTGATGAAACTTCATCAAATGACTCCAAAAAAGATTTAACCCTTGCATGAAATACTACGTGATACAAATGATTAATACTGACATTTGAATTAAATAAGAGTAAAGTACATTAAAAGTTCCTAAAAAAAAGGCTAGTTTTGAACATTTTTTTAATCAATTAGGGACAACTAAAGTAGGATAATTAGATATAATTTGTTATTCTTTCAATTATGGTGTTTAATTTTTATCTACTCTATTGAAATATGATTATATAACGATGAATAAACATATTTTGAATACATTTTATTGTCAGATATATAATAAAACTAGGCATTGGCGGGATAAAATTTTGATAGACGGAAAGGTTTAAGTCCTTTTATTTGTTGATTCCATTTGGGCTTCCAAGATTTCACTCGTTTTCATAATCTGAAGAAAAAAAGTGGGTTTTTTTTTTGCCCCAACATGACTGACTTGAAAATGCTCACGTCAAGCGAAAATGCTCCATATGTTATCTTTGATAAAACAGGGAAACTGCAAATAATTGAGTTCATCTTGGAGCCCTTCAATGATTAAAAACAAGAGGAATAATATTTGTAACTGATAAACCGAATACTAAAAAATATATCATTTTGGAACTGTGGCACAAGAGGTCTAAAAATGGCCAATTTTGAACAAAAATAAACTTTTTTTTTTTTTTGCAAAACTACACCAAAAATACTCTGAGAGGTTAGGTTTTTAACAAACGTAACATGTCAAAATCTAAACCAGTTGAAGTGAAGGTTGTTGAACTAAAAGGAGGGGCATTATCTTGTGTTTTGAACTGCAAATCTGAAACCCCTTAAATTATCGACAACTCTAACCGGAGTCAGTTTTTATATTGTGGTCTTGATGCAGACAAGAAATATATTAAGCCGCAAACGGAGCAGTTTAATGGACACCATTAATTTAATTATTGAAAAAAGCTTCACTAAGAGCATCAAAACCCCGTTATTCAGTTTAGTAATTATAATCATTATGACATGACGTACATTAAGCTATATACAACCAGACTAAGAGGTAATTTATGTATGAAAAACACACAAGAAAAACATTAGAAGATAATAAGTATTTAGTATCTTTTTGAAAGCATCAGCTGTCAATAACCCATTGTACAAGCTATGAATCAGGAGCTTTGTTTTCTTTGTTTGTTTCATTAGAAGATAACAACAACAACAAAAAAAAAATGAGAGCAGGAGTTATTAAAACAAAACAAAAACACTGTAAATGGATAATTGGGATTGTTAAATTGATTAGTAATCATTTACGAAGGGATCATTACAAAAAAAAAAAAAATATATATATATATGTATATTGACCATTGTAAAGTGATAACAGTGGCTGTTTGAAAAACTGGCTGACACGTGGGATTATTTAAAAACTAGCAAGGAGAAGATCTGTCTCATATCTCTGCAAAATGATGATCACAATTTGAAACTTGTAAATGTTATGTATTAATTTTTTAAATAGGTCATGTACTAGCACAAAAAAAATCTTGAACATGAGAAATGCTCTATTAGTTTCTTTAGATCTTATATTATTCCGGCTAATTATAGGTTTATTATTTCAATTTTCTGGGATAAGTTTAGGCACCCAAAATGTTAGCTATAGTTTTGTATCTTGATTTGATTAATGAGATTGTATTTGTTCCCGATATAGCCTTTCAAATAAAACAAAGGTCTAATTCTGAAATTGGGACAAAGATTTTTTGTGTAGTACCGCAGAGTGCCTCAAATCTCTTTAAAAAACAGTTAAAAGCCAAAATCTCATAATCACTTTTCACGGCGTTACCTCGCTAACACAAAAATACTCCATGTATTTTGTTGTCTTCTCTTTTGATACGTCATGGCTATTTCATAATTTATTCTTTTTCATAAATACACAAAGCAATAAGTTATTTTATACATATGCTCCGTTTCCGAAAGAACAGGAATACAATTTCTTGTTGATCTCTCGTCGTTTATATATTGGCCATTTTATTATTTCTATGAAGAAATTTTGGCTATTTTCATAGAAATAATTTAATAACTAATCATAACAGCTCTTTTAATCAAATATTACTAAGGAAAATTAGAATGCAGTATCGAATAAAATACTATGTAGATTTTAATAATTTGTCATTCATTTTAAAATGGTGAAGAAATAATATGAAAGTGATAGTTTACGAGTAGATGAGAAATAAATAGCGGTTGGTATGATTGACTTATTTGGCTAACTACTAGATGATTTCGAGCCTTTTTCAGTTTCTTTTTGGAGAAAATGTTGTGTGAGTCAATAGAGATAACGACGTGTTTTATGGTTTGAATTTTGTATTTTGTTAATTAAGAAACCTAAGTTATAATACAACAATGTATAATGAGATTTTTTAAACAGCATTGTGCCCATTTTTAAAGGCTATTGCCATAAACAAAGTTATATATAGTTTTGAAACTTTCCCCGTTTTTTTATTCTTCTGAGGCACTGTGTGGTGGCTCTATTGAATTAATTATTGATAAAAATTGACGATTATATTTTCCCCAAGAAAAATCGTTATAGCTTGTTTTTATGTGGACGGCCCACATAATGTATTAAATATAATGTATATTGAACTCATTGAATTGATCCATATTGCTATTTAATATTGTTGGATCTATTTAGGACTGATTTCCAAATCGGTCTCTTCCTCCATCCTCCCTTTAATCTTTTTTTTTTTTAATTATCAGCCCGATATTTCTACCGTTTAACGGCTCTAAGAGCCGATTAGCCGGTCCTTGAGTCCTACTGCCTTTTTATTTTCTTCAGTCCTAGCTTGGATTGAATAATATATATAAGAAAAAATAATGAATGATAGCAATACTTGAGTATTATACGTTCTAGCTACACACCTCCCATTATAAACTTAAGGTATTTCGTTTCTTTGTAAGAGGTTATGATAAAATTTGAACAGCTGAAATGACATGGTTAATAACTACGTAGTTACAATAAACAACTAATAAAATGTGTCAGTCCTAAGACTGACACATTTTATTAGGACCGGACTGATGGGACTACAGTCTATTCAGACCGATCCAACACTACTTCATTTTTTCATATTTATATAAGTTGTGGGTATTTCTGGTTCGCAATAATAGCTAATCTGGCAAGTTATTATCGATGGGCTACACTTTTATTTGGTTTATTGTTATAGGAAGCATCTCAAGCTCCAATCAGAGGAAGTTTCTATCTGAAGAACAAATCATTTAATCCTCCTCCTGATGCTTATCCTTTATGAATCAACATCATCATCTCCCCAGATCCAGACATTTTATCAACCATATAATATTAACTACTCCGTTATTATTACCCACTACAATAACCGTCAATAAAAATGTATGCAAACAGTAGCCAGTAGTACAGTACAGTACTTTTGAGCCTTTTAATTAAATGCCCCAATAAAATACGTACCAGATGTTATGCGAATATCTCTTACCACGTGGCTCACTATCAGATCCATTTAAATGCTATCATACGATCAATCTTTCTCTCTATGGCCTCAAATACATACTTATCCGTTATCTACATTTCCTGTACGTCTTTTGAACAAATTCCTTTAGAGTTGGTAAATGAACGACGATACAAGGAAGAGTTTGTGGAGGAAATGTTTGTTTAATGGACAATATATATGGTTTAATACATTGGTGAGGAACTTACATATGTTGACATTCCTCCTTTATAATAAATTTCGTCAAATTTCATCTAATGTCGTTATATCACATTTGTTCCGTCTTCCTACCATTTAGTCTCGTCTTTATTTCGTCAAGAATTTTTTTTTTAATGTTGATGAGAACCGAGACATTCGAAACTTTTGTTTTGTTTTGTCTCTGTCCCGTAATAGTGATGCAAAAAACATTTCTTGTAGTCATAGCTAACGAAATTAACCTTGGGCTAACTTGCCTCTTCCATGGACATTCTAGTCGGAATAAATTGGATGTCAGTCAAAAAATTGGATGTAATGGTAGGAAATTTTAAAAATTTAAAAAAGATTTTAAATCTTAAAAAAGACAATCAATTTTTTTTAAGTTATATAATTTTTTTAAATTAATAAAATGTACGTTAAAAAGACAAATCTAAAAAAACTTCATACAATAAAAAAATTGAATAATATTAACAGCCCTCTCCTCCTAGAAACGGCACTGATCTGGCCCAAGTATTTTTTTTGTTTTAAAAAAAATTAAAATATGATCTGTCTTACCTAAATATGTATAAGTCATTAAAACAATTTTAGAGCCTCCTAAGCGGATAACACCTCAGACCCCCCACCGTACTCCATTTAAAAAGTAAAAATAACTTTCGCCAAATTGTTTTTATTATTTTAAAATTAAAAAAATAATGTATTTATTATTAATTAATTAAAAGTGATTTGTTTCTATTAATGGAACACGTGTTTCCTACAGAAATTGGTTCATTTGTAAAGTGGAACGTATGCATATTAAATTACTCCCAATTTTTTATTTTTTTTTTTTTTTTGAAAGAATTCGTACACAGGATCCAAGATCCCAATTCATTAACTTTGTAGTGATTCATATAATTAAACATCAAATTCATAGAGTTTCAAATCACTTAAAATGTCGAAACTTAATTTTTTGACTCATGATTGAGTAATTGAATCATTTTCAATTCTGAGAAAGTGGTGAGTACGGCGTTCACACCCTATTTCAGGGATTTTAATTGAGAGACATGCAAGCGTTTATTTTAATTGAATTAGATTTTTGTTTTTAGGGAGGCATGTTTTTTTATTGCTCTGTGCTTATCGTTGACTTTATTATGCTGTGGTGGTAATACTAATGGTCATGGACCATGATATGTGAAAGATCCTTTTGCCGCATGAGATCCTACAGAACAATAGTCAATTTAGTATTTATAATTATTTTATTAAAATACATACCTTGTCTTGTCAAAAAAAGTAAAAATATACCTAATTTGAAAATAAATCTCTTATATAAAATATTTTTTAAGTAAATAAGTTTAGTAGTTACTTCTATCGTATCTTGCAACTTATTCTCAAAAAATAAAAAGAGAGAGAGAAAGGGCCCAAAATCAGCTGATAGCAGCTAGCCAGCTCTTCCCAGTTTTGGAAATATTATATTATAATTGTAAAGAATAAAAAAAGTCAATTAAAATTCAATACATCAACGTTTAAAACACTGATGAGGGAAAGAGAAGATGAAAAGTCGATAGCTGACAGCAAAAGACATATATAGTAAATTTGTATGACCATTGGAGAAGGTCATAAAAAGACTTGGCTTTTTCTAAAAAAAACCTTATTAGATAAAATTATTTATAAATTTAAGCTCGAAGATAATATTTATTTTTTAAAGGTAATATGAAAAAAAAAAAAAAATAATGGCTTGACACATTTATCGTTTTACCATAACTTGTTCACGCGAAACACAACCCTGGTCGTAAGGGACATTGAAAATGAACTAAAGATTTTTTTTTTTTGAAATTGTCCGACAGATTTCTCATTATTTTCGACACAGATATCATTTTTTCCGACCGACATCTAATTTTTCTGAGAGTCATATTATTTTTTCGGACCTCTATAAACCCCTTTTGATAAATAAGTTGCTTAAATTAAAATCAAATAACATTTTCTTTTGGAAATAGTTTTTTTTTTTTTTTTTTTTCAAATTTTACAACTGATATTCATTTTTTTCCGACTCAGATACTCCATAAGGGATGTCACCCCCCCCCTCTCTCTCTTGCCAAAAGTCTTACACCGGTGATTATGGGCCTGTCTGAATACCACGCAATAATAGTAATCCCAGTTATACACTGTATGCAAAAGATTGCATGTTATATGGCTTTGATTCAACTTATAACTACTATGACAAATCGTTTTATATAATTTCATATTAAAAAAGTAATTGAAATAATACTTTATATGTACGAGTATATAGTTACATATTTTTCAGATATAACAGAAAAATTGCAATCTCATGACGTCATTTCGAAATTAGGTGAATTTTTATCCGTAGCATAAATTCATAATCTATTCGTGATTCTTGAATTATCATGATTAAGTCATATTTTCATTTTTATCCACTATATATTATCCTCTCTGGTTCTACAGCGAGCAGATGATACTACTTATAATAATCAGGTGTGCTTAGAAGAACAAATTAACGTTCTGACAAGGTCACTGCAATGTCATTTACAGTAACAATTTTGTCATTTTTTTGAGATTTTAATAAGTACCATGGGTCAAAATATTTTTTCTTGACGATCGTGGGATTCCCCTTGAGGTATGAGTCTTTGAAAACAAATGAGTAAATCAATGACGCGCATCTCATAGATAACATATTTTTATACTCGTAGTATATTTCACTGCCTATAATTATGGACAATTTTAACTGACGTCACAAGTTGAAAGGGCTCATAGTTGATATTTTTAGTACATAAAATGTACAAATTTCAGAGTAATATTGATAAAACTTCATCTAATGCCTTTTTTTAGTAATAAAACATTTAACAATTGCATTGGATATTACTGAATGACAATGATTAAATCAAAAAATATCTACTAAAAATCCTTATGAAATGGCTAGATTTGTAAAATTAATTTTATTTTGTGTCTACTTATTAGGGGCGAGAAAAATATCTTATTTTTACAATTGTAATAGTTAATTTATTGTCTACACTATGAAAAAAAAAATTGTAATATCATGTATCAACATATTTTGAACACATATTTGTGTCAGATCAAAATAAAACTAGACGTTAGAGTTATATATTTTTCATAGATGATAAAATTCGTTGTATTCGCCAGTCCTATTTTGACATCCAAATAAACGACAGTATTAATGCACCGTTTTCCTTAATAGCAATTTAATAGATCTTTTTATTGTCATAGAATCTGTTATTTTCGCCCCAAGATGGCCAATATCAACATTGCTGAAGTCATATAAAAACTCTTTATAAACGTTATTAATTGTTATGTAAGTTGTTTGGTATTACGTAAAATTGAGTTATGAATAAAATTTGTCAATATTTTGAGCTAATCTATTTCCCAAATTATATTTTTTTGTAACAAAATGATTTACCACCCCCAAAAATAGTAGTTTCTTCAAAGCTATCCAACAATCAAACTTATCTTTTTTTTTTTTTTGTAATATCAATAAATAATATGCTAGGAGGGTCATTTTAACGGTTGTTTTTCCAGCAATTACATGCATCAAATTGACACAAATCATTAAGTTTTACTGTCATGCCATATTAGTCCTTGTAATTATACGTGGCCTGGTAATTATCCTCTGAATTGATTGGTTATTTTCATGACAAATCTTGTAATAGTCGCGTGTTCCTCTAAAACTCAAAGAGCAAGACTTTAATCTCCTTGACGTCTTACAAATATTTTTGAAAATCTTTACTATGCCTATATTTACTAAATATAGGTCTCTTAAGGTTAACTTTAAAAAAAAAGAATTTTAAAAGAGATTGGAGCCTTTTTTTGTGACGTGGCTATCCAAGGCCATAAATGAAACATTCTTCAAAAAGTTGACGGAATTTCGAAGTATGCATTTGGATCGAAAAGTTATAATTCTGAATTCAATTTTCCTTTTTCTCCAACAAGAATATTTAACGAATGTAGTAATGATAATGTGGACATAAATCCCTAATTTAAATTTTAAGTCGGACTTCATAACATTGACAATGTAGTACAAACTTTTTGGATATTGATGGAACGTATAGATATTCAAAATAATAATTTGAAACTCATCCAAATTTATAAACTTGGGGTATTTTTTGTTTGACTGAGTTTTTAAATAATTAATAACCTATTTATTCGATATTTTAATGAATATATTGACTAACATATTTGTCAATGGGCTTATTTAAAAAAAAATCTCTAATATAACGCACAATGTCTATATAAAGTACATAAACGCATAAAGAAGTCTTCGATGTGTCCAACAATGTGTAACTTACCTTTTTTTTTTTACAGTACCATCCCTGGAATTCGTCATACACCCCCCAAACACCCCAAATACTCTAAATAGTATTTATCTCTGTTTATTTGACTTATGTTAGATTTTTATTACTTTCAAAACCCTTCATTACTCCATTGTAAGTTGTGTAAGATCTTCAATGTCTTTGAATTCCTTCAAAATTATATCTACACTAAATTGATTCATTAACGACAATTTTATTCATTGTTATTATAGATTATCAGTATTTTTATTAATGTAAATAAAGAAAACACATTATTTATATAGTTCTTGTCGTTATTGTATTTGTATCATGTAACCTTTATAAAGAAAAGTAACATATAAAAGGTCCAAAATCAAGTAGTTAGCCAATTCTTCCAACTATAGAACTCTTACACAATAATGATTAGAATGGTTCACAGCTATAAATGAGCTCATTTTAATGCAACAAACCAAAGTCCAGAACAATGAAAGAAAGTATAGACATTGACAGCCGATAAGAAACTGTGTCTTTTTGTGTAGGTGAGGTACATACGTTAGATATGCTCCTGTTTGAAACTCTTTCAGTCATGAAGAATATATCTACAATATTTGTAGTAGGTATAAGTTTACTTAACAAACTTTCCACCTCTTATCAGTGTTATTCTTCTTTCTCCAAGACATCCTCAGCTGCTCAATTAGTAGAACGTAAATTATAATCATTGTACAAACCTTTAAGTATACATGCGTAAACACAATGTCGGTACAGGTGTATTTATATATGATGCGTACAAGTTGCAATCTATTACAAGTTAGGACAAGTTCTATCAGTTCGGGTCCAAATAAAATTTGTCAGTCCTAGGACCGGTCCTTTTCGGTCTTTTAAGGTAACCACTAGACCTCAAATGAGTTTGTTACTTAGTTACCTTAGGAGGTGTGGTTAGATCATATTATTGATGATTATACGTTCTAGCTATTATTTATAATTTTCTTCCTTTTTATATTATTCAATCTTAGCTATGAGTGAAAAATAGCTATCAATGTAGCAAGGAATGTGAGGCTGAAGGACCAAGTATCGGTCCTTTGCATCGTTGAATGGTAAAAAAATATCAGACAGATCCAACACTATGAATGAAATGTTCAAAAAGGACAGCTTTAATTTATCCATTTATTCCAATATTCAATTATTGCATTATCTTCATTACAAATAACAGAAATTTCTTTTTCATTTTGTGACCACAACTCGTACAATCTGCTTGTACAAGTTACAAGTTGTACACGGGATGTACAATAAAAGTAGGGATATTTAGTGCTAGTTAATGAGAGAAAACAGTCAAGGGTGGTCCAATCATGAATTGGAGGCTATTTAACCTTAGGCAGTATTTAACAAAAAATTGAATGAAGGCTAAATAAATGAACCGACTTCTCATTTTACAATATTTTAAATGAATAACTGGAAATTTCCTAATAACGTCTATTTTACGTCATCATATCTATAAATGAGGAATTACACAAAGAAAGGCTCTGTTGTCCTTTGCTTACGATTCAAAAGATTTCCATGGCTAATACTTTACCTATCCCATGAGAAAATCCATAACGACGCATCTTTGTAGACACTCTCATTCGGTACATATATAAAACTTTTAAATGAATGAACTCAAATTCTTTTTTGAATCCTTAAAGTCAGACACGAGTTTTGTAAATCCTGACTTGAAACTTATTCCGGAACAAAGGATGTCTCGTGATTGTTTGTCAGTTTGTATGAAGTTGTTCATACATATGACTGGAGCCGACATTTGAAACAAATCATTAGTTATTGACATAGGTGGGGACTTGCACTCGAATAGGGTACATATTTTGAAGACATGTAACTCATCTTTATTTCACAATCAAAGACTCCAGAATTGATTTGGACTCGAGAGAAAAGCTTTAACACTATGGCACCAACATTCTTAAATATTAGATATCGGTCCAAAAATCCTAGTTCCAAGACCGCTATTATTTTTAATAGATCAAACAAATTTAGAGATTAAACCAGTTCGGTTGAACCGGTCCCAAAGAAAAAGTCAGTAAGAATCTGCTTTACAACAAAATGGTTATAAATTTGTCTCATTTAAAATTCGGTGTATAGATCAATTGTTGATAACATTCAGGGGCATCAGCAGGGGGTGGGCTGGAGGGGCCGTATTCCACCCCAATAAAAGAATTTTGGCTTTTTACTAGCTTTTTTTTTGGTCAAGATGAAAAAAAAATTACGCAAAATAGTGGTAGAAATTAATTTTTAAAAGATTTCTTTTCTTTTAAAAAAAGATCATTTGGGCAAATTATAGAGATAAAAACTATAATATTTGAATATTTTTTTCCAAATTTTTTTTGTTTGTGAATAGCTGTGGTTTTTTGATTTTTTTTTTCACAAAAACTTTTATTTTTTTCCAAAAAGTTCCATTTTTCAATTTTTTTTCCATAAAATTAAAATTTCTATCAATAGCTATGGATTTTAGAAATTTTTTTCAAAAAAAAATTAGACAAAAAAAATAAAATATATATACTGCGGACGCCTTGGATATTATGTTTGTTTAAAAATTGTTGAGCCTTAGAACCGGGGCTTGAATGTATTTGTAAGTAGGGAGGAGTAGGCCCATGGGTTGATTTTAGTTGATGGTGGGGGGGGGGGGCTTTTTTGTCAATTTTGACAGAAGGTTTATTTCTTTTTATAAAAACCATATTTGAAAAAAAAATTAAAGAAACAAAAACGTTTTTGAAAATTATTTAGTAAATATTTTAACTTGAATTCTTACATTTTAAATTTTGTAGGTATTTTCTTGTTTTTACTGTAAAAGTTGCTCGAAAATGGAAAACCCATTGGTGCCATGGCTCATATGGTTTTGGCACCACTGACTCCAAGTCCCAGCCTCTGATTGATCTTTTGTATTATATACAAAATACTTCAAAAATACTTTATTTCTGTTGACAATTTTTATATCTTAATAACCAAAGTTTGGAGTACAATAACTTATGAGACAGCCAATACCGTAGTACTTCATAGCACAATTATACATATTAAGGTATTTTATATAATAATTAACTTTACTCGAATATAATAAATTTTTATTTTTAAACGCCTTTTGAAACACAATTTTAAAACATTGATTTTAATTTAAATGATTTTCTTTAAGTTGTGGTTCGAGCTGAGGTTGTTGTAGTAGTAGTAGGTGCTTGTGTTGCTGGAGCAGTTCCTGGACACCTACATTGAGAAGTAAGAACAATGAATCCTAAATTCAATGTTCCGGTATATGCCTTTCCATTATCAGCAGCTGTTTTGCAATTGGCTCCTTGTGTCCACTTCAAATAAAAATAAATCAATCAGGAATCCCATTTGTTAAAAATTTACATGTGTTGGCTTCGAGCTTTACTCGAATTGAAAAAAAACAAAAAACAATTCAACAAAAGTCGACAATATTTTTAAATGATTCAAACTATCTCATTTTTTTTTTTTTTTAAATTCGACTTTTCTTGAACTTGAATTATAATCAAATCTTGTAACATTCCTGTAATTATAAGTCAAATTTCTAGTATCACTCAAAAAAAAAAAAGAGTAAAAAGCTACAGAACTGACTTTCTTATGACAAGAAAAGTTGATATTGAATTAAAAAGGACAAAATTAGATTGTGAGCAAAAATTTGCTTTGATATACTTTATACTTTTTTTAGATACGAAGGGGTCGAGAATTGGCGACTAAAGGTGACAGCTGCTCCAAGCACTAAATTTATAGTCTAACTTCTGTAGAATAAATTGCTTTGGCGTACAAGCTCGGTACAGAAACGAATTAAACTTGTATGGTAATATACATATATTACTGTATACCGAATTCAAAAATTGATATAATGTCCTAAAAGAAACTCTACTCGACATAGAGCTCAAAAACTGTAATTCGAACAAACGAGAAAATTATAACTCGAATCCAACACCACTCTTATGACTAGTATAACTCATGCTATTCATATAGTCTAGTGAAATTTTTTTGTTGATACATTTGTTACATATAAATACATAAGTTACAAATCAAATTATAATTTAGCTAAAAGTCCCTAAATGAAACTTTGAATTTAGAGTTTTTAAAATATGAAATTCAGCAAAATACTTACACGACAGATACAATTGCCAAAAAATCCCTCTGTTTCCTGTGAAAAGAACATACATGACAGTTGTATAAAGTTGAATTTAATATAACTAGAAGTGAGAACTTACTGAAAGGCTTGACAAGAGAACTACACTCATTAATAGAAGAGCGATATAGGTTTTAGATGTCATGATAATCAAGAGTCAATTTTAAACTGATTTTTCTAGATAGATACTCCTTTTATGGATGAAGACCTCAAAGCAATACTTAGCTACTCACGAGGAAGGTGAACAAAAAATATATGTGCTCACAGGTGTGGTAAATTATATCTTGGGAAATTTTGATGCCGAATATGAATCTACATTCAAGCCTCTTTTGTATTACTAGGTAATTGACAAATTACTATTCCAGCTGTGGACCGAAAAAAAATGTTCATCGCAAGTTAATAAAATTATTAATTATTTGATGATACCTTTATTTATATTTATCTAAGGGCTCGTATGGCAGGCTGACCAGTTGTCTTCTTTTTATGTCTTGTACGGGGACTTTTTAACATTTTCAAAAATGCATGGTTTTATGAAAGACAAACGGTGTATGTTCAAAAAAATATACTTGAACAGAAAATATATTTTAAATTTTACAAAAGACAGAAAAAAAAAATATATATACTCGTACTTTGTAAAAGAAGCATGATCCAAGATATATTAAAGCATTTTCGCTTACCTATGTTATCTCGGTTATTTTACCCCACTAACACAAAAAATTAATAAGTTCATTGTTGTCAGCTATCAGTTGTTCTATTTATTTCCCCCTTTGTTCCGAACATTGCTGATTCGTTGAATTCGAATTAGCTCTTGTTAAGGTGCTCCTAATAATTCTCAACAATTATACAATAATTAATTACTCTATCGTTTGGAAGAATTACCTTACAAATACTAACTGATTTTCTGAAGTTTCTTTTTGGTAGAAAAGGTTGCTCGATACATTAAAGATGATGAGATGTTCTCTTTTTTGGGAATTAGTCTATAAGTGTACTATACGGATATTTTTACATAGATGTTCCGGGTCTGAGTCTACGGGTACAGGTATTACCCATATCCATGATTATTAATAACTACCTACTCATTATTTCATCAGACGTAAGTTTAAACGTGATTAAATAAATCAAGGAAAATTCTATAATTGGAACATGCACTCTTTTTTATGACCAACTATGAAGGACTTTCTATTAGTAGAATAGTTAGTAATTGAATGATAAAATAAAATTAAAACAATCCTGTATTTATTCTCTTATGGAATTAAAATAACTTTTTTGATTAATTATTATTTTGATGATGTATAATAAATAAGTCTCTAAATTATTTAAGAAATTCAATACACAATTGTTTGAATACGATTTTCTCTTTCAATTCATAACTATCCTACTAAAAATAGCTCTTAGTTTTCCAAATTAAGGGCCAAAATTGTAGGATAAAAGATGAGTTTATACTCATGTTTAGAGTAGTGTTTTTCGGAATATTGGTACTAAGAGGGTGGTCTGAAATACTTCCAACCTAACAAACACACGATACATTTTTTCTAAATTTTAATTTTTTTAACATAATCACCCTGTAATTCTCACACTTCTCCCAGGAATGCTCCCATCCCTGTAACCCGTCCAAATAGTATTCAGCGTTTTTTTCTGCAAACTAATTGTTCATGAGACACTTTTATTTGGCTCAATTACTCCAATTTGGATTTCCTTAGATGCATCAAAGTCTGTATATGTGGTCTATTGTTTTAATCTGTTTATAGATAACACTTTCAAAATAATAATAATAATAATGACAGCTCAATAATCAATCCCTTAAACGACTGTTACATTACAACTGCCCGTCTATATTGGCTGAACCTTTGGCGAGTAACAGTCAACATATACTAGATGAATGTGACTAGCTTTTATTTGCGAGTGCCACTATCTTTAAGTTGGGGTCATAAAATTTTCTGACTATGTTCTTATAGTATAAATGGAGCTACTGACATGCTTAAAACGGTACTATACTTAATTGCCATTAGAACTAGTTCGTAGAGCGACACTAAATACGTCATAAAAACTTTAACCCTCCTGATAAAGTAACCCCTCAAATTTTGAGACTTTTCCTCACTCCAAACTAAATTATTTTTTATAAGAATGTGAATTGCTTTTTATAAAAAAAAGTACGTTAATTTCTGAAACAAAAAACCTACAGACATCCTTGTAAGTGGATACGAATTGCTTCTCTCGAATTTTTTGTTTATTATATTTTGTCTAAATTATATCAAAAATTACGGAAATATTAATAATTATTTTTGTACCGTGACAACGCTAATAAATGATAAGTATTCCTTGTTGTATCAGGCAGGAGAGAAATCCTTTGCATTTCTGTTAAAAACATGATGATTTGGCATAAGGGTCAAGTCCTTTGAAAGAGAACCTCTTCAAATAGGAAATACGCATTCTTTGCAATTAGTACGCACACATTTATCAAAGGACAGGAAATGTCCATGTAAATAATTAATTATAAACCCTACATATAAACTTGCAATAACCCCACGTTTCCTTGCCAAAAGTAGGAAAAAGAATATCCTTCTTATATGGTTCTATGTATAGCTTTAAAAAAAACCCAAATTACATATCCCACATATTAAATTAGGGCAATTCGTCAATTGAAACACACCATTCTTCTTTATTTGACATAAAGTCACTTTGATAGATCTTGTGACGTGGATTGCTTGATTTGCTTCACACGAGAGTTCCTCTTTGTGTTGTGATCAAGATTGTAGAAGGGAACAAGTCCACTGTTTTGAGGATCAGGAAAGCGTTTGAGATTGATGGTAGGGTTGAGGACGTCACCACAGTCAAAATCACCAAGTATCCTGCCTCTGTCATGATATTGGGCGTCGTGACCTTGAATGGAAAAACAATGCCCCCATCTTCTTTTACAAGGGCCTCAAGATCTGTACCAAGGGGTTCTTGGACGTAAGCCCTGCCGTTAGGCTAACTATCCAGAGGGTAATTATGTATGATAGCAGGACTCTGCCCTGGACCAAAAGTCAAAGGAATCCCAAGCATGGGTGATGGAAAATTAGCCAATTTCTGGCCTTGGACATTGTGGCCTCCTTCCTCACCAGATCTGAACTCACTTGACTATAGGATTTGGGACACCATTGAGGGCAAGGCCTGTGCTGTGAGCGGGAGTGGATGGTCATATTTGATGAGTATGTCATCAGAGTGTGTAAGGCCTACCAATCTCATTTAGAGGCTGCGATTGAGGATAAAGGTGGATATTTTGAATTTTAGGAACGAAGATGTGTTTTTCACTAGTTGATAAATATATAGGTGCTAACCTTAGCCACGTTTGAGCTCTTGATGATTATGTTAATGTTCTTCCCTATGATACATCTATTCTTACGCGCACTATACATATTATACATGAGGCACAATCTTGTGAACAAGCGTCACATTAGAACCCTTAATTCAAGCTAGGAGAATACAGAAACAAAAGAAAAGAAAGAAGATTTTTTTATTTTTATGGCTTTCCGGATTAGATTACAAAACCGTTTGTTGTCACTCCTTCTTTCTTTCTCTCTCTCATGGGGATTTGGTGTAGTGATTTGCAGAGCATCTGGGCTTAATCCTTTAAAAATCCATTCAAAATCAAATTTAACTCCTTCCTTCTGATTCATCCAAACGAATATTATGGTCATAAAACATACAAGATAGCTCTTTGTTTGTTCATTTATATAGTTAGGTGACGTACCTTAAAACAACACATCACTAATTTCAATTAGAGAACCAAAGGTCAAGAAAAAAGAAGGAAAAGAAAACGATAAAAATAATAAGAAAATCTCACGACTAAAAAGAAGAGAAAATGTTTCATTTTAACTGAAAAATAATAATATTTTTCTTCTTCATATGGGAGCTTTCGCTTTTTTTTTCCAAATATACTTTAAATTATTTTCATAATATATGTAAGATTCCTACAAAAAGATGTTCTTTGTGACGTCAATTAAATAAGTGGTCCATCAACACAAAAGCAAGTAAGACTGATTTTTCTCAAAATTGAATCCTAATAACATTTGTATTTTTTGAGGAATAGCTATCGTCAATTTCGTATATGATTACTCCATTGGAGACGCTGCAAATATCACTTAGAGCAGCTAAAATTGATTGTGACAATGAAAATAAGGAAAAATGATGGATTCTACTTGAAAGTCTATATCGAGACCAAATAGCGTTTGATAAATTATACGAAGAGTTTTAACTATAGATGCCATTCTTAGGTATCTAAGATCCTCCCAGAAATTTGAATATAAAACCTATAATGTATCAATTTAAGTCTATGAAACATTGTTTGTGTATATTATGTAAAAAAATTAATTGAATTTTTGTTCAAGATTCTTTTTGTACCAGAAGCGTCCGCAAGATTGTAATTGAGGGGAAGGGGGCTTTGTTTTTTGGGGAAAAAAATCCAAAATCCATAGCTATTTACAGAAAATTAAATTTTTTGGAAAACATTTCGGATTTTTTGATCTGCTGTATAATTTGATAAATTGGGGGAAAAAATTACTAGTAAAGAACAAAAATTCCTTAATTTGGGAGGGGGCTACAGCCCTTCCAGCCTACTTCCTGCGGACACCCTGTGTACTGCAGTGCTACCGGGGTAATGACGAATCGAAAATGGTACTATACTTTACGGATATTGTAACAGGTACTTTTACACTATGTAATACAAAAAATTGTTCTCTTGATGACGCGATCCCTCCAATTTCTGACCCCAAAAAATTGTTTTTTAGAGAATATAACATTTATTTTATTTAAAAAAACATTTTTTTGAGCAAGCCCCCACTTAAAAATAAAACAAAAAACACCTTACTGTTGTCTCTGTAAGTACATTTAAATTGCCCTTAACGATGTTTCTTTATTATTATTTTTTAAGTCAAAAAGTAGCAAAATATCGATAACTCTATTGCTCTAGGAACCAGTACAAAATATTGTACTCTTGACAAGCCTATTACAATGGCATATGAAATATCAATTTGCACTTTCCAGTAATTAGATAACTGCTATTTATGAGCGTTGATATGATGTCATATTTTGTTAGAAAAAAAAGAAAATAGATATATTCATATGAGGTTGCTCAAGCCTCCACATACATCCTCTATCACTAATTGTATGTGACCCACAGTTTGAGAACTCCTACTTTACCAAAATATGACGTCAATTTGAAACTGATAACAAGTAATTATACCTAATAGAAATGATCTACGTATATATTATCAAGCATAAGGCAAACACAGTGTGTGTGAGTGAATCATGCAGTAATTGATACCCGAGTACAATTTCGCCGAGATTTTTGAAAATAAAAGAGGCAGATAATTGAAATTTTTGCTGGTCAATTGGGATATCATTAGGCATATCATTTCTCAAAATGACTTCTCTTGGCCGCCAGCAGGTCTCGATCCTGGGGAGGAAGGCAAAACACGTCTTCCTCACACAGTTTTTGCTCATTTCCTCCCAGTCCTTGTCCTCCGCAGCCTTCAGGCACTACACTTTGGGTTGAGAGGTCGCACAAGCCTTCCTCTCAATGTCGCCTCTCACCCTATAGTCAAGGGGGTTCATATCCAGACTTGACAGCCCTCAAAAGTCCTTTGACCAGAATCCCTTCAAGGGTGTCTGCAGGATTATAATTTGAGAGGGGCTTGCTTTTTTAAGCGTGGACCAGTCAGAAAAAATATGAATTTTTTTTTAAAAGGTATGTAATTTTATTTTGTATCAAAGTCTAAATATTTGTGTCTGACTTATGAAAATTAATTTGATTGTGCAGACCGAATTTTCTTACGAAGCCGGTTCGGATCAAAATTGGACCAAATAACAGTTTTTCAGACCCAAACCCAACACTAATACCTACCTACATAAACATATTCAAGTTTATATATATTTTAATAAATATAATCAGCCCTTCTGAATGCTTAAGGAGAAAGCTTTCACTCTATGTACAATCATATTTTATATACGACAGGCATATATTATTAAAAAATAAGCCTAATAAATTCTTTTTAAGCATTTGTTTTACCCCCATTGCGTCTTAGAACGTGTTTAAACTGTAGTCATATACAAAGATAAGTACCCATAGAGTATTTCAATACCCCTTTGACTTAGCTAACTTCCTTCTTTATACAAACATGATAACTGTTTCAATTTACAATCCAGAGAAACAACCTGGAAACAGTTTCGATATTTTCCGATAAGAACAAACACAAAAAAACAATAAAGCCTGACGTTTCAAATTAGCTACAAAATAAATTTGCCACGAACATTTTTATTTTTCAGATTGTATTAAAACTCATCGACTATTCCTTCATTATGTCAAAAAAAATCCCTTTTCCTTCTCCTCATAGCTAAATAATTAATCTGACTGAGATCCAACAGTAAAGTTCGAACCGATAATAGAAAAACATAAAAAGGCCGCTAATATGTAATGCAGGTCAAACTCCTCGAATCAAAATTACCAGCAGCAAAAATGTTCGCCTCAAAATTACCGGTCACACACAAATTGCATCAATAACTGAAACAACTCCAAATTAGAAATCTGCAAACGAACAATATTTTTTCTTTTGTAGTCAATGTGTCCAATGAGGATTGACTGAGGTTCATTCAGATTTTTTTGATCATAGTCTAAGTTTCCAAGTCATTAGAATTAACATATATATATATATATAAAAACGTTTTCAAATGACGTCAAGGATTTTATCATCATCATACATCGAGCTTTTTGAAATAAACAAGGACGTAGGGTTATAACCTTTCAGCTGTTTTAATTAATTTTCAGGACTAGACTCTTGTATACCTTAAAGCTGTTGACTCTACACATTATGAACTAAAAAAATATTAATTTAATAAATTTCTTAGATTAAATTTTTTGAAAAAAAAAAAAAATCTAGTCAAATAATAAAATTCTTTAATTTAAGGGGAGGGGGGGGGGGTAGTTTAAGTGCATCAAGCCACACCTGTATATAGTTGATCACTGGTAAAAATATAAAAATCTCTTTTTTAATTCTATGCAATGATAACGCTTTGTTTTGATGAGTCCAGTCTGCCCGCAAGAGTGGGGATCCCATAGATAGAAAATATCACTCAATGAAAGATGTTGCTTCTCTCAACAAGAGAAATGAAGATTTATTCATGTATAGAGTACATTTAGTTTTACATATCATTATGTCCAAAAGTAGGTATATTAATCGTAAATCTCCATATGAACAGTCTATATATATAACAGTATTAATATATCACAGTTTTATTCCTTGGGTTAAACTGCCAAATGGGAGAACCGATTTGCCTAAATTTACCAATTACTTTTTTGATCTTTTTTTTAAAAACTTTTGATCTAATTTTTTAAATTAAATTAAGAAATAAAGAGTGTGTATAAATTCAATTAACTCTTTTTGTATATTCAAAAAATTCCAGTGAGGCCGTGTGAAACATAAATATCTATATTTAAAAAGTCATTAATTTAGTCTGTATATAAAAAAGCTGGGAGTATTTCAAGCAACTTTTGTTTGTGCCAGAATTTGATTTGAAGCCCTTTATCTCCTCAAAATGGGGACAACATTTTAATTAAAAAGATTTATTATGTAACCTCCAAATGATTGATTTAAAAAAAGCACGAACAAGTTCGGGGTACCTCTGTTAGTGCATAGGGGGAGTTTGAAATTTATGCTAGGGGAGGGGGGAAGGAGGATCTGAGGGATCTACCGGCTTTTCTGCAAATTCCTCCCATGATAAATGAGTAATTAAAATGAATTAAAATCAAATGAAGTTAATTACCTTATTAATTAATTAATAAGAAAAATAGAAATTGGAATTTGTACAATCTGCTTATAGTAAACAAGTTGCATTTCATCCTTGTCAATAAGTTACCATTCATTTTTTATAACGGGATCAATGTTTTACATATTATATCAATATATTGGACATATAATACGATGGATCTATAGCCCTTGAAAAATTAATAATTGTTATTATTTGAACATTTATATTTTTAATAATCAGTATATTTTTAGTAGATTCTATTAAATGTGATATGACACTTGTTAGAGTTGTAAAATTCCCTTGAGCTGGAGCAAATGTACAAACAATTCAAAATATGTTTTTACTAATATCTGATTCATTAATATTATTTATTGTCTACTACTATTTTTAATGACTTCAGCAATGAAAAGAGGCCCTACGACGTGTCTCTCAATCTTTTTTTGTAAAGTGTAAACTCTCATTTCAACTGTCTAAATAACATCAACAACACCTCATTAAATTTTATTTCTTACACTTTGTCTTTTCTTTTGACTCATTCTTTTTAGCACCTGTTATAAGCGTGAAAGTCCCGTAATGAACATAAATTGCTCTCAATAAAAAAAAAAGACAACGTTTAAAAATGGCCGAGAGAATACTGGGGATATATCATTAGCCTGCGATGATGTTGCATTGTATATCTATTATATATTAGTGATGTGGTGTTTCTGAACGATTTTTGATGAATATATGTTTGTTAATTTATTTTGATGATCAGCATTGTTTTAAATTTGATTTCAAATTTTTATCAGATTTCATATCTGATAGATTTAAATTTCGAATCTTTCAACAAATAGAGTCTATTTCATTGTTTTGTTAATTTGTACAGAGTGGTGACCCAAAACTTGCAGTAGCATGTTATTACAATTTCATCTACGTCATTCTTAATTACAAACTTCATAATATATTTTATTACAAAACAAAACGACAGCTGGAACAAAAATAAACAACTTTTGTGTCGATCCCATGTCTTGAAGTGTAAAATATCGGAGGAAAACAAAAAAGGCAATACGTGTCCAATCTCCTCTGTGCCGGTTTCAGTCCCTCTAAAGCTGCAAGTTGAGTCAGTAAAAGGAATTAATTTTCTCACCACTAACTATTTATTATTAGTTATAATGTTTAGATTTTGTCTTGTGCCATTTTTAGAGAAGGGATTTTTCTGGATAAATATTCTAATTTTATTCTACAAGTGTTCTATCCCTAATCATTCTTTGATGTAGTGTGTGTGAATCAGGGAAATTGTTTTATTTAACTTATTCGTTATTATGCTCTCTCTTTTCTTAAAGCCTTTTTACAAGTTATATGAAGTTTGAACAGAATTGAATCATCACTAATGGTCCCTATCTATCATCAACTCCTCCTTGTAACGTCTCTTCTCAGTTGTTCTGAGTGACCATTAACATAGTTTTCTATTTTTTTTTCTTTAAGAAAAGGACTAAGAGGGTTGGGTATTACTAGTTATTCATGCGAATAAATAGATTATGATCAGCTGAGAGTTAGGAAAAAATCCTCCGGAATGAAGACATTACGCTATGTAAAGTCTCAACAAACAATTTGAGCAAAAAAAACAACAAAAAAACATATGTACAATGACACATTAAAATACAGTATACCCTTGGATTACGACCAATATATGAGTTATTTGTTCTTTTAAAACATTTTTCTTAAAACGTTAAAATGTGAACCATTAGGCAAGTTTATGCAAACTTTAAGGGGGTCACGCCCATTAGCGGAGCTATTAGTTGGGAGGAAGGAGAATGTTCTGGTTTCGGTCCTATCAAGGGGCATATATATGTGTCTATTACATGTATCAATAACATAAAAGAAGGTTCTCTACTAGCATTTATCCTCCAGGTCCGGGCTTAGTGTGAGAAGGGCTTGGGGCTGATATAAAGGGATGACCCCTTTTCTTTCCGTCCCTTTTTTAAAGTTTGATTAAAAATACATAATTTAATCTCTTAGAAAAAAATATGGCCTTCTTTTACAAATTTATCCTTAGTTTAAATTTAAAATACATCATATCCAGTGCAGGACTCCCAGTCAAGAGGGGGCTTGTGCTCATACCCAACGTTTGGGAATCTCTCGTTTAAATGTAGGATAATACCTTCAATCACGAACAATGGAAATGGTACATTGTCCTTTTAAAACTTTGGCTCACAAACATTTGGCCCTCACAATCCAATTACTAAAAGTTTAAAATGTAATACATTATCATTTTTTTTTTTTAGTAAATATCAATTTTATTCTGAAATTTTTTGGATGTAATAAAACGATGATTTAGTTTGCTTTTTCATGGCTTGAAGAACACTCCTCTTCTCTTCACGCTTCCTTCTGGCTCTGACTTGGGGGCCAATACGCTTCTTTAAAAACTTGAGACAACACTTATCCTTTGAGATTCTGAGCAACTCCATTGCTCATAAGGGGAGAATCCAGCTACTTCCCGAACAATATCACGGATGAACCGTGAGCAAGTTGTAACTATTCCCTTAGGGGAGGAAGGGTTCTTTTTCAACTCATCCTTAGTGGTTTTGTGACCTTTGTCAAGGCCAATACATATCTCATATCCATGAACCTTCTTGATTATTAGTCAGAAACACGTATTATTTACTTAGTCTATTCAATTACAACCCATTATTTATGTACTCGCAAACCTCAATGAAGTAACTCAAACTATAACTGAGCCCAGTAGAGTTGAGATTTGAAATGGCGAATGTTCTGGGCCTACCACTATGAGTAGGCCACTTTTTGTATCTATTTTATTTATATATGATAAAACCTTTTCCCACATCATACCCACGGTTTGGGAACCTCTCTTTTATATGTGATGTATGGAGATAAATCAATTTGTTATATATTTCCAAGTCTTCAAGGTGAGAATGGTTGTCGGCCTTTTTTTTTGGGGGGGAAAGAGACTTTCCAAGCAATCACTCAAAATATTATCATGTTCAAATTAAAAAAATAAAAAACACTCTCAAACTCACATATGCATAGTACAAACTATTTTGAATGTTGCTAATAAAAATATATCTTAAACAATTTTTTTTAAAGATTATAATATAAAAGTTTTTAGAAAAATAATAGCTCTGTATAAAGAATTGACGTTCTGTTTTTGGATCATATCCATCACTATTATTAATAAAAAACTCCCTGCACTTTTTATTACTTTGCAAAATATATTCATAGAATACATATTATGAATGAATGAGCCGTTGCTTTATTGAAAGTGGAGGTATCGAAATATGTACCTAAATAAATCAAATTCCCATTAGCTCTTATCAACATTTTTTTTCCACCATGTAACTAAACACCTTTTTAAAAACATCATCTGATCAATATATTATTTTTTAACATAATTAATTCAAATTGAAGATGTTTTTAAAAATTATATGTACATTTTTGCATTCCTTTGGAACGTGTGGCTGGGTTTAAGAGGCATTATAATGGATTCGTGTCTGGATTTGCGGTAAAATAATGAGGGAGCATTTTATATTGTATCTAATACCATGATGTACCCACAAAGTAGTGATGGTTCCGGGTAGTATTTGTACCATTTGACTTGTAGCCGAGACATCAGTGTACAAAATGACCTAATGTTACTAATACAAGTGGATAATATTCGAATAACTAATTGTTGGCAGATAATATTTCAAAAATCCGGATTTTTATTGATTGGTGAGTATTTGTTTTTACACGGGGATTTTTCATGCATCTGTCGTTATTGACGGAAAATTCCGAGTATTTCTTTTTTAATATAGTGTAAAGTTAATGACTGAGCACAACAAAGTAGTTAATAGTTTTTAGGACGTCATTATCCGTCTTGAAAACTTCAAAAGAGCAATTATTCCCAGGGACTTCATTTAATAAAAATGACGTCATATATTATGGAAGACGACATTACAATGCAACTTTTCATTGTTATTACTCAGTTGTCCTTTAGGTCTCTATACCGGTGCCGCCTATGTTCATAACTCATCGGTAACTTAGGTCATGGAACTCTAAAGACATGGAATAATCACATATGCAGCTAAAATTGTTTTTCTTTATTTCTTTTCCCGAAGGAATGTTGTAAAAATGACGTTGACTCGTTGGTCTCTAGGATTCAATGCATTAGGCACATTACTTAGTTGTCCTAGTTAACTATTATGACCTTACAAAAAATGTGATGTGACAATACCAATATGCTTGTACTGGTTCCGTTACCGAAATAGTAATTTTGGTACTTTATGAGACATTTTTGACTAAAAAATTAAAATAAATATCGTTATAGGGAATGGGGCAAGAGTGTTGCTCATTTATATTAGTTTGTAAACAAAACAGCAGAGTTTGGCGCCGTCTCGCGGAAAAATATTACATCTCTTTCTATCATAATATTATTTAATAAAGATATACCATTTTTTTAAACAGCTACTTTAAACAACAAACTACAGTAAGACTGTCGCATCATCTTGAGGATAATTCTTTTTTTTTTAGTTTGTTCCTGCCCTACTAAATTAATTTAAAGGAGAATATGCTGACATTTTGCTTAGGATGAAGGTTAGCTCATAAATTTGAGTTGTTACGTCATCGGTAGATTAATTAATGTTTGACTGCTTTTTTGTAAAGTACATTTTAAATATCTCAGTATCCAGGGTGCTAGGTAAATATATTCTTTGTAAATTTATTCCTTGTTTTTTCATTGCCTGAAAAATGCATCACCGGACATTTTATTCCCACTTTGAAGAAGGATATTTTTTGATGGTACATGGCTTATGTTTCTAGAATTGTTTCTAGTTTTGTGTAATGCTGTAGAGGGAGGAACCCGAAGTACTTGCTTATTATTTAAGTAGATTTGAATTCTGAGGAGGGAAAAAGTGTTTATGATTAATGTGAAGGAGTTATAATAGACTGTCGATAATCGATAGTCCATAACAGAAAAAGGCAATGTCATTATTTATTTATATCTCCTAAGGTAAGTGGTTCTCAATCCTTTTTAAATAATGTATCACTAGTAAAATATTTATTTAACACAAGTACTCCCTTACCAGCACAAATAATTTTTAGATTCAATGACAGGAGCGACTGCAGGATTCCTAACCTGGAGGAGGTTATTGTTCTTTGGAGTTTTTTCCTAAAAATAAATACAAAAATTAAATTTTTTGAAAAAAATTTCAAAAATCGATATTTATTCTCAAAAAAATTTTATTTTTATTTTTGGAAAGAAAAACCAAAATCCACAGCTGTTCAAAAACAATTAAATTTTTCGGGAAAAAAAATTCAAATATTAAATTTTTTGGATATAAATTTATAAATTCTAAATGTAAAGCTATTCACAGAAAATTAAATTAAATTTCAAATATTACATTTTCTAGAATTTTTTTTTTGTAAAATATTCTTTCAAAATCTCAAGTACCCCATGGAGTGCCTTCAAGTACCACAAGGGGTACGCGTACCCTAATTTGATAACCCTTTTTTTAAGGTACCAATAATATCCGTTAATTATATTTCTACTCACTATTAAAGATGTATGATGACGTCATTCCTCATCCATAAACACCATAAATAATTCATATCCGTCTCCCATCCATCACTAGCCTATCTACTGCCCACTGTCAAACCCTTCTTGTATAATACTACACAAAAACTACTACCCAGTTTAGAAGCATAAGCCGTATGACGTCACTAAATATTTTTTTCAAATGGGAAAGAAATGTTTGGTGATGAATTTTGCAATGAATAAATTTACTAGATAAAAATGTAATGTAATGACCGGTGACGAAAATCTAGATTGAACTAATGTACCGGTATACGGAACAACGCTCATCCCTACAGCAAGTACAAAGAAACTTGAATTCATCTTAATAACATCTTCCTTTTTCCTTCAAAACATAAATGTATATTAATAGTTTTTTGTTTTTGCCTTTCAAGCACTTCTTCTTTTTTTTGCTTTAAGAACTTCATAAAAAAGCAACAAGGGTATCATCATGCCCTCAAGGTAATGATGTTAAATGAAGATGAATCTCTTTCCGTTTTCTGTTGTTTTCCTTCAACTTTTTCTTATTTTTTTCCTGTCCCTCCTTAAGAAAAAAAAAAAAATGTATATACAGAAACGACCACACAGATGTACGACATACGTACATATGTAATTTCTACATGGCATACATGTACATATGGCCCATATCTATGTAGGTACTCTTCCTGAATCTCAGTAAAATAATCTCCCTATTCCTTGTTATTAGATGAATTATAGCTTCTCTGAATCAGTGAAGGTGGGCAAATGCCATAAACAGAGGAAAATTAACCTAATGTACCTAGCAATAGAGAGCATGTCATTGTAGAAAGACTTTTCCTCCTTTAATACAGCAACATCTCGTATTGCGAGTAATTTGGTTAATGAGTGACTCTTTTCAATTTGTATGTTTGCTTGCATAAGTTACTTCTTCAAAGAGGCTTACCCCTCTCACGTTAAATTAGGATACTAATCAACTCCTGAACCCTTTAGCTTCTTGTTTCTCAAATCCTAACTATGAATTATAATTTTTTTATCGGTGGAATTATAGATTGAGGGTAGCAGCCTGTCCTAACCCTTATGAAAGACCATTTCATGTTTGTAGACGAAGGACATCGTCCGTTTAGATGTTGTATGAAAGGCATATGACCCGACCTTTCGCTTTAATGTAAAAAACAGGGGTTACATACTTAATTATTTTATTTTAATAAAGAAGATTCAAAATTATTTTCTTATAATAATTATGCAAAAAAATTTCTTAATAAAAGAATAATTCCAAATTCAATTTTTACTCAAATAAGAAAGGTCAATGTGCAAAGTCATTATACTTTGCACAGTGACCTTTGCCAGAGGCCCTGTTCACAATTTTACAGTTAACAAAAAAATTGCTGCCATCAAAATTGGTATTACAACTAAAGTACCATTAACCATGGACATGAAATGTATACTAAAAGCTCTATAACGTAATAAAAAACTTTGAAAAAAAACACCGCGTCAATATGATTTCTATAAGTAGCCAATGAATATGTCAGAAACTGTATTTCTTGTCAAGTATGACCCCTCATATTTCTATTTTAAGAATGGGCAGCTATTTAATCGAATATTTCGCTTAAAAGGCATCCTCCGTACCTGACCTGAATCCCGTGGACTTTGGGGTGTCTTGGAGAAGAATGAGTGCCACACCTCTAATCCAAAATTGGATTTGCTCCAAGCTGCCATCATGACAGTGTGATACGCAGCTGTCACGGCCTTCAACGTCAAGAGCTGTCCATTTGCTGGCTGGCGTGTCGATGCTGTTATGTAGTGTAAAGGAGGACATATTGAATAAAAGGATAGCTAAATATAGTATTAACATATTACAAATAGGGGTTGAGTTGTCCTTCTTTTATTCCTTAAAAATCACATTTTTCGTAATTTAGTCATGATACTGCAAGTTTTAGATCCCCATTTTGTAGATACTAAAAGTTTCATATTGTAATAAGAAAAAAACCCGTCTCAATGGCGTCCCAACTTTTCCCGCAAAAATACTCGTTGTCACATAGGTATAAGTAAATAAACCTCTACATTGAATCCTCAGCAATGTTTTGAATTGTTGAGTATTTTCTACTTCTCATTTTCGGCTCAACCTCTTAATTTATTATTATTACCATTTCATTATAAGAAAAGTGGGTTATGTTTTTCTGAAAAAATGCATGGAATGTTTGTTCAAGAATATTTTTTTTTTTTCAACCCCTCTCAGGTTCTCATATCATGACGATTGTTTTTTGGGAATATTTTTCTTATTTTTATTTTAAGGAGCCCTCTTTAAGTAAGATATCTTCAGCTATTTGACTGACATTAAAACGATCCCCTTATTTGTGGATTTTTCTTTTGACATCAGAGATTCAAAACCAGACGACCTCTACGTACATACAAAAACCAATGACAATTTAATTATGAGTCAATTTATATAATATATATTATTTCCTTTGACAAATTCTTATATGTATAAATATATTTATAAGAGGGGTAAGTTAAGTCAAGTTGACCTTGACTTGAACGTCTTGTGTTTTGGTATGTACAATGTACATAATATATATATTTTGATTTGATGGATGAGACAGTTACACACCAAAGTATGGCGTTTTTTTCGTTCAAATTAATTTTGATGTCACGAGTTTCAATCAAAATATTTTGTTTCTGCGAATCAGTTGGTTCATAAATACATTGTTAGCTAAGATTGACTGTTGTCATAATACAAAACTATTTCCTCACAGGTTCTGATACCAAAATTGAAACAAAATATATTAGGACTTCTTTACTTTTAGAGGAAGTACCCGTCGTTCATACGTCCCAGTTCTCAGGATTATGAAATGTTAGTTTTGGATCGGTTCTAGGACTGAATTCCTCAAAAATCTTTTTTTTCTTCCCCTTACATTCTTTTTTCTAATCGTTCCGGTCTTTATAAACATTAATCTGTTCTAAGGAACGATTAGTCGGTCCTTCAGTCCTACCTATACTTCTATTTTACTTCTAGCTAGAATGGAAGAAAAAAATGAAATATAGGAAGAACCTAAAATACTTCGAGTATTATAGGTTCTGATCCCACAGCTCCTATTTTATACTTCAGGTATCTCGTTTCTTTGAAAGAGGTTATGATAAAATTTGAACAGATGAAATGACATATTTAATAACTACGTCATTTCAACTGTTATAGTCACCATAAAAGACCGATAAGGACCAGTCCTGGGACTGTCAAAATTATTTAGGACAGATCTGATAGAACTGCAGTCTTTTTGATTTTTAGACCGATTCAACACTAGGTAACGCTAATTATCATTCTTTTTTGTTTTGTTTCTATATTTTTGTGGATAAATGATGTTGTAAGCCCTGGTTTCAATATTAATTTTTTGTAGCACCGTTATAAATGTGTATGTACCGACCAACACTAGTAGACACATCAACATAAATTATATAAATGGGGGAAGCCATAGCTAATTTAATTTACAGAAAATGAAAGGAATTCGTGCAAATATAAGCATTGCTTACAAATGTCATGACTTTTTTATGATTCGGTTTCTTTCTTATTCATTCAGGTTCAACGGGTTTGCATTTGATTTGTGCAGGTTTTTATTTTGCAAAAAAAAGTACTTATTTATATAAATACATATGTAAACGTTGAAAAGAGATTATTGTTCATTTCTTTCATGGAGAAATCAATATTTTTAAGAATTTTCTTCACCAAACTGACAGAAACAAAGATAAATAATAACGAAAAAAAAAAAAAATGAGAGTCATGGTTTGGTTTTCCAACGGACGCCTTTTGTCAACCCTCAACCCGTTTTTAAGTCATTATTTTTTATTTGATAAATACCTTTTAATAAATGACAAATCATCTTATTAAATTCTTGTCTTAAAAAATTCTCTCCATAGGACGGGGTTTCCCTCTTTTATGTTAATAATAGTATCATGGTGTACCATTTTGGTAGAGTATCCGCTAGGATCAGTCCTTGATATCTATGCCACCACTTTGACATGCTCTCTTGGGCAAACCCAGGCACTTGGTAACAGCTGATCCTCCCCCCAAGAGATTGTTAAAACTTGCACTAGTTGGAAAAATGGAATTAATTGCCCCAAATGTTTGGAAAAGGCATAAAGCCCTCATTGGAATCTGTGCCGGGAGCGACAACCAATTGATCCAACCTTGGGACTCAGTGACACTTTCGTTTACGAGGTTAGGTTTGAATTTGATGCCACAAGAAAATATATTTTTCCTCTAAAAAAATGTGATTTGGAAAAAGGGTCTCACATTTGTATCTTTACCCCAGGGTCTGTAAATGTTAAAAACTGACATTGATTAAAAGATTCGTCCACAAGATTATGTTTTTAAATAAAATATTAAATTTTATGAAAAGAAATTCAAAATCCAGTGTTGTTCACAAAAATTTCCAAATTTCTTTGCTATTCTCAAAAAAATAATTCAAAAAATAAAAATTCGAAAATCTACAACTGCATACAAAAATATTAAAGGTTATAGAAAAAAAATTCAAAATTAAACTTTTGGAATTTTTTTTTTAAAGTTCCACAAATTCTAAATTATTCTTAAAAAATAGCATTTTTTGAAAAAAAAAAAAAAAAAAATCATTTCTCCACAGCTGTCTACAAAAAATTAAAGATTTTGGATTTTTTTTTTCAAAAATCCACAGTTATTCACAAAAAACTAAATTTTTTGGAGAAAAATTACAAAAATCCTGTGCTATTCACAGAAAATTTAATTTTTTTGAAAAAAATAGAAAAATTACATGAAATTTCCAATAATAATTTTTTGAAAAAAAAATAATTAGAGTTAAATTTTCAAGTAGAAGGCAAGCATTCCTTATTTTTACAGCCTCCCCAGCCCACCCCCTGAAGACGCCCCTGCTACAAAGACGATGGTTTTGTAAGATTTTTTTTTTGTTATACGTAATAAAATGTGTAGTAACCTCCTAATACATAAAATACCCCTGTTTTATTCGATTGAATGAATATCATTTCTTTCAGTGTACTTGTATATACATATTATATAAATATTCAAAAAGGAACCGCAAAAAAGAAAAAAAATCTACTCTAACCATCATCAATATTACAAACATACAATGTTGGAACGTTAGGAAGAAATACATATATTTTATATATGTCGGTATGTATCGTCCATGTATTTGGCCATCTTTTTATTATTACCCTCTTCAAATTTCTTTTTGAGGTCCTTTCGTTGTAGTAAAGGAATTACTACAACGAAACAACAACATTATAATCAATTTACAATGAATTAACCATTTTGTTTTTGCAAAGAATATATAAATAATAGATGATTACTATCTCCTTTTTGTTTTGTTTTCTCTTAATCCGTGCAAAAGAAGAAACGATTTTAAGGCATTGCTTTGGAATGAAGAACAGAGTGACTCCCATATAAGGGGCCCTCTAGAAAAATGTCGTATATATATGGGGTAATGTTCATAGTTTTGTTCTTTAGTGAAGGTCTTAAGAGGGCAAAAGCATGCGTAGTATATTTATATGTATAACCAAAATGTAATAAGCCATATGTTTTTGTTTTTTTAATCTTTCGTTAATTGATCGGTTGGATTTGAACTGATTATATATCAGTAAATTTTAATTACTCCATCATCTGACCTGCTAGAAGTCAATTTACATAATTCCTTTTTCTTGAATCGAACCAACGCAGATTGAGTTCAATATAATAATTATTTCAGAGCACATTGTCAATTCAGCTACGTCACTACATTTATCCTTTACAATGCAGATATGGTGCAATGATCAATGGTTTGGTTAAAACTATTTGAAAATACATATTCCGTCTGTGTATTAGTCCATAGCAATCGGTGGTGAGTGTTGTTGCAGGCAAATCCAAATGTGATCCAGGACATAAAAGATATTAATAGTGGGGTTTTGTTGATTAGTTCAGAAGTTTTCTTTGATTTTTTTTTCAGAATAATTTTGTTTTACCATCAAGCTAATTAAATTTTTTACAAAAAATATAGTTTAAAAAACTTATAATACTTTTTTTGTATATCTTTTATTTTTTTGTTTAAAAATAGACGTCATAATTTCATTTTTTGACAAATTTATTGTAAGTATTTTTCACAATATGTATGTATTTATTTGACATTAAAATACAAAATGTAGAGAAAGTGTCCCCAAGATCTCCTCTAAAACTGATACTTGTTTTTTATGCAGCAATTTTTAACCAATGGCTGCAATTTAAAAAACAAACAAAAAATGGATTCGAGTCAAAGTTTAATATGATCTAAAAAAAAAAGATTTTTAGTCCTTTGCCTTATTTGCTTATGTTGTAATTGGTGATAGGAATTGTCCCTTTTTAAGCCACTAAAGCAAGCTAACTTGACAATAACTTTACTCTTTACGCCAATCGAAATTCGGTTATGGAAGTACAAAAATTTTGCATTCCATGATATTATTTACTTTATTGGTAAAATGATAAAGTAAACTATTTATCTTAAAAGCAATTATTAACATCATTTCATAATTCATCCCTTAAACTCCATTTTTCTACATAAAAACCCCCAATGAATACTCAAAACAAATCATTATAGATAATTAAACATAGCTACCTATCGAGTTAAAACCTAGTATATTTACTGTTAGAATGAATTCTTACGTCAGATTCAAATTAATCAAATACTATTTGCAATTACACATGATATTTTACGGATATTACTCTTTTGAATATACCAAGATATATACAGGTTCCATAGTAACAGAGGAATTGTTTGTATATTCTACATATTTTTAATACCCCCACGATTGAATATTTTTTTTCGGTCCATTCCATGTTTCATAACTTAATTTGAGATCATATTCCTAAGACATGAAATCATTAATTAGAATGGATTTTTCTTTCTTAAAAACCATTTTCTATAGCTAGATAATAACTATAATGTATTTTAATCTTAGAATATCGAAGAAAAGTTTAATTTACGTAACATACATGTAATTTATTGAGAGTTATAACTATTAAAGCCATTGCAGGAATGCAAGAAATAGGCCTACAAGCAAGTTTGACACATCGAAACAAAAGGAAGAAGCACATTAATTTATATCTTTATATTAATTAACACCGTTTTTTGTATATTATTTATGTATTAGTTTAATTTTTCTGAGTAAACTAGAAAACGGGCAAAAACAATCAGTCAGCAAATAAGGCAAGTGAATACTTGACTGTTTCATTGATGCCTAAACCTAAATCATTTTATAACTATCAATTCCAAAAATGTTTGTCAATGTTTCTCGATAGTAAATTCTTTGTTGAGATACAAATTTAGTAGTTTTTAGACTTTTTTTTCCCTAAACACTTAATCATACATCTATTTTTTCTTTCTTTTTTGATGTTGTTGTTTGGTAATTTCACTCTTATACTATTTATTTTTTCTACGAAATTTGCAGAAATCGATCTTACTGAATCTATTAGTTTATGGATTTAATTAATTTGAGATAACTAAACATTTAAAAAAAATATTGAACTGCATTAAACTAAAATATAATTAAATAAATATTATAGATCGTTGATTAATTTTCCATTTATAAAAAGAAACATCATTAATAAACAATAAAATCAATTTTAAGTTTAATAAAAAGTATTCATTAATTCATATTATATATAATTGAAATTAGTTTGGAACTATTGTTTTGAAGAACAATTTAAAGGAGTAAAAAATTCCATGGATGTTTCAATATATGATATTTTGTACCTTTATTAGGCTACCTGGAAATATTCGGATATACAAAGGAGGATTCGTTTAAATCATAATTGCCCACTTTTTCATTCTTAATTTAATAAAATATTTAAACAGTACTTCAAAACAAAATTATTACTAATTTTAATGTATTCATCATATGAATTGATGATTACTTTTTAGCAAACTTCAGAAACAAAACAAACAAGTTAGCTGTATTAGTAGAGATGTGAAAAGTGTCAAAATCCTTGGAAGTGTAGATTTAACAAAATAATAGATTACTTGGCTTATTAAAATCTTTTTTCTCAGGGAAGATCTCAGTTTTTATTAAACTACCAATGACGTCCTATATCATTTTCTTTCATGCATATACAACTGTTTCTTCTTTTTGCAGAATTTAAATAGTTAATTCAGTAGAAACAGTGAGATATTCAAGTATAACGGCCCCTAGCGAACAAAAAAACTCGCAAAAAATCTTACTTTGTACAAATATTGATCACATGGTATCGTTTAGCCATTTGGTTTATAGATTTGAATTAGACTATAGTTTATATTGTGATTTTAGTCAACAAATATATCGTAGCTCAAACCAACCGACATATACTTTTGAAAAAAAAAAGTACAATTATTCTCACGAGTATATCTACAATTTCCACATTTCTATCTGTTAGTGTATTATTAATGTCATAAAATGAATGTGAGTCAAAAGCCAAGTTATGTTGAACAGATGAACGCCACTTTAAATCCAGATAAAGCTGTATTCTCATATTTTATTGTAAGAAATAAAAATAAAAACTTATTTTTGGTCTAATGAATCAACTCATCAACTTTATCAAAGATCACATATAAAGAATGAACAAAGTCCATTTGTCAACATTCTTGTGGTTTCTTTTATTGTTTTGTTTTTGAAAGGAGGATTTATTCTATAGGTACCTACCCAGTTTCAGATTGTACAATGTAGATATTATTCAAGGATTGAAATTCATGGACATTCAGAGATATCGTCTGTTTACCTTTGCTATTCATTCCATTAAAAGGATATGTTCAATTGAGCGTAGATATCTTTGAATGGGTTATTATTCCTTTTTTTCAACCTATTCAAGAGCATTTGAATGGGTCAAAACAATATGGAGGCTTTCCACCCTGTGGGGATGGACCAACGAATGCACCCCCTCCCCCTCTTTCCTTCTTTTCCTTAAATGTTGCGTCCAGGGGCTTAGAAATGGAATTCCTCTCCTGCCGAGAGAATAAATAATTTCCTGAGCCACCTAATAAAAATTGTCACATCTCTGAGCAAAACAACATCAAATTTTTTGTTGTGCAATGGACTACTTACATATGTGGCGCCAAGTATTTACATACATATAATGCTGTAGATCAAATCCATAAATTCTTACTACTCAAGAAAAAGAAGAACCTTTTTCAAGGCCTTAAAGAGATTTCAAGAATGTTCATTTCTGTCTAGTTCGGCGCCACACTCTCTTGTTTTTTTCGTTGGTTGATTTGCTATACTTTGAACGGAATGTAGGTTACATTTTCTTGTTGTATAAACATATTATTTGCCCTTTTTTTTCAGAGTATCATTTTTAGAGACTCTTCTGGGATACATCGACAAGAAATTCCCAAGAAATTAAATATTTCCTTTATATAATTTACTTAATTAAGAATTGAATTCGAAAAAGGGATGGGATTGAAAGAGCCAAATAGACATGGGAAATTTAACTTTGGGCTCGGTTGGAATAGAGTATTATATTATTCATCAGTTGTAGTCTTTTCGTATTAACTACAAAACCCCGGATCAATGCACTATTCTATAAATAATGCACTAATGTAACCACTTCCCTTTTCTAAATTTTTAAGGTAATACTGGAGATTTGATGCTCCGAATACGATCCTTCTCAATTGTACATATTATAAATTCACTAGAGATAAAAAAATTATATTTATGTGTCTATTCTAACAATGCTTGGGTTATATCAACATCAAATGATGCCAAGTACGAAGTACCTACCTATAACTAGTGTTTTGTTAGTCCTTATTTATTTGGTCTAGTTCAGTCATAATACCATCATCCTTCGGACTGAAAATACTAGATCTGATTAAAAAATAAGAGATAAATTTGACTGACTTAAAATAAAACCGAACATTATAACAATTTACTGATACGCAGAACTGAGCTAGACCGGACCGAGACGTAACTGGATCAGAATAAAGACAAAACATTACCTATAACAAAACTACAAATGAATATTTGATTATAACTTCACCTTCTAATACAGAAAACGTCATTGATTAATTTATAATCTTTCATGACTAGTTTAAAATGTATGGTTTTTTCTTTAAATTCTCATGAAAAATAAAATGTATTTATCAAAGGTGAAAATTTGGACTCAAAAGTTGCGACTGTACATGAACTTGAGTGCATATTTTAAATACTAGCAACTCGACTGGATTTCACAATGAAAGACTCACGACTTAACTTGTACTTAATAGCTAAGACTTGCGATTCATTCTTGAAGAAATAGTATCGAAGGATAAAGTTATCCCCAGTGCGTGTGCTCATGAAAGACGGGGAGTAACAATGAGGGATTGACCAGGAGTTATAAGCGTAAGTTCTTGTTGGACCTTGAGTAGAATTGAAGATTGGAATCCGGGTATCACCAAACCTATATCTCCTAGTAATGGAATTTATGGTAATTTCCTTCTTCTTATTTTTACATAACGGCTAATATTGCAACATCGATTATAATTAAGGATTTGAAATGAGCTGGAAAGTTATTTTTGGTGACTTGTAGGGGAAGTGATAAACATAACTAAGGACTCGATAAAAAGATTCAATGACTTGAACTAGAGACTTTTATTGGGCATGCAGTATTAGGATTTTTTCTTTTTTTGGGGAAAATGGTTTCCCGGAATTTGCCTTAAGAACAAGTCCTGGGAAATGATAAATCCTAGATTATTATCCCTTTATATTAATTTCAGATAAGGAGGAGTTAGATATTATGAACATAGCATAGGTCCATGTCCTGTAAAAGTGTTTCTCCCTCATATTTTCCACGGTGATTAGCAAAAGAAACAAATAAGAGCAATAATAATAATAAAAAAAACAATCTAGGATTAAAAACAACACCTTCCTTTACAAAAAAACAATGACTGTCCGACATAGGTAGGTACGTAAGTACATAGAGATGGATAAAGATGACAAATCTCCAAAAATCCTTTTTGTTATCCTATTTGTTTAAGCCCCTTGTGGTTCTTTAAAGGCGTGATTCCTATCATTGTTCGAGGAGGGTTTCTTCTAAGGTAAAGTAAAGGTTGATTTTCGACACATACATCAATGTCTCTCTTTCTACTTTTTTTATTTATCAAGGCTGCATTTTTATTCATACACAAATGAAATAAACATGTAGACTTAATTGAGCTAATTTCTCATGAACTCAAGTTCAACCTTGATTTGTTGTCCTCCAAAAGAGATGTTGAAAGAAATTCATGGAACTTACAAAGTCAATATAATAGATTCCATATATGTATGTATTGTATATGCAGAACCAATGAAGGAAAAGGTTCATCATGTATTCATAAAAGTGGTCTTTATTATGCAAAAAGTAATAAGGGATTTAGCGGTCTCGTCATTTTTATGTTTCGTGCTACACGTCCTAAATCTGAAGGGTCTGTCCAAGTCGGACATAAAAACAGTCCTTCTAAGTTACTGTACAAAATAGGTGATTGCTACAACTCACCTATTACAAAAGAAGCACCAATAACAATCTTTGCTACATGAAGATATCAAGAGTATTAGCCAACGACGTCATCATCAATCAATTTTTACTAATCTTTATGATAATCATAAATCTATATTAATGAAGCAAAGTTTATCTGTATGAATGTATGTTGGAATAAACAACAGTCATTTTTAATGTAAGAAATAACAATATAGTCATATTAATAAAAAACATGCAGACGTTTGAATGTAGCATATAGCGTGTATAAAGGGTACATTGTATGTAATGATCCCTTATGTATATTTAAAAAAACACAATGTACTAATATTAATGAAATCTTGTAGTTGCTCAATGGTTCATCAGTAGAGACAGGTTTTCGGTAAGAATGCGAGGTGAAGGGAAGATATGTCCACTTGAATTAAGACCATTTTAATTGTTAATTGATTTTGGGAGATAAAATGAAAATCCACATTTAAAATGACATTAGTACAGAGAAAATATTATTGTGATATTTAAATTTATATATATTTATTGCATTAGCATTTTTAAATCAATTTACACCAAAGATAGGGGAGAATTCTTTTGTATAGGGAGATGTTAACCCACCCACGACTGAATAAAAAATCAACAAAAAAGAAGAAAGAGCAAACGCAATAACCGTTTTTCCTGTTATAAACGCTATACTTAGTTTTTTCTTTACACGAATCCCTTCCTTACTCATTAGTCATAACGTTAAAAAAATATTTTATTTTTCTCAAGCTCTTATTATTATTCTTTTATTCTTGAGGAGGAAACATTTATGTATTGAGTATCTCATCAAAAAGGGCAAGTAAGACTGTGAATTTCTTGGGTAGTTATCTTCAATATTTTTAAACAAAGTTTGTCAGTTTGAAGACGGCTAATAACTCCGAGCAATTCCATTATTCAAAATTATAACAAATTATTCTATATTATGAAATATCCTTAACGTCTTATTTAACTAATCCAATCGGTTAACTAAGACATTTAGTATTATAATTTCAGTAAAAATGATGGCTCCTAAATAGAAGGGACGTGCGAATATGGAACTCTTTCAAGGATATTAATTCCCATATTCAAGAGCCATACGAACCTACAATTTCAAAAGAAAGAAACTACAAATTTAGTGTCTGATTTTTTATTATATAACTATGTAAAATCTTCCAAAAGGAAAGTTTTCATTAATGGCACATGACAATATAACTCACAAAACCTATCCTTCGACGTATAAACCAATTGCATATATGGATATGCCGTCTAAACCGATAAAGTCTAACCAATAGTTATTATCTATTAATAAGGATGTGAAAAGCATTTACTCATTCAATCAACAACATCCTTCTTGTCTTACCTTCTTTATTAGAGGAAATGTTAATGTCACTAGATCAAGGACGAAATCTATTAGATCCCATGAATACATCATGGTACCTATGTAGTATGTATCTGCATATATTTAGTAGAACTATGGTGTATAGAACATGAAAACCTAGTAATTACAGACACTATATAGAGAAAAAAGCAAATTAATTTAATTAAAAATAGTAATTAATTATCCCCCTATAACCTTCTACAGTGTAGCTTCCTTTATTTTTGAGACAATAACTAATCCTTTGCTCTATATTTTATACTAGTGGTAGTATCCAGCATTGCACGTAGTATTTAGGTTTAGGATAAAAGACAAATTTTGCTTTAATAGTATAACTACCCAAGATATCATCAGTGTTACGTTTTTTATGAGCACACTGACACGTAGCTAATGTTGTGTGAGTTCTTATATAGAACCGAGGACCTTGTCGGTAAAATGGATCCTTCGTGACGTTATTGATTGTGTTGCTCCTTTTTTTAATTATTCAGTTATATAATATAATAAACTATATAACTAAGTAAAGAAATATATGTTGGTATTATATTGCATTATAATGTAAATATGAATATTTTTTGCAAGATATGTGCTGTGACCTTAACATGTATCTCATATATCATAATAAACCATTGACATTTTTATAAAAAAATTCAAAGACCCGATAGGGCCTATTCTAAGAGTGGAATGGAGCGAATAAATAATTATGGACACAACAATTAACGTAGCTACTCAATACTTATGTATATAATTTCATATTTGTTCTCTCCTCAAGAATGCAGGAGTCATAATAAGATATTGAGATTTTTTATAATATGATAAGATGATCCAGGGAGTACTTTATTCTCTAATTTACTCACTGGCTCAGCTTTATCTACACATGCACGTGGCTAAACCTAATTAAATTTCACATTCAGTATTTTTTTATTTAATATACCAAAAAAGTGCTCCCTCTATACACACTTGATGCTAAATGCAAAACGCTTTCAATATTTCATTAATACGACTACATTTTTATTTCTTAGATCAGAATATGTTTATGATATATATCAGGGAGCACTATGTACAGTGCACCAAGTATATATGCTTGATCCTACATGTGAAACCACTACTAGATTTTATAAACATTGTTATTTCTTAGATTAAAAATCCCTTATTTTCATTCAAACGTTTATACAAATTAACTTTGCTTCATTAATGCATTAAAAATTTTATTACTAAAGAAGGGGAAAATGAACTAATTTTGCGCTGAACAATTAGTTTATCCTTTTAACTTGTACAATTTGCAACTTACAAAAGTCAATTCTACAGTTTAATGAGTTAATTTTTATACATCAAATGTGCTCATTTTACCTTCACTAGTTAATTATTTTTCTACTAGACTGTCCCGTTTTTTGGTTAATATTTTCTCCTTTGCATTTGTAAAATTTCCGTTATCATATGTTTTATATGGAAGTTTCTGGAATGAGGTTGAGTTGTCAACGAATGTTGACTATATTTTAAAATAGACCAAGTATATGAAAGAAGCCGACGGAAAAGGGTTAGAATTAAAAAACAATTTGTTGTAAGTCAAAAAGCTGGGGAGGGGGGATTCGAATAAATTCCATAATTTGTCCAAGCATTGCGGTGATATAGCCTCTAAGATTTTTCTTTAGTGTGGTGATTTTCAATACTGACATTCCATTTTTCTGACACTAATATGAAATGAGGCTGGAAAATATTTTTTTTTAGCCTTTATATATAGTCTTGTTTATTATATTGTGTCCATATTTCATGATATTACTTTTTTACTAGAAAATATAATTTACTTTCTATTTTTTAAATGACTTTTTCAAAATAAAGGTCCAAAAAGACGTTGCCAATTCTTTGCCTCTAATATAAAATGACTTTTTTTAGAATATACGATTGAATTCTATATAAGATGGTAATCTATCGACGTCATTTTGTTTTTCTATTTTTTCCTTACTTGAGTCATCGATCTTTCTTCTTTTTTAACATATTATACTTTCATTAAATTCTTTGTACATAATTTCTATTCTTTGATAATAAACATTTTAAACGATATCCGTACTCAGTAGGCAGGGGCATCCGCAGAAGATGGACTTGAGGGCCTGTAGCTTCCTTGCCCCAAAATAAGTTTTTTTTTCTATTTTAGGAGACATATTGTTGGTTAGGATGGAAATTTTTTAAGCGTAAATAGGGATAATTTTTTTTCCCAAAAAATAGAATATTTGAAATTTAATTTTCGATATGTTTTTCAAAAAAATTAAATTTCTTATAAGTAGCTGTGGATTTTTTTTCCAAGAATTATAATATTTGAAATTTAATTTTGGAAATTTATTAACAGAAATTAAATGTTTGGAAAACATCTGTAAATAATTTTTTCCAAAAATTAAATTTCTCGAAAACAGCTGTAGATTTTTGAAATTTTATTCCCACAAATTTAATTTTTGAGAATAATTACCAAGTTTTGATCTTGTGCACCAAAAAATTTAATATTGCAAATTTCATTTTTAGAGTTTTTGCCATAACATTTAATTTTTTGTGAACAATTGTGGATTTTCGAAATTTTTTTTTGTTAGTAGCTATGGATTTTTGAAAAAAAATTCAAAAAAATATTTGAAACTTATTTTTTTTGTGAACACCTGTGGATTTATAATTTTTTTGTTCCAATTTTTTTTTGAACAGCTATGGGTTTTGAATTTTTTTTTCAAATAGTTTTATTTTTTTGTTCCAATTATTTTTTGAATAGTTATAGATTTTTAATTTTTTTTTCAAATAGTTTTATTTTTTTGAAAAAAAAATAATTGTTAAGATTTAAATGTGTTATAAAAAATTGCGAAGAAGTCTAATCTTGGCTGAAATTTGTAGTTTTACATTTAAAAAATGTAAAACACAATATATTAGGGCTCTGATATATAATTGTACTTATATAATATAAGAAAAAAAGGACTCATTTAGGATAAGGAAAATGCCTGTTTTATTCTGGATATCTACAGTTAACTGGATAGACATTTCAGTTTTTTCTTCTAAGTGATACGTTAATAATCTAAATTTTTCGCCTCATCTCCTTTTTACACACTCAAATAATCCACAAGGATCCACTCCCTGAGACAGAAAATTTGTCAAAATCTTACAAATTTTTATTATTCCGAGAATAAAATTACATTTTATTGGGTTTAAATGAATAATATCTCGTTTGAACCAAATATTTATTTTTGTTATAATATATATATATACCGATATAGGTAAACAATAATCTATAGGTAAAAAAAAAGGTAGAATCTAAAGACTCATAAATTTCCTTTGGGCAGTTGAGGATACTTACAAAATATCTTTTTTTTTTGCAAAAATTAATTTAGAGAATATTTATGAAAAGTCCGCTTCCTCCCTTGGTTAGTTGTATATTTACATTGTAAATTTGCCAAATTTTATTATCTATAATTAATTTAAAATAGAATTTATGAGCTATTGGTCTATAGGCAGAACCGAAGGAGTAGAAATGCTATTCAGAGATTAGTAATGTTGGATTTTCATTTTTTATTTCATTTGTACAAACAGTAATATCTTCTATTACGAGCAATATTTACATTCAATAATCAAAAAACTGTCTCAGAGCTACCATTTGAATATATATTCAACCCCATGGTATGACAATGATCTATTCACAAAATAACTAAATACTTTTTCAATAGTATCCATGGAAGTGATATTGATTTGTCTTTGTGGAGTGACTGTACTGATATAACTTATTAGTAAGGATCTGGTAACATTGTTTGCCATGGAGTTTATGACTCTTTTATCATAGTGTGACGGGATTAGTTAATTTTCCTTGTTAATATCGCTCTGAGCGTTTTTCATTGCTAGAGCTGACATTTTTTGAAAGTAAAAAAACTATGTTTAGAAATTAGAAAAGGAAACCCGGTTGTTGCGTGTGTTCTTTGTTCTTTTTCTTCATTTTTTAATAGGTCATCGTGTGTTAACTTCTCCCTCTGAAGTAAGCATTCTCGCCCATCTTTGGTATATCTTATTAATGCATAATAAAATAAATATAATTATGATATTTTACATGTACTAATGCTATTTTAAAAGTAGAAGGTTCTGCTCTTTATAACAGTAATTCATTTTCTCCTCCCAAATCATATAAATGGCAGCTGATTTTAACAGGTGTCTTAATTCAGTAGTATCCGGTCTTCTCCTTGCACTCCTCCTTTTTTTCATTACAAAACTATCAACTCTATTCATAGCTATTTATTAGAATTTAACCAACCATTCAGAAAGAAAACCATAGAGATTACTGAGCCATTGACTTCATCCCACGAAATGAGTATGTTCAAAAGATGATCGATTAAGAATAATAAATATTTAGTGTTCCATAGCAGTAAAAAAATATCTTGAACATTCCGAGTAATTGATTCCATAGATATATTGGAATGCTTAAATCCGGACTGGCCGAAAATGTCATTGTTACATATATAAGAAAACAGTTAAGTTTTTGAAATGATTTTTCAAATGAAATTGTATTGTAACAAAACCCAGACTGAATGGAATATCACAATTTTATCTATTGCCTCTTTCCCCAGCTAAAGTTATGAAGTAGATATAAGACTTTCGATCTACTGTTGCCTAACTGCATTGATCTGTAATTTTTCAGTACATGAACAAAGATATAATTTGTTGCCATGCGACGATACTAGGAAGTTATGAATTTCATATTTTCAAATTCAAACTGAATAGTTGTTATTTTATAAAATAACATAATCAAACCCGAACTTCGCATCTAAAATGCCTATAAAATGTAGTTGCTAATATATTATCCCCAAGATCAATTAAAGACATACAACTTTGCACTTAATTATTATTTTAAGGTAATTTTAATTGTTAAAGTATTTGTTTCATTAAGTTTTCAATAAAATAATAGTTATTTTGTTATGCTGTTCAGAGATATTACGAGACAATACAATAAATATTTATTAGTGTAACTCAAGCACTTTCATGAAAGATCCCTTACCTTTTGATTAAAATATCCACTAAAATTCTGGAATCAGAAAAATATTGACACATAATAATTCCGAATTGCTACCATTCACATATTGTTGTAACGAAGGGAACGCTAGAAGTTCCTGAACTGAAAGATAAAATTTAAGCTTTAATCTTAAATAAATTGTCTTTTCATTAAATCAATAACTTCAAATTTTTAGGCATTGTATATATAAAATTATTTATACTTATAAACAATATAAATTTCATTTCAAACAATTCAAACCACAAAGAAAAGTCATAGTCTCGGCCTTCTCTCCTTCCATAGAATTTGGATTGTACCTCTAAGATTACTATAATCACATCCTAATTTAAACAAATATTCCATGATCCAAGACACTTGATTGCCAAAGGTCTCGAAATATGAAGTATAATTGTATATACAATAAAAAACATTATACACCTATATTTTAACCCATGATGAGAATGCTTTCGATAATTAGACACCTATTAAATCAGCATGAATTATCCCCACATTTTTAAATGCAAATCCCATTCTGTTAAAAAAAAAAAATAATACACGTTTTTTCTATTACATTTTACATTTCTATCTTGGTATGCAGATATTTAATATGTAAGAAGCAACACAAGCTACATGCATCTTAGAAGTATCCATGCAGTTTTGACCTTTTTGCTTGAGAAATTGTTTAATTACAATGCGCATTTTTATAGCATGAACAATAGGGCACTTTGTTTTCCAACTTTTTTTAAATTTGTATTACAAATAGTGCAGAAAATTTTAAATGTGACCAAATAATAACCTATGCAAAATTTCAGCGTTCTATAATGTTATTTTTAGGTCGTACATCTTGATCAAAGTTTCAAAAATGGCTAAAATTATATATATTTAGTAAATAAAGATGACAACTTCTTTATTTTGCAAAAATCACTTTGATACACATTTGTCGAATCTATAATAAATATTTAAAAAGTTGCTTTTTCTTCGGTCATTCCGTGGAGTAAAATGAGAGAATAAGGTAAGGAAATTTTAAATATATATTTTGATCTGTGAAGTGAAGAATAAAAAAAAAAGACGTAAGGAAATATTGATGATCCTCGTATAAGTAGAGTGGGGAACCCAACTGTGCAATAGTACGTAATTATAATTTAATTCCCATTCGTTTTTATTAAAAGGTTTCATTTTGCAATCAAACGACAACTGAAACAAAAATAAATCGCCCTCCCCTTTACAGCCGAGAAGAACAAAAAATAAAAAAAATGCGGCAATAGTAAGTCTGACTTCTTGATTGTCTCCATACAGCCCTGACCTCAAACCCCTGGCCTTTGCAGTATAGGTCGTATTGGAGAAGTATATCTGTTACAGCTCTCATCCTAATTTGGATTCGCTCCGAGCTACTATTATGATATTGTGGTACACCATGGGGACAGCCTTCATCGTCAGGATTTGTCAATCAGTTCACCCCCTTTTTGAGGCCGTTACTGATGGTTAAGGAGGACATAGTGAATACAAAATATATGATTTAAAAATATATATTTTATTTTGTAGCTGTCTTTTCTCGATTCCAATAAAATCCCGGTTTTTATAATTTAATCAAACTACAAGAAGTTTTGGGTATCATAGTCTTTAATAACTAATATTGAGTATTTTTTTGTGAACAACTTTTCGGCATTAACCGTATTCGAAGACAATCCGCCCTAGAGAATATCACTTTAGGGTAGTTGGGATTTTTTACTTAAAAATATGTATACAGTTATCATACCTCAGGTTTTTAATTAGTAGCAGACGTAATATTGATGCATTTAATACTGTTCTTAATTGCAAAAAAGAAAAGAAAAAAAAATGCAAAGCAAATTTTTTGTACGTTTTTCTTTACAATTAATAAATGAATAATATATTACTAATTTATACAAAAGAATCATTAGAAAAAAGTTGTTATACCGCTAATTAAATGAACGGATCAAGTATTGATACTAATATTATTATTATTAAGTGATAATTTATTCATTAAGATCTAATGAGACTTAATTAAGTCTTAATTTATTACCATACCTATCTTCATCTATATAATGTAACATATCCAGTAAAAAAAATTAGATTTCCCTTTAAAAATAGCCAAATTAATCCTTGAATATTTCCACCATTCCTTCCAATAATGATGTTTCCCATATCCCTTGATGAATAATTGAAGTAATGAATTATTTCGATATCAAGGTAAGGCAGGTAAATAAATTGAGATGTATCGATCCCCAAAATGCTCACGTCTAGTCCAGTTCTGTTTTAATAGAACACAAAAGAAGTCCCATGGAACAATTTCATATATGAAGTCATCAATCTACTTTGGCTATCTTGAAGTTCTTAATATCAGCTGATACATGATATATGTCCCGTCAGTATGTAAAAATAAAAGAAACAGAAAATTAAGGGTGTCACCATGACTATTTGAAAAATGTTTGAGAGGAGAACAGATTAGCTGTCATGACGTTTGATTATATCAAATGCAAGCAGCCGTGGGTTAAAGGATTTAAAGACAAATCCCACTCCTTATATAGCAAGGACATATAGGGTTGAATTACAACGATGTCTATCCTTAATTTTACTCCGAGTACAACAAAGATTTACTATTTAGATTGTCAACTCGAAAAAGCCGATCCTACTTTCATTTAACTATTTATACACCCCCATAATATCGCATGCTTATACGGAGGCGTCTGCAGATTGATATTTATTTGGGGGAGGGGCTTGTTTTCAGATTTTTTTGAAAAAAATCAAAAAATTACAATTTTTTGGGAAAAAATTTATAAATTAATCTTTTGGAAAAAAATAAATAAATAAATTTCTTGATTTTTTTAACTCACAAAAAATAAATGTTTTTGTGAAAAACATTTCGAAAATCCATAGTTATTCTCAAAAAATGAAATATTTAGAAACAAATATTTCAAAAATTGAATTTTAAATATTACATTTTTGAGAAAAAAATTCAAAAATTTACAGCTATTCACAAAAAATTAATTTTTTGGAAAAAATTTCAAATATTATATTTAAAAAAAATAATTCTAAAATCTACATCTTTCTCAAGAAGTTTAATTTTATTGGAAAAAATTTCAAAACTCCACAGCTATTGAAAAAAATAATTTTTTTTCGAATTTTTTTTTAAAATCCATGGCTATTCTCAAAAAATTAAATTTTACGGTAAGAAGTTTATATATTAAATTTTCTATTAAAAAGCAAAAAGTTCCCTAATTTAGATGGGGACACAACCCCTCAGGCCCACCTTCTGTGGACGCCCCTTTAAAAGAATGATAAATAATTTAATTAAGCTTGAATTATGTATTCAGTGGTTGAAAGAAAGATAAGAGATATAACTGAACTAGGCTGACTGTATTTTGATTTCCAAAAAGGAAAAGACACGTGTTCGGACCGGTCATAGATTTACAGGAGGGGGATGGAAGGGAGTAATATTTATACAAAATTAAAGAATCAAATGTTGTTGGATTGTTTTTTGGGAAAGTATTTTTTGAATCTTTTTTTATAAATAATTATAGATTTTTTCTTCGTAAAGTTGTTTACCTTTAATTTCACTTTTATTACAATAAAACAAACCTCTAATAAATTTATAAAAAAAGTACCCGGAAAGGAATTATAAAGAGGACAATTCTGGGAAAAGAGAACGTTAAGTTACCCTAATTGAGTGAATTATCTTTGCAAACTGAGGTAAGTACCATCTATATTAATAAAGCAAAGTGTGTCTGTCTGTTGGGATCTCTTTTTTTATTGTACACCTGCACCGGATGCAACGAAAAATACTTTACACTCCGTTTTTGATACATAAATCAAAGTTTTTGTGAATGCAGTGAAATTGTTTCGGTCAATTACTTAAAATATACAAACAATGAAATTAACAAAAGAAACTTGATCTTCCTAAGTGTCTTAGAAGCCAAGAAAATACTATATGAACCCTAGCAACGAATTTTTACCCGCGTGCTTTTGGACGTCGGCAAAAGAGCAACTGAGATTGCCAAGTTACCAATGGTCCGGACCAACTACCCTGACATGAACGTGGTGTTACAGCAGGATGGTGCGGTTGTACACACATCCAAAAAGGCCCAGAAATGGTTCGAGGATAACTTGCCTTTCTACCCAAGGAAAATGTGGCCCCCTACTCACAAGATGCCAACCCATTGGACTTCACTTTTTGGGTGGATGTTGAGTTCAAGACCTGCACCGTCCGTCACCCAAATATCAACAACTTCAACGACACCGTCTACCACCATTGCGATGCCATGTGTGAGAACTACATCCACAACGGGGACAAGGCCATCATTGCTGTGAAGGTGGGTTATATCGATGATCACAGTAGCAAAGACATCATATTAGTTATTTTTATTTAATTGACATACCCTATTACGACTGGCTGCTGAAATACATCTTGAGAAAGTTTTAAATTCAAAGTGTAAAGATTTTTCGCTGCACCCGGCATGTAGCAACTTGTGTATTATAGTGTATCATATTAAGGGCCAATACAGCCCTACAATTAACACTTGATCACAGATTGATCCTTGATTTTCTTTAAATTCTTTCTAAATAAAGATTCTGAGGATTTTTAGAGAGGGAGGTTTCTTATGTTGGCTTCCACAAATAATGACTTAATGACTCGGCACGTTTTATTCTTTCTCTCTCATACCTTGAGTGCCAATCAAGTCTTGAAACTGCAATTGGGAGAGGGAGGAAAGACGAAGTCAAGAAGACGATGAAAAAAATAATAAGAAAGGTGAATTCCTCAATTTATCATCATTATTAATAGGTTTGAGAAATGAGAGAAAATAAGAATTGGAAGGAAGGAATTTATGAAAAGAAAAAAGGTAAAATATTATTATTTATAACTAATTATAGAGACGTAAAGAAAAAAAGGTCAAAAAAGGTTGGTTGATTGCCGTTAAAGTGGCAGAATGGTGATGTATTATAAGTTAAGGAATGCAGACAATTTATTAAGTAGCAGGTAGTTTGCGTTATACTTGTGCCTTGTACAAGTTGCAACTTCTATACACAACCTATATAAGCTGCAATTTCTTCGTCTTAAAATGTCTTATTTAATTAGAACATGGGACATTTTAATTACCAACTATTAATCACTACTTTTATTTCATTTTGAGCTATTGAAATTTTGGATATTTAGAAGAGATCGAATACTTGGGATATTTATAACTTATGTTGTGTACAAGTTTCAATTTTGTTCGAGTTGTAACTTGTATAAGTCACTTTTACAAATTGCAATTCTTTAGTCTTAAAATACCTTATTTAATTATAACTCCAACCATTTTAATAACCAAAAATTAGTAATGTTGATCAAAATAGTTAAAATCCCCCATTTATATACATATTGGCCGTTCATAAAAATATTCAATTATCAGGCTCTGTAAACTGTTTTTGAAAGTAAAGGGGAGGCAAAAAATGATGTTAAAAAAAACTTTGACTACTGTAGGATACCTGTAAATTCTCAATGTATTTCCTGTTGCACAGCCCTGATTATTGCATCATCTTCATTACAAGTATGTAGTCTAAACACAAAATTTAAAATTCTTCATGTCATTTTTGAGATACAGGTTGAACTACATTTGTGTATGTAAGTTTAGTGTCTCTAATTTAGTATTATCTAAAGTTGACTTGTTACATAAATAGATCTATGCTTTTCCCATTTTTTTATTCAACTAACGATACTACTTGGCATTGTACTGAGTAATTAGACGTTGACTAACAGCAAAACTTAGCTATAATAATATACAAGATAACTAACTCACAAATAGGCAGAGTTACGTCTTCGTTTTCCATGAGCATTGAGCACACTCAATATTAAGATGATCTATTCTCAAGAATAACAGAATTTTGTTTAATATGACATGATGAGCCATGGAGTACTTTAGCCTATAGAGTGCTCACTGGCTGGACTTTACCTAATGGCACTCCTTGCTAAACCTCATCTACAGTAACATTCATTATTTTATAAATGTACTTCCTTTTTAAGTTCTTTTCATTTAAACCAGCAGGAGTTCGTTTTAAAAAATGAATCCTCATCAGATACCAGGGGTGTCCGTAGGGGGTGGGTTGATTGGGCTTTGGCCTTCCTTTAAATTGAGGGATTTTTTTTTAGAAAAAGTAATATTTGATTTTTTTTTTCCAAAAAGCTTAAATTTTTGTGAATAACTTAGGATTTTTTATCCGAAAAATTTAATAATTGAAATTTAATTTTGCAAATTTTTAAACTTTTGGGGAAAAAATTTGATATATATATATATATTTTAAATTATTATTACCTTTTCACATGTACAAAACTCTCACTAAAGATCAATAATTTAAAATATAAAAACAAATCATAATAAACAGAGTTTTCTCCAGTTATTTAAAAAAAATCAAAGATTCCAAAGTTGTTAAAAAGGATATTAGATAATTTCAGATAGCTTCAATTATACTCAGCCTAACAATTTTCCTTGCACTCTCCAATGATGCGACATTTGACTCTTTTTTGACAATTATCTCAGTGATTAGTCGCGCCACAGTCAACTGCCGCTTCTTTTGACATCCTGGATCACATGGAAGTCGAAGTTAGTGCTCATGGTTAATATTATGCTAATGTTTGTCCGATTATCCATGAATCTTGTCCAATAAAAATAATTCATCATGTCTTATGACATATTAATTTATAGTGGAGAAGTAAGTGATTCAAAAGTACTTCTTCAATTCGATTCGCTGTCGTGTTTGTTTATTTTTCATTTATCTTAATATTTATTATATCAGCTTAAAATAATTTTGCCATGTGTTCCACATCTAGTCACTTTTCCTTTGTTTCTCGTGCCATTTTTTCCTCTGTATTTTTTCTTAAAATGGACCAAAACAATATCCGAAAAGGAAGAAAAAAAACAAGACTCCCTATTGGTATAAATAACTTGTTAGTACGGTAACTGTCTTCTCATTCTCCGTACCCGATCTTGCTTCCAACTAATGAAATGTGACTGTTGCTTTCATACCCTATCAGTCCTTCGAATATCTTATTCAGAGACAATTCTCTGTCCAAAAGTAAAAATTAAAATATTAAATTAGTATAAAATGTAGGAATAGTATAATAATTAACAGCTGACTGTTGTCTTGTTGATGATGATGCTACACTCCTTTTTGTGAAAAACTAAAATTTATTTCATGATATTTCCAATTTGTCGCCGCAGGGGCGTTAGCAGAGGATGGGCTGGAGGGGATCGAGCCCCCTCCAATTTTTTTTTGGTTGTTCGAAAATAGAGTTAAAATATTTTTTTGAAAGATTTATTTTCTTAAAAAAAGTCATTCACAAAATTACTTTCAAAAAATTTAATTTTCTCTATATATCTTTGAAATGTTTTTTTCAAAAATTTAATATTCAAAATTTTTCCCCAATTTTTTTTTTGTGAACACCAGTGAATTTTTGGATTTTTGTTTCCCCGAAAAATTTAATTTTCTATGAATAACAGTGGATTTTTGTAATTTTTTTCCGAAAAAAATTCTATTTTGAAATTTCTTTTTAGTCATTTTTTGTGGATAGCTATTTGGATTTGAAATTTTTTTTCAACATAAATTTATAGTTTGAAATTTAATTTTTGGAATATTTTTTTTCAAGAAATTTAGTTTTCTGTTAATAGTTGTGAATTTCTTGTAATTTTTTCCAAAAAATTTCATTTTGAAGTCTCATTTATGTAATTTTTTTCCAATTTTTTTTTCGTAAATAGCGATGTAGATTTGAAATTTTTTTCAACATAAATTTAGGGTTGAAATTTAATTTTGGATTTTTATTTTTTTACTAAAACCATATAAGATTATGGATATATTTCTTTCTAGAGGGTACAAAGTTACAACAGTTTATACGAAATATATGTAGGTTTATTGAAAAAAATGATGTAAAACGGTATAACAATTTATATCACAATTCAACTTATAATACGTTTATTTGGTTAGTGACATCTTCTTGTCTAGAATAAGCAACAAAGAAGAACAAGAAGAAGAGATAATATTTTTGCCATTTATTATTTTGAAAAATAGTTTTTTTGGGCACAATATAACAAAAAAAAAACTCAACTAAAAATACAAACAAATATAAAATCTGTTTTGTACGCGTGCCAAATAGAGAAATGAATAATATACATAAAAAATACATCATTTGGATTCAAAATTCATTCTTTGATAGAACGAATAATGAATAGTCTAATATTATAGATACAGTAATATCTCTGATAACGAGACTTGTTTGGAGTGATGTGTTAGTAAATTTATTTGTTTTAGCCTATCCAAACCGATGAAAACCCGTCTAACTACATTTAATCTGATACAAGTGCTATAATCATTCAGATCTTGTTATTTGATTTTAGAAAATGAGATTTTTAATCTATGTAGTTGCTGTAGTCTGGGTTTCCAAACATAAACAGTGTTACCAAACATAGGTTAAATTTTATAGCCTGTAAGATTTATTATTGTCAGAAACCTGCCATCTTGCTTGATACGGAGTGGGACTTGAGTTTATTCTTTCACACAACCGCTACTCGTAGCTAGTTTAATAAAACGTCATAAAAGCTAAACTGCCCTCTTCTCAAAACTTTCCCAAAATTGTCAGGGTTACCATATTTTTTTTTTTCTTCATACATATGGTATCAGTAATAACAACGTGTAATAACAAATGGCTCATTGTTATTGTACAGTTAAAATAGTGGAGAACCAAGATGTCATTTACCCCCTTCTTAATCCGGCATTTATGCAACGATACCAAGACTTTGGAGAGGTTAAGACAGAGACAAACTCAAAAATTGGAGGTCAAAATTTTGAGAATTATCTTAAACATAGAACTACAGGTCTCATGGGTAACAAATGTTGAAGGTGGATGATGACATCTCATTTGAAGTTCTCCTCAGGGAAAACTAACTGTCTAAAATACCCTAAGGTACCAATAAATTTAGAAAAAGTCCTTGCAATTTTCAGTAATATCTCTGAATGTGAATCATAATTTTATCTAATGTTTCAACACCATGTACTTTTTTTCAATTGAAATATCGAAGCAGCTTTTGGGTTGACTAAGATTAAAGTGCCATTTTCTAAATATTCGAGGGTCATTCAAGTAAATATTTGCACTGGCCTTTTTTTAGTAAAATTTCCAATTTATGATATTTGGGATATATACAAAGACTAAAATTATCATAAACGTTGCTGATTCATTAAATTCTCTATCATGATCAATCCCTCTCACTACAAAGAAAAAAAACTGATGCTAGGCCCGTTCAGTTTCTTGTAACAGCCCGCTTTAATCTTTGCTACCGATGGACAGTAAATTTACTTTTAAAGCGCATTTTGCTGTCAATTTTTGTTTATGAACAAGTTTTTTAAACGGATTATATGTATTCCTAGTTCACGGTATTGTGATATATTTTTCAATGCTCAAAGAGTCATCATCTCTCAGTGGTACAAGTTCTGATACTATAAATTGAAGTTACTAGCTAAAAATTGCCTTTATTTGACCCGTAATTGAAATAAATTATTGAAGATCACGTTTTTTCATTGTGATAAATACTCATATATATATATATATATATTTTTGTTGTATGTACATCAACAATTTCACAGAGGTTGGTCTTTCTTTTAGAGTGTCAAATTACGACCAAGAGAACCAACCAACCCACCACCTGCATAAATTAAATTAGAATCCCAATGTCAAGCTGTTTTTTCATTCCTTGTACTGTTTCCTCCTTTTATTTTTCAATTAGCCCATAAATTTATTAGACGTTATAAACAGCGTATTTGCATTAAGAAATATGTGCGTATACACATTCATAAGGTCGTATGACCTTTACATGACGACAAGAGCCAATTTGCAATATAAAACGCTAAAAATAAAAGGCATACTAGTGTTGGATTCAAGTATTACACGAGTATTTTACTCTAGGCTACATTTTTATTAAAATTAATCGAATTGAACAAAATATTTTTTTTAAAAATGGACATATTTAGAAATCGAAATATTCTAGTTGATTAGTCAAATTTCTAGTATCCCTCCAACAAAGAACAGTTAAAGTCTACTACAGGCGGTCTTTTATGATTAAAAGAAGATTTGATTTTTTCAAAAGGAGACACCAAATTAGACATTATGTGGAAATTCTGCAAAAATTTGATTACTCGACCGAACTCAAAAGTTGGTATATTGCCTTAATACGAACTCAACTTGACGCATAGCTCAAAAACACGAACTCAAATCCAACGCTAGGGCATACAATTGTATGTATTAGGATTTCTTTTCCAGGATCCCCTTTTCCCGGAATTTATTGGGGTTTCACACCTACGTGAATGCCTGTAATTGTTTATTTAGAAACATACGTTTTGTTTAATTATATCATTTATTTAATTAAACAATAAATAATATGTTGCGGGTAAGATGATGGTAAAAAATTCTAGATATATGGAAATCTATGGACGTCATTTTGTTTTCTCCCTTTTCTCTAATTGAGTTATGGATCTTTTTCTTCTACACACTTGCAGCTTTTATTGCTTATTTTGGATTTAGAAACATTTTATATTAGCAATTCTTTGAAAAACAAAAAAATTATATGATCAGTTTTAAGGAATGAGTTTTCGTTCCTTAAATTAAAAAAAGTAGTTGTACATTTAAAATATTAAAGACATTATATTCCAGCCCTATTTTACTCTGATATATTATTGCATATAATAATTTCAAAATGACTCATTTGAAAGGAAAAAAAGCAATCTTTATTACAGGTATCTATAACTCCGTAGATGATGTTACGTAATTCAAATTCGCAAACTATTAGCGATAGAAATAAGAATACATGGTTAAATCTATCTTAAAACTTATTATTAATTCGTCTGAAATATCAAATGAATTGACTAAATTTCACAGAATTTATTATTTACTGGGATCCCGTAATTTTTTAAATCTGTTCCTTAGGATCAAAAATAATTTCCTGGGAAATGAGAAACCCTATTATATGTATAGTTTCACCTCAAACAACTCACACAGAGAGTAGAACTATAACTGGATCAGTCCCTATTGATGCGGCTTTTATCTTTTTAGCAGATGTGCCCAAAAAATTATGGGAACTGCACACTACAAAGAATCATGAGAGAACTAATTCATGCAGATGTAAAGTCGTAGTGGAGAGGATTATATATACGAGTGCATATGTCCTATCCCCCAACATGTCAACTCTTAAAACATTCCAGCTTTGAAAACAATTGTCCTACAAAAAAAAAAGAATCAATACAAGTTTCCCTCGGGCTCCTTAGAAAATATTAAGATTATGATGACCACACATGCATTCGATTGGAAATGGGTTATGAAAAAGCAGAAATGAAATGCGTCATTCTTGTGGAGATTAATTTATTAATGAAGCTCATGTGAGGCCTTTGATCATTACCCTCCAGGTTTATTTTGTATTGTATGTATCTAATTATAAATATCCATGATCATTGCGTTTTTTCTTCCTTCTATGAGCGATAAAATTATATCTAACAGAAAAAAATATTAATTAAATCTTAATTCTCATATTTCATGCTTAAATTAGAAGAAATATTTATAGTTAATGTGGGGGTTTAATTAGTTACAACATAAATCTATCTTTACCTGGACTCATAATAAGTTTATGAACATTTTATCAAGCAAATACACATTATTTGTCTTTTTTGCTATTTGAGGTGGAATTCAATGAATACTGCCCATATTTGTACAATTATACTACCCAATAATTGAAACCAAATGTGTACAAAAGTTTATTATAATTATTTAACAAACAAAATATATATTTTATTATTATTACGACAAGAGATAAAACGTGAACATCTTTTTTCAAAAAGAGAAAAAAATATAAATTCTTAACGCTTTTTCATATGTCCCTTTGAGCAATGAAAAAATATGAAGAATTTGTAATTTGACTTTTATATGTTGTTAGCATTTACGTCCATTTAACATGTATATATTTTTTGTTTTTTTGTGTATTTATAAAGTTTTTTCTATATAAGAGTGTAAGTGAAAAAAAAAATATTTTCTCTAAAGTGTTCCGCTGTTTAGAAATAAACAAATTTTATAACCTTTATTTAGGTATAAACAATTATTCTTTTTAAATGAAAATATAAATGTGCTTTGTCAAATTATAGATTTGTCAATACATACATATATGTGACCCTTCAACACAAAAGCAAGCTAGAAGGATTTCCCACAAAATAAATAATTAAATTACATTTGTACTACCCTCGTTCATTTTTATCAAAAAATTATTCTTATTAACCATTTGGAGGCGTTGCAAAATTAATCGTCACAATAAAAGAATAAGAAAATAATTATCAATTATTTTATCAAACAAAGGTTCTAAACTATATATAAAACTCTTGCATATTTTAATTCATCCCACAAATTTGCATACAAAGTCTATAAGTGACTCAAATTTCCATATGAAATATTGGGTCGTATATTTAGTAAACTAATATTTTGTGATTTTTTTCTTTTCATTATTTTTATTCAAGATTGTTTTTATGTTAACGCTCCACATTTGTAAGTTGTAGCTAAATAACATCAACATTTGATTAAAGTAAAAATTATGTCCATCCAGGGCATAATTTTCACAGAGTAGCAGATGCTGCAGTCATTCAATTTTGCAAATATTTTATACATCATTTGATTTTGATTGATTTTTTACATAGTTGTCTACTATGTTTTCTTATCTATCAGGAAATTCTACTTAAATGAGATCTCAGAAAATTTCGGGATGCGAGGAAAATAATAAAAAATTGTGGAATTGTAGTAATTTATAGAAGAAAAGATACATTGTAAGCTTGTAGTGAAATAATCAAAATAAATCCATGTTTCTTTTAGTAAAAATGGTGAAGTTATTATTAATTTGTATGTTCGTTTTAGGCAATAATTCGTTAAGCATCACAGTACAATATTTGCACTGAGGTATAAATCGTTAAATATTTTATCTCAAGTGAATCATCAGTATGTATTTAATGAACCTTTTCATGAATTATAAAATCAGAAGTTACACAGTCCAGGATATATTTTTTTACTCAATAATTTATCGTGGGTAAAAAACCCAAAGGAGTTCCGGGAAACTGGATTTTGATATTCCGAAAAAAACACCCTACGTGATATATTAAATCATAAATTTTTAGCTATGTATGAAAAATTCTTTGCTCCTGCAATGCTTTTGACATTAAACAGTCTAGTTATAGTTATATAAATATTCATTTGTAGATTTGTCATATGTGCTTGGTTGAGCAACAACTTAAATTGTTCAAATTTTCATCTCAAATGAATCTTCAATTTGTAACTTAATGAAGTGCAAGTGTGTCTGTTTTAGACATCAATATTGGTCACTATTTTTTCATTCATTTCTGCTCAAGCAGCTTCAAAAATAAGGAATTCAAAAGTTCGCTGTCGAAATGTAAATACAAACTTAGGAACACACACTTTCAAGCACTTTGGAGTGTAATTCTTTCACTTTTGGAGACCTGGAAAAATACATGAGAAATATTATTTGATTGGGGTTGTTCCCAAGCAAGGATGTAAAAGGACAATTATTCGTGGGACGGCCGAGGCACCAAACAAAGTTAGGGGAAAACCTAAGTTTGTAGGAGACCGTGATGTCAGAAAATAATGGTAGTGTAATCGCTGTCGTGTTTGTTTATTTTACCATGTATTATATTTGTGTTCAGTTGTATTTCAGTTAAACATAATCATTGGCATTTTCCCCACTTTGTGATTTATTTTCCCGCCATTTTTTTGATAGTTTGTCCCTTGCCATATTTCCTCAAATTTTTTTCGAAAATTGAGACGGTGACCCAGTCAAACATACTTTTAACGAGAAAAGGAGAACGGCGACTGTGAATGACTTCTCCAAGAAGTTTGATTTGACCATTAAAATCATGAACCCTCTTATCAAATAATATCCTCGACTTAATGTGTATAAAAGGTCTCCGAGACAGGATCTTAAAGAAATATACTATTAAAAAAGCTTTTAAGTTTCAAATTCTTACTGGACCAGCTCAATCAAATGGCAAAAAGGCCCCGACACACCCCGGATATCTCCCTCTGACATTATGCCTTCTTTGAGAGTTTGAAGTATATACTTACTGGTGTCAAATAAGCCTCTAAGCAACAGCTCAATCCCGTTATTATTAAAATTAATCTGGTTGAACTTTTCTTTGAATTGGGAAAGCAAGAAGTTTAGGTCCAAGTTGGAAACCTTGGTTCCAATGATTGCTCCTTTATTAGATAATATTATTTAGATTTAGACAAAAATACATCAAAATTGATCATTTTTTTCCATGTGATTCGCCTTAAATAGTCACATCTGTGCTTAAATGAAGCTTATACCATTAAATATGAGATTTCCCTGGAGAAATTATACTACGTGCCTATGCATACATTTTTTTGGAATAAAATGATGCCTTTGAAATGTTAATCTCATCAAATTTATTAATGAACTTCTACATACTTCAAATATAAACAAACAAAAGATAATCCACACTTCATACCTTTGATTCTTGATTGATCTTCAGTAATTCATCACAAAGGGGTTAACCTTAAATCATCAAATATCTTTTTCAAAAATGAAGTTTTTACCACTTAAAGTACTTGTTGTTTTAACATGAAGGCAAAAAAAAAAAAAAAAAAAAAAACACACACACCACAAAAAAAAAAAAACGACAATCTCACACTTTTAATATTATTTCAAAATGAAATTCCTATAGCAACTCAAGTAGCATAAACATGCTTATATACATTTCAACTTTTTCGTGTGAATATTCGTTTACTCTCCCGCAGAAAAATAAATGAAATTACTTTTAAAAATTAACCCTCTGTGGGAAAATAAAATAAAATTATGTATATCTAATTTACTGAGCTATAGATTCCATTAATATATATATATATATATATAATAAGTATCAATGGTTTTTGACTGGATATGAGGCTGATTGACAAGGGAATGGGAGAGAGGTCAATGATGGTTTGTCATACGTATCATGAAAAGTATTCATGGTACAAAAAAAAGGAAAATGTATATAAAATTAAACGAATATTTGATTTAAAAAAATCTAAATATATGTCCGTAATTGAAATTTAAACCTTTGCTTCAACGGATTTACATATCTATATGTGTTGTGCTTCGGTTCGGAAATCCTTGACCGGTGTGAGACCAAGATGATTTTTATTGGACCGATTTTTTTTTGAAAAAATATCCACAAAAATCCAAAAATCCAGAGCCATTCATAAAAATTATTTAAAAAAAAAAAAAAAATCAAAAATCCATAGTTATTTTCGAAACAATAAAAAATTTTGAAAAAAAAAAGAAAAATCAAAAATTCATAGCTGTTCTTAAACAATAATGTTTTTTGGAAAAACATTTCAAATATAAAATTTTGCAATTAAAAAAAATCTAATTTCTTATTTAAGAATTTTTTCAAAAAAAAGCTATTCACAGAAAATTAAATTTTTGTCAAAAATTAAAAATTAAAATATAATTTCAAATATTAAACTTTCTAGGAAAAAGGAAAATTCCTTTTTTTTTGGGGGGTGGAGGTGCTACATCCCCTCTTGCCCGCCCTCTGCAGACGCCCCTGCGTTAAAAAAGGTAACATAAATATAATTATCTACATAAAATAATTAAATAGTGTTTAGAGATTTCATGCTTATAGGTTAAGCAAATCCTGTGATTTTAATACAATGCACGTTTAATATTCATTATCATAATTGGTTATTACTAAAATTTATTTTTTACCTCAAACCAATTGTTCAACAAAAATATTGATTGTATTATTTAAAAAAAAAAAAAATGAAACTATGCTATAATCTCAATAACTAATGAATTTAGATAGTATAATTTTATCATAGAAGATAATTAATTAGCATTACACTTCTAAAAAGCATTTAATATTGAAGTTATGATAACAGTTATGAAAACAAATTGAACCTCTCATATCTATATTAATAAAGACAAGTATGTCTCTCTATTCGTATCCATGGTAAAAGTAATTAATTTTTGAGTGTAGATACTTCAGTACATTAAAGCATACCCGTCATATTAAAAATAAGAGAGTATTTGTATAGAATTGTATAAAAACAGTATTAAACAATGAGTGAAATCTCGCAGTTCAATTTATATATTAAAAAAAGAAGAAAAAAAGGTAGTACTTTATATTTATAAAAAAAAAGGAATGTGTCATTAGTAGATGAGGTTGAACAATGAGCTAAAGTACTCCTGGGATATGAAATCACATTATTTTGTCTGTTTTATTGCTTTTGTATTATTGAGGAATGTATAGCTAAGTATTAAGTAACTACATGTGAGTGTGCTCAGGAAAAACGGAGATAAACACGGAGTGTTTGGGGACTTATCATTAGTATTATTAATGCAATATTTGTCTGTTCGCCGATGCTTAAAAACTTAAGACAATCCCGGGCACTACCACTAATCGCTTATAAAGTATATTCCACAATATGTAAATGCATAAATGGTACATTTCTAGCTAAATTATCTCATGTTTTTGTAACAAGATTGACTCTTAACTAGAGCCAACATGAGGCACATACTTTTTATTAAAGACTCTCCTGTTTTTATGTATAATTTTTCTTACAAAAATAAAAATTAATTCTCCTTATTGAGTGCATTTTGCTTTTCCGGCGATTTCCTAGTTTCTACCTGAAGCATTTACGTACCTTAATTATTTTTAAATTAGCGATAAATAAGACAAATATTTTGATTGCTCTCCTCTCTTATATATGAATATATATGAGAATATATGTATGTGTACATATATATATTCTTCTCAGGGCTGATTTGAGGGCAAATGCATTAGAAAGAGTGCAATTGGTTTTATTGAAATATTAGAAGATATATTTAGAAAATTAGAAGAATAATATTTATAATAACTCATTTCAAATATTTATTTATTTTTCATTAATCTAAAAAATAAAATGGTCAAAATTATTCAAGGTAGGGAATAGTTTAAGGCTCAGTCCGAGAATATCTTATATTTTGGTTTGGTTTTATTTTTTCCATACCGATTTGAACCTTTATTTATGTCCAGACCACTGTCTCAAACCATAGACCTAAATTGAATACTCTTCAAATCGTGAACATGGCAGTGATTCTCAAGTTTATTTTATTTCTCTGTTCTAAAAACTGTTCTTTAAAATGAACTATATATATATATTGGCATTTATTTATACGTGCGCGAGTAATTCAAAATTACAAATGATAGCCAAAATTTCTTCAAGAAAATAATAAAATAGCTAATATTTATATATTGTATCTAACAATGAAAATCCAGTGTAGATTGGGCATGTTAAGAAAAAGAATCCAAAAATTCACATGATGACCCTGACAATTTGAAGAACATAAAAATGATCCTGACATTCCATTATATCAACTACAATAAGCTGTGACAAGGAAGTAAGAAGAGAAGGATATAAACAAGGACATTTCCTAGAATACCTCCGATGTCGATTCCCAATTTTACTCAGAGTCCAAAAAGGACTTAGGATTATAACTCCGCAAAAATCCCCAGGATTATGCTCCGTCTTTTATGGGAACACACGAACGTTCAAACAGGTTTTGAGTATAATTGAATCTATTTAGGAAAGGATGTTCACTACTCAGGAATTAAATAGTAATGACAACTGCTCAGGAAAGGAAAATTCATTCTTCAGACTACCAATTCCAAAAAAAACAAAAAAACAAAAAACGAGCCAGCTAAAAAATACAGAATTTCATCACTGATTATTTATACATACAATGAGGGATCAACGAAAAATTATATATTAATTCCCTTTTAAAAATGGAAGATTGGTATAGGGACTTTTTAAAGTCCAGCACGACTTGTGTGCAGATGAACGGCACTAGTATCGTGGGAAAACTCAATAGGATTTTATAGGATAAATATGATTGAAAACATTATGAAATGTGAAAAATCCAAGGTCAAAGTAAAGTTTAAATCACAAACAAATGATGCCACAGAGTAATTTGAATTTTTTGACCAAAGTTTGAAATTCTCTTAGTATTTAAAATTTGAAATACTGTTAGCCTTTGATTGGATAGAATACATGTTAGTGGCTATTCTTGTATATTAAACATCCCCTATAATATAATTTATTATTTGGTATTTTTATCAAAACGAATAAATTATGAAATTCCCATCCCATATCAAGTGAGACGAAGAAATCGACGGCTGACAACAAAATACACAGAGTATTTTTTTGTTAACCAAGTAAAGCCGTAATAATAAACGCTTTAACTCAATAATGCATAACGTTATTCTTTTGATATCATATGACGTCACTGTACTGATGTTCACAATATGGAAACACAATTGGTGTCATCAAAATTTCACCAATTTAATCAGTGTTTACACTGATAGTTTTTTGCTACCAATCTAGACCAAACATCTTTTCACGACCAAATTATTTATGTCCCCGAAAATTATGAAAAATTATTTTCGAATTTCTATTTTTTTGTATTGAAATGAAAATAAAATGGTCAAGATTATTCAAGGTGCTTTTAAAATTCAAATACATGGTTTAGAAAAACCCTTTGGGATGTTGAAAGCAAAATAATAATTTTTGTGAATGTGATGCAACGCCATAATTTAACAAAAGAAATAATATAATTTGTACATTAGATAGGTATAATACCATATAAGATATTATAAGCTCTAATTAAATTTCTACCTTACATTAAAAATTAAAAAGAAAGAAAAAGGATAATGGGACCTCTGTTTTGACCACAAATTGCTTTGATAATGTTATGTTCCTTCCGTGGTTACAACGTGGTCTTCTCATCTGCCAGATGAAGATTCAATAAAATACCTGCGGTCAAAATAATAGTAATTAATTTCCTTTAATAATTTAAAATTATAATTATTATCAATTTCCATATTATCATCAAAGCAATTTCTCAGAGAGAATTATAAATCTTATACATGGGTACAGCTCACAAAGATGATCCACGCGCCGTCAAAGTCCAATCATCTCCATCTGCAAATCCGCTTTTGTTGACGAGAACAATAAGAAACAGAGGGATTTCTCATGAAAAGCAGCATCTGCTCTCCCGCCCTTTTTTCAGCAATGTATAATATATAGGGCTTAAATTAGGACTGTCGAATAAATGAGCTGATGAAAATTTATGGAGGGATCATCATAACCCGAAAAGAAGAAAACAAAAAGTTCGTTGCAATTCCTGTTCCTTGCATGAAATGCATTCATTTTTTCATAATCCACTGCCTATCCATTGTACTTACAGGGATATAATATGATTCCCAGCGGGTTTTAGTCAAGGATTTTTAAACAGTACTATTTTATTTTGAAAAAATTGCGAATTATTCACACATCAATAATTAAAAAAAAAAAAAAAAAAAAAAAAACGTACGTGGAGTGAAATAAAACCTTTTACGTAATTTTAAATATATGAAAAATATCTTCAATTCCCTATTAAAACAGAGTTCCTACAAGAAATTAGTCAATACATTCATATTATTAAGTATATATGTGTATGGTCGACACAAAATCCATCTAGCATGATTTTTCTACAAATTGATTCTGAACAAGTTCCATGTACAAATATGAATGCTCTAATAAACATTAACTATTTTTTTGCTCTCTGATGATGACTGTAAATTATCTAAAAGGGGCCTTGGGCCTCCTTTGTTACGACCCCTTGTCTAATTACATTTGTAGTCTACGAAAAATGATTATTGTCAATTTCAATCAATAAATTATTATAAATTGGTAATCCCTTGGAGGAGTCGACACTTATTCAGGGGATTACACAGGAATGGGCTTTTGCTTTTTACTAGAAAATTTAATATTTGAAATTTAATCAGATATTAACAAAAAAAATTAATTTTCTGTCAATAATTGTGATTTTATATGTGAAATTTAATTTTTGATTTTTTCCCCAAATATTTTAATTTTTTGTGAATACCAATGAGTTTTTGAACTTTTTCTCCCAAATGCTTAATATTTGAAAATTAGTCTTTGAGTTTTTTTTATGCAGAAAATTTTATTTTTTGAGAATGGTTATGAATTTTTAATTTTTTTTGTAAATATCTGTGGATTTTTGAACTTGAATTTTTTTTCAAAAAATTCAATATTCACAATATTGAAAAAGAAGAAAAAAATATATATTTCCTTGCTGACACCTCTGTAGTTGCATTTGAAGTAACAATAATTCATTGTTACAATGAAAGAATGAAAAATTGATTGATTTTAGTTTAAAAGGGCCGTATGTGGGCCAGATACAGTTTCACAGATCAAATAAAGGTTTTAAACTATAGTTTACACATCTTGACATATCCAAGAAGTTGGAATACAATGTTAATAGAATTGACCAAAATATGTTCATGAAATATTAAGTTCCATATGATGAACAAAAGTATACCGGTCATTTCTCATTTTGGTTCAAGATTGTTTTTATGTTAACTTACCGCATGTATGAATATGTAAATGGAAGTCTTCACTTCAATATATGTAGGAACAGAGTATTTTATTAAGTGTATCAATGTAACATTAAAAAATATACAAATTTAAGATTATTTGCAACAAGTTTGTTAAATATCATTCTGACCCATTTTGGAAGACAATATCTAACCTTGGAATACCATTTATGTACCTATATATAAGCTTATTAAGAGACAATCAAAAATCATCTCCCTTTGGAAGATGATGTCTCTTTTAAACCATGTGGGTTCATCACGTTATAAGTATCATATTAGATAATTGAGTTTTTGAAAACTCAATTTGAGCTATTTGATATTTTTTTGCTCCACATTACAAATGAATAATTAATTAATCAATGAACCACTCAACAGTTAAAAATATAATTTCCTTATTGATAACCCTTCAATGTTGCAAACGTATTGTCTCATCGTAAAATGGGTAAACCACGTGTTTATCAAAAAAATTACAAATCTATGTTTTAAAGGTGTTTTATGAAGTAAAACATTTTTTTTCCATAAACATCAATAAAATGAGTTGGTCAGCTACTTTGAATTTTTAAAAAATAATATCAATTCTAACCAACAACCCAAATTCGATTAAAAAAAAGAAATTCAATTTTGACCAATTTTCAAAAAAAAAAAAAAAAAAAAAATGTACATAAAAATGGAACATAATTCTAATTTCATAAAATGAGAAAATTCTGAAATCCCTGAATTATTTGGGGGATTTGATAATATTACTAAACTTTCTTTTTATTTGGTTTTATTTCATTTAACTAAAACATAAGAATAAGGCAAATATTTTACCCATCGGTACAAGAACTATCCAGAAATATTTAATTTTTCAGATTTATTTACAAAAAAATGTATTTTTTGCACTTTTTTTTCAAAAGAAAAACCAAGCCCTATTTAAACTTGTGGACGCCCCTGATTTCAAAATGATATTTTTAACTATTATTTAAAATATTAAAAAATTGGAATTGGCAACAGGAGTTTTTACGAGAATCGCATCAGAATCGGCAAAGGGACTTTTTTGGAATCTCCCCATCACTAATTTGTATTCTTTGACGGATTATCGTACGTTTCTATGAACCAATTATCTTCCATTTCTATTCAAATATATTTTGATTATGTAATCCTTTGGATACACCGCAAATTACACTTAAATTAACCAAAAATCATCTTTAATATGAAATTATTAGAATAAATGTATATTTTATTCGAAAATGCATATCGGAGTCAAATACAATCCGATATGCACTTTCAAAATATACCTAAAATTATAAGTTATCTCAACCACTCAACCACGGAATAGTTTGTCAATGAAATATTAATCTATATACATTCATAAAATAGAAAAATAAGTAGTCAATTTTTCCTTTTCATTATCAATTTTCATTTTTGGTCTAGAAGCTGGAATTATTTTTCTCAAAATTGAGTTTGGATTACATTTGTATATTGTATTTGAATCGTCAATTTCTATCTATAAAATATTTTGCTAACCCTTTTGGGTATGTTTCAAATTCCAATTAAAGTATCCAAAATAGATTGTCAGAATAAAAGAATGATACATTGATTTGGTTATATGGTTAAAAAGGACCATATCAAGGCCAATATAAGTATCCTAAATCAAATAAAAGTTCTAAACTATAGCTAAAATTCTTGAGTATATTATATAATTAATACAAAGTCTATAGTTTACTAAAATATGTGTATGAACTATAGCTACCTGTATGTATATATTTAAGGGCGTCCGCAGAAAGGGGTGGGGCGAGTTGCTGTATCCCCCCACCAAATAAAGGAATAAATGTCTTGATGAAGAAAAATTATCGCTTCGCAAGAAAAGTTTTAAATGGGGAAATCAAATTTTTAAATGATTTGTTTACTTAATCCAACTCAGACTCTGGTGGAAAAAATTAACTTCCCCACCCCCCTATAATAACTTGTGCATGCCATTGAGACTATGCAAAAAATTAATGGGATTTCATCTGTTTTTTGGGGTTTGTTCCAGATTTTTATTATATTGACATAATAAATATATATTAGACATATTATTCATTGCCCACAGGCTAAAATATTGTGTATGTAACTAAATATGTAACATATAGAATTGCGACACCAGCATTTTAACATGAATCAATGATATGAATATTTGATTCCACCCACAAGCCACTTAAATTTACTTACATATAATAGGTATATATACATAATTATTTCTATCTTTGGTTCATGATATACGTAAATATATAACCTTTTTTTTTTACAGACAATGGTACTTGTTAAAATAAAATTAAAACCCTTAATATTATTCATACTCTATAAATTAAAGAAAAGAATAGGAGGGCTCAAGAGCTCTTCCATCTCGCTCTTAATATTAACAACTAGATTGCCCACACAGTCAATAATAGACCATACTTCTCATTAAGTCATATTCATAAAATAAAAATAATAAATGGAACTAAATTAGTAGTCCTTATGAGTCGTCAAATTGCATTGGCTTCATTAGATTGTTAATCCATCATGTATGTAGGTTTCCCTCTCGGGGAGTGTTGTACAGTTTACCGGCAAAACAAATTTTGTTACCGGGATATTTAAACATTCAAAATGGTACTATACTAATTTACTGATGTCTCAATACCATTTTTTTTTGTAGCCGTTCCGGGAACAAAATAGAAATCGTTATTTTCATAATTTTTCCTGTTCAATGTTCCATTAATTGGTCAGATGGAGTTGCACTGATTAGGTATAAGTTCCTATTATTGTAGTATATCAATTACTCCACTTGACCTAGGAATGGTCTTAAAAGTCCATATAGTATATTTTCTTCTCAAGGAACGGCCAAGTATCGAACCTACGAACATTGCGTGGGTTACATTGAGTTGATACTTTCAAGGGATGTCTGGAAGATTTTTGTTTGGAGTGGGGGTTAGCTCGCAAATTTGAAGAAAAAGGTCTTAATTACAAAATACATTCATTTGTGCATTATTATGTAAATAATGCACTTATCCAACTACGGCTTGGTATTTTTTTGGAGGTTGTATGAAGGTATTTTGAGCATTTACGTTCACGGTATAACTTTTGATTGGATTCCTTCATAATTGTTGATTTTGAAGATTATCTTGAAATAATGTTTTGACGATTTTTGTTACAGTCAAAGGATGTGCTTGGACAGAAAATGATGCCCAACAAATCGCCTACCTATAACACAGGAATGTTGATTAATAATTTCATTGCCATAGAAAATGTAGGAAAAATAATGGATTAATTAAGGATCTTTCACAAATCGTTCCAAATTTATTTTTTCTTCTTTAAATGAAGAATAAATTATTTCCATTTTACAGTATTCATTATTTACTTTATCATGCCGGATTTTCCGAGGATCCTGGTATCCAAGAAATGGTTTCTCTGATATCCCTGAAGAATAATATACATACTACTACATGTTTAAACTATAGATACGAATATATAATAGTTGTTTCCCTGATGAGAAATATTATTGTAGGCAACTACGTTCTAACGGTTAAAATTATTGATTTACTTAATGACAGTCTACTATAAATAATAATCAGTGTAGTCACTGGGTGTGTAGGTATGAAACATATGAAAATAGAAACTGACATACAGTATAACTTTTATTACTGAACTATTACTTTTGATAATGTTCTTCTCTACCTTTTTCAATTAATAAACCCTTGGTGGACGAACGCATCAAGTTTTGTATAGTATCGGTGCTCGTAGTTATGTTTAAGATTCCTGCCTTATTTTTCGTTACTAAAACTTAATGAAAACCTATTCTACGGTGCCACCTTACGAAAAAAAAAGAAGTTACAGCGAATTTCATTTTAAGCTGTCGATTTTCATGCTTCTTTACCCCTTCTCAACATTGATTAGCATATTTCAAATTAGCTCTGTTAAGATATGAACAATCATAAAATAATCATTCCATAGTTGAAAGAATAGGGCAACTACCAACTGATTTTGGGTTGTTTTTTTGTGTCTCTTAGGCAGATAGTTTGCAAAATACGATAAAGGTAACTCTACTTCTCTTTGACTACATCTTTCGACATTAGAAGAAGATTTCATGATTTCTTAAGTATTTAATACCTGAAGTTTAGTGTGATCAACACGAAATGACAAAATGGTTTATTTTAATGAACCCAATCAATCGGAATAAAAAAACCCTGTAACACTCTTTTGAAAATGTGTTATCCTCATATTATAAATTAAATTATTCGTCTTATTTTAAGAAGGTAATTATTAGTGTTGGATCAGTCGGAGGACTGATCCAACACTAATAATAAAAAGAACTCAAAAGACTCATTCAAAAGTGTATTGCAACATTTCTCGATACTTACAAGCTCTTTTAACTGACTTTTTTGATAGCTCTCTGGATATTTGGTGTGAATCCAAGACATCTCTAGCATGTCCATCCAACGTTTCGGACTAGCTAACGATGGTCCTGTAGACGCCCAACTGCTTGTTGTGCGGGAATGTAAATTCGTCGTTGACGTTTAAGTGTCATTTTCTCGACTTGTACATAAGCTAGAGAGATGGGATTTGAATTAGTTTTTTAACTTATTATTTATGCTTTAGTATATTAAAATATGAATTAATTTCAATCACTCAACCTTGATTAAATTATTGAATTAGTAAATGTTCAGATTTCAATGGACTACCAGTTAGTTTACTTATTAAAAGTTTGTTTACATATCTGATGATAGTGGTGCCATCTAGGACTTATTATTATAGATTAGTAGTTTGTACACTTATTTGTTTATTATGACAGCTTAGTAGATTTGTGCCATCCTGCAGATTTTAATGTGCTGTTTAATTTGTTCATTCCTTATAAAACAGCTTGAATTATACAATTTGTTTATATTATGTAGATGTATTTAATGTATAAAAAACTAAAAATAAAGCTGGGAAATGTTAACAAGGTTTTTTTTTTCAAATGCATGACAAAGTTTGTAAGCCCTTTAATTGTAATTTTCCAATACATTTATTCCTTTGTTTTTCTTCTTCGTTGATATAAACATGGCTTAAGGCAACTAAGTACATCCAACATAGCTCAATTACCTTGAAAGAAATAAAAATAAGAAAGAGAGCATGTGTAATGATTGTACTTTGAATTCAAGCAAATGGTTTAAGCACTTAATAATGTTCATTAAAACATGCAAACGAATACAATATTATGTTTGTATTTTGAGCAAACCGGGTTTGAATTGATGGTATATTTTTGATGCACTATGCTTATGTTCAACTGCAAAGAAATGAGAATCTTTCTCACTCTCCATGATTTGACCTTGAGCCTACTGTTGTAGCCATAATATATATATATATCACTGTGATTAGCATAGACCTAAATACATATAATATTATGTATTTTGTCATTATGAACATCTGTCTTCCGTCCTGAGATGAAGGTCATTTCTGCTAATCAAATACTTACTTTTATGTGTAGTATGTACTTTTTTGAGCCGTTAGAATAATAGGTCAAGAGGAAAAAGGGTATTAGTGGCTCATGTTTGAGGAATTTGGGGTAAATAAATCTCAGGGATCTTGCAAAAAAATTCTTTACGTACAATCTCGGCTGGACATCTGGTCATTCGTTTATGTATCATTTTTAATAATTCATTATTAAGGCCCAATGCCAAGTCGATAAGGAGACAAAAGTTTTGGGTAACGAAGATTGAAATAAATCATTTTTTTATTGAATCAGTTTGTTTGTTTTTTGACTTTTTCCCCCTCTTCAGTTTTGAAAAGTCAACTATAATATTGAGGACTAGGCTTATGGGTTTAGGGTGTGTGCGTAGGAGTAGAGTAAACTCTCACTACCCTCTTATCAAATACAAATTTTGTTAGTTCTTGATTTACAAAAGATAATAGTTGTTGTCAAATTTGAAATTAATTTGTGGAAAAGTGATGATTATATTTAGTAAAATGATCAATAAATTGTTCTATAAAAACAAAACAAAACATAAAAATTTACTTTTTGTCAAATTAAATTTTAAAGTTAAAATTGTCAGGAAGTTAAAAGTATGTTGTGTAATTAGTTTATTATTCAACAGCAAACATTAAAAATTTGTGTTTTCTAAATAAAAATGTCCTACAATTTTATTTATATTTTTGTCAAATATTTAATTAAATATTGAATATAAATGTCCCCCCCTCCCATCCTTCATTTGACTTCGTTTCGATATTTATCTGTCAGGAAATCTCATTGAATTGCTACTTCAAGTAACCTGCCATGTTTTTGGGTATTATCAAATAAGGCATTGATCTCATTTTTTTATTCTATAAATGACATTAAAGGTGTCGATCAGATAATTTAATGAGACAGAGAGCACTCAGTGAAGCATATTTTAAGACATCTGATTTCTATTTTATAGATAGTCACTGATTTCGATACTGGGTGTAAATGTAGTTATGATACATTTTTTACAATGTTATTTTAGAAGTATGATAAATCGTACACAAGATATTCTATAAAACTATTGATTAACAATGCATTTCCGATATGCTAAACGAAAATATTAATCAGTTCACAAGCAAAATGTGTAAAATTTGAAAGGAGTTATTTTTATCCGGGTCAACTATAGAAAGTGGGGATCCTAAACTTGCAGTAGCATTTAACTAAAATTTTCTACCCGTTACTTTTAATTAAGAGGTTTAATTACGTAAACAAACGTCAGCTGAAAATAAAATAAACAATTTTTTTTAAATCCAATGTCTCCAAATACCGTTGGTATCTCCATCCAGATTGCATACAACGTGAAGAAGTCCATAAAGGAGCCCCCTTTCCTCCAGCCCTGTTTTCAACCCTATGGATTTGCAGTTTGTAAAGTCTTGGAGAATGTCTGGCGTACCACTAATTCAAATTTGAATTCTCTCTGAATTGCCATCATGACACCATGTTACGCTATGGACACGACCTTCATCATCAAGACCTGCTTATCTGCATGTCGAAGCAGTTACTGCTTGTGGAGAAGAGTATATTGAATAATAAATATAGTTAATTAAAGTATTGAGATAAATAACAGATTGGTTATGAGTTTTGTTTTGTTTTTTTTCCATGAAAATCACGTTTTTCGTAATTCAGTCATACGACTGTAATTTAGGTTCTCCACTCTGTATATCGAACAAAGTTCTGTCTTATGAGATGAGATAATTATGGCTAATTTCTATACTGCAATGAATCTCCCGTTAATTTTTGAAACCACCAAACTCGAATAATCTCAACCTTCTTTATTATAGCATATAGTTACGTATAGAATGGGCCTGAGCTAAACTTGCTCCAAATTTGAGTGCCCTCAAAGAATGAGGTTTGGAACTTGGTTTTTGGAATTATTTTGGAACAAAAAATAAATCCAAAAATGACACTTTCTTGAGAAATTACATTTTTCTAAAAAAAATTTTAAAAATTAAATTTTTCTGAAAACAAAAATTGATAAATTTAATTTTTTTGAAAAAAATTTCAAAAATCCATTGTTACTCACAAAAAATTAAATTTTTGAAAAACAATTGGAAAAATACAGAGCTGTTTACAAAAAACTCAATTTTTTGGATAAAAGCTCTAAAATTAAATTTTAAATATAAAATTTTTTGAGAAAAAAAATTCAAATCTTAAATTTTCAGGAGAAAAATTTCAAAATTATATAGCCATTCACAGATAATTATATTTTTTCGGAAATAAATTGAAAAAACTAAATTAAATTTCAACTATTAAATTTTCTACTAAGAATAAAAAAATCCTCCATCTTTTTTTTTTTTTTGGGGGGAGCTAAAGCCCCTCTTGATGCCCATGCATAATTTCACTTACACCCTGTATACATCCATACATATGTATTTGTAAAACAGATATAAAAAAACAAAAAAAAAACACCACACTTTATTTAGGTAGGTCATTCGTGTATATATTCCATTATTTGTGGGACTTCACAAAATAAGAAGAACGGTTTTTGATGAGAGTCTGAGAAGGAATGAAACCAGGAGCTAATTTATCCTTCACATGAAAATCAAAATGTTCTTTCTCCCTCCTCCCTGCTTCTCTAAAAAACAACATATAAACAATCATACAAAGTCAATAATATATCGTGTGGTTGGTTGAATTCGATCCACAACCCAAAACTCACATTTATTACTTTTGATTCATGTTATAAACTGTTGATAAAAGGATTTGCAGATGGACAAACTATCTGAAGGGGTATACAAAGCATGGAGGAAATGAACTGACAGCCCTTCTGATAACCCCCTATTCCATTGTTGATTATTTACCAACATAACTAATATTTGGACAGTGTGTAGCGTAGCTATTATATAATATTAAAGAATATAAATACACTATAATTACACTTGAAAAAAAAAAAAAAAAATAAGGAACTCAAAACGATTTTCCATCTTCCCCCAAAAATATATAAATAGGTTTTCTCCTCGGTGGAGCTATCTACCTATACCTACATAGTAGGAGATGTCAATCAAAGAAAGCTTCGTAACGGTCCATAGTTAAATTGCTTCACAGGTGTGTGCATGATTTGTACAGGTGAGTTGTAGGTCATAGATTTATGGATTTAATTCGAAAAAATATCCAATAATAATTTTTTTTTCAAAACGATTTCAAAAATACATAGCTTATCCCAAATAATTACTTTTCTTTGAAAAAAATTTCTAATATTAAATTAAATGAATTTTTTTTTTTTTCACAAGTCCATAACTATTCACAAAAAATTACAATTTTTAGAATAATATTAAATTTTGTCCACTGTTGTATAATTTCCATGAATGACTTTTTAAAAAGAATATAAGACATTCAAAAAAAGAAAAATTATTACTATTTCCGCATTTAAATTTTTTTCATCCTCACCAGAATAATTTATAGTATAAAGGAACAATTTCTTAAACGGGGGATGGGGGCTACATCCCCTCCACCTCAATCTCTCTGTTCGCCCCTAGTTATTGATAAAAATCAATCCAGTTTTAAACATACATACTTAAGTACAGGGAACGATCCACTTAATAGGATATGATAAAACCAGGACTGTGGACTTGGACTTGTCCAAATTTAGAATGATTCTTCTGTTTCGTATTATTCATAAAAGTTTATTAAGGGCCCTGTTAGTTTAATGCTACAAATTCCGTTTTTATTTAAGCAGCTACATTTTTTTCATTTGGAAACTAAAGTCCAGTTGAATGGGTATTATACTGTGAATCATTCATTTTTTATTCATAAATTTCACCCAAGACAAGAAAATATAATTGAAGGATGTAATCATCAATATCGAGAATGGACATTGACTCCAAGAAAAGACAGCCTTTGACGACATAAACAAAGATATTTCCATGTATTCCTTAGACGTTCATGCCCTTTCGTGCACATCAATATCAATGCTATCACCACAAGTGTGTGTGTTGAACGATTGTTCTCTGCTAAGAAATTAATTCTAAGTGACTAGAGGACCTCAATGAGAGAGGATCTTTTGAATGCAATCCTTTTATTAAGAGCAAACTGGGATATGTAAATACTTTTTTGTTGTTTTTGATTGACAAATTGCAGATACATGAATCTATCCAAGTGTGTGACTTGCTTGATTCAGAAATCGGATTTAAATTCCCTGTTAGACTTGGGACTTTATCTTTGAATTTGGACTCGGTCTTGAAGTTCAAGTTGAACTCGAACCCGCTCTGAAATTTCAATGAGTCCCCACCCCTAAATAAATCTAAAGCTCCAACAATATTCAAATCATTTAATATATCTTTTTTTGTCCATCGAGATTAGTGACTAAGGGCTATAAAAACTTATTTCCAATTTTACCAATTGAATCTCCTTTTCTGAAAAATTCAAATAACTTTGTTTATGACTTTCTAATAGTTGTAAAGAATCTTTTCAGAAGAATCCCTTGTTTACAGTTCAATTTATGAATGAAAAAAATGTTCTTTAAATTTAAAGTAAAAAATATAAGGCTTTCATTGTGCTTTGTATGATTTAAATCCTTTAGAAACAAACAAACACTTTTTTCGAGTAGTAATCACTAACTCGTACGATTGATAGATCATCCCATTCAAAGTTAAAACTTTAAATATAGGGTAAACACTTCAATGTTTAATTTGTAATAGAGGTATGGTTTTAGACAGAGTTTAAAAATACAGAAGTACAACTAAAATATATTTAAGTTTAATGAGAATACTCCTATAATTTATACTGAATAAAAAAGTATTTATTTTCTCAGTATTCAAGTATATGTATTTGTTTTGTGCAAGTTGCAATGTATATGCCCATAAGTTCTATTTAATTATACCATAAACCATATTAATTACCAATATTATTTATTGATCCAATCATTTTATTATGATCAATTTATTTTTTTGATTTATTATCAATTTAGAAGTGATGGAACTATTGACACTTGGATTATATATTGGCCCACATAATATTTCATGTATAGATTCTAACGATACTTAAACACTATGACAGTTTCAAGTCATGTTTGGCATATTTAATACAACATACAGCACCATTCATTCGAATAACCATTGTCCCATCGAAAGAAATGCGATATAAAGGGTTGTTTTGAGAGGGATTGTGTAAAAAATACGCGTGTCCAAACAAAATGGTTGTAAAAAAACCATTAGGAACAATGGTTTACCCCCCTCGCCCCTCTTCGTTCGTTTTTTCTTAAAGAAGGGAGTTGCCAAGGGTGGGTTGTTAGGAAAGGAAAAATAAAAATGGGAACAACAATTGTCATTGACGGAAAAACATCAGCTGGGGAGTAAAAAATGAAATGGAGTTGGGAAACTATATAATATGTACATAATAATTATTTTATAGAAGAAAGATGTGCCAATGAGCGGTTCATTTTATTCATCATTTCTTGGAGCAATTAAGGTGATTTCAGTTGGATATTTGGTATGTATGCACAACTATGTCCTAGTAGGGACTATGTCCAATTTTTTTTTATAAAGACAAATGAGTCGGTTGTCATGGAGGGACCTTGTTTTGTTTTTGACAGAGACAATGAAATAAAACACCCACGATTTATATACATATATATATATTTTTTTACAAAAATCAAGGTTAAGTTTTTGTTTTGTTTTTTAGATGGATTTTTTTTTTTTGAGACTCAAACAATAAAATTATGTCTTCTCGTAGATCATAATAATTATTACTTCATATTGCAAAAAAAATAATTTCTTTTGTTTTAAGGTAAAAAAATGGTGCCTTGGATATATATTTTTTGTTCTACCTAAGGGTTTTATGATGGTGTATTATACTTACATATTTTGAGCACTTGAGTTCAATGTTTTGTTTTCTATTTTTTTATACTTTTACAAAAAGGTGTTTCAAATACATTGTTAGATACTTTTTTGTGTGAAGGAAATAATGATTTTTATAAATATATATAAAAGTATTCGAACTACACTCCAAGGTATTACAAATGGACCCCACTCTTTTATATTTGAGTAAAATTAAATTAAAAATACACGAATAGGAAGCTGTCACTATAAAAATACTAGTTAGGAAGGATTTTTTGTGAGAAAAATACAAAAAATCATTTCGTTGCATCAAAATATAAAAATCCAAAACCAGAATCATATTTTATTTTCAATATAAAACAGATTCACAATTTAATTAAGTTTAAAACAGAAATAAATCCATAGTTTTAAACTTTTCTCCATTACAATTTCAGCCTGATTTGCCCAAACTGTCTAATTTGTACATCTTTCTTTGACTGGGTCTCACAAATATTCAAAAACTGAGACTATATTGGAGAGCTGTTAGTAATCGAATCCGGAATTGAGTAATTTTTTATGGTTGCAACTTGAGCTGTGTACTATAAAGACTCGGACTTTTCTCGGAATCAGAAATATCACACATGCCACCAATTAGCCTTTAGGCACAATTTTTTGCTTGAATAGCTCTCATTTTAACAAATCCACAACCAGGTCCAACATAGCTATTCAAATGGAATAATTATGCATGAACTACAAGTCCTTTTTTTACTTCTTTTACAGGGCTACTAGGGACTAATTAATGAAAAAGAGTCAAACCTGATCAAAGAGTCACCAGTTTTAAGTGTCATTGCACTAGTAGCCATATCCAGTTTTTAAATCTAGAATGGTTTGAAAATAGTGAGGCTGGATAAGAGGTCACTAGAACTATGCGGTCTTTTTTTTCAGTTTTCTTTGTTTGACTGCTTAATAGAGATTTGAATATACCTAATTTAGTTGCAATCAAGCATAATTATTAAAGATATATTTGTACTTAATATTTTATCGTCTGAGAGCTAAAGTACTCGAGTCTGGATTGTAATCGGACTTCAATAGTTTATATTAATTATATTCCTTTAAAATGCAACTTCATAAGTATTTTTTTAGACAAATATTGCTATTTTTTTAGACAATCTAAATAAATGTAAATTAAACTGACAGTGCTAAGAGATACTCCATTAGGTTTTTGTGTTTTCCCTCTAATATATCACCTTTCTTCTCCAACAACCTACACCGCCACATGTAAATGAAATTGGAACTCCTCCAATTATGATGGTTTTGTATATATAAAGACATTCTATAATTTATTCAAAAAAATTGGTGGTTTTTTTACAAATTATAAAGAGAAATAATGATGAATAGCTATGATATGGCTTCCAATGACTCTGTTTAAAAAGTACAAATCTTCTTTAACAACGTCAACAAAAAAAAGAAAAAGTAAAAGACATTGAGAATAACCAGATACCCCCTACCCATGGTTATCCACATCTCTCCCTCCTCCTCCCAAAAAACCCTTATTGCCTACTCTTTTCTTTGACCATGAGAGATTTTACATTTTTCTCATGGGTAAATAAGTAAAACAGATCATATTTGTATGCTGCATATTCACACACCAGGCATCTGCTAAGTCACTTAGATAAATCAGCTTTTGAGTCGTGGTTCATTCCCCTCTTCCCTCCCCCAGTGCTCTTATTTAACACCATTGTCATCAACCAACTTTTCCTTCTTTTTCTCAAGCTTTAAAAAACAAAATAAAAAAAATCCGATTCTTCCCTTCACTTTTTTCAATCCACCTACAATTTTCTTTCATTTTAATTGCAGGTATTTGACCCATATTTAAATGAGAGATGTAAGTCATTAGTCTATTGTCGGGTTTTAATTTGAGGAAATTATTCCATTTTTTTTTTAAGTTTAACCTATTAGGTTCATAATTATGTAACAAAGTAACTCAATTTTGGGCTTATTTTTTTTTGTTTCACGAAAATAAAAAACTAACTTGGGATGACGTTGATTAATTTTTTTTAAATTTAAAAAAAAGTTTTTTTCTTACCCACACTTTTTGTCAGTTAGAGACAATCCAGTGGCCAAATACGTTTTAAATATAGTGAACACATCTCATATTGACACGAATCTCTAATCTGTGTACAATAGGGATGTGAAAAATGCCTAAAACTTCTTGAACGTAAATAAAATATATATATATATACTGGAAACTCTGATAAACGACATATCTACTGAAAAAGATTACCAATTGAAATATAATACTCCTTCGCAGATCACTTTTTTTTTAGATAAATACAGAAATGTAGTTTATTTTCATTTTCGCTGTTTTCATTAATTTCCATAGTTAACTATGAATTATTTAAAACAGTTTACTCTACGTATTATGAACTCAAAAAAGTATATAATAGGATTTGATGTTTATATTTATTTTTATCAATCAAGGGCCTTAGTTTAGAACTCGAGTCTTTTCATACTCGTCTATTGATATGATTATCAATTCAATTTATATAATTTATAAAACTATTCACTAAATAATAATTGACACTTGGCAACGAGAAAAATAAAGAAGACTAGCTACCATATGATTTTCCAAATTTTTTATTTCTCTTTTGACAATCGAGGTTGAGAATGGATAAAAAAGCAAGTCTAGCTTGCTTGCTAATACGTTTGAATTTTCAAAATGGGTAGAAATAATTAATAGGAGCTCTAATATCTTGCAGATTACCAGCATACATAATATATTTTCTTTAAATGTATGCTTCTTAATATTTCGACAATTCTCACATCCCTTTGTACAATATTTGACTGTTTCTACTCGTTAAACACATCATTAAGATAAAATCCTGCTAAATAACTATTTTTGATTCTGCATTTTAGTTAAAATACTACATATCAAAATAAAGTTGACATCTGCAATTTATATGCGTTTTGTTGTGGAGGCACTTGCCTTATGAAATTTGTCTATGAAAGACTGATTATTCAGTTTGAATTTCAATTTGAAATCAATTTTGAAGTTTAATAATTTGTTAAAAAAAAGATATGAATAAATTTGTAATGCACTCCTTTGATATTTTACTTTATAAATGTTTTGGTGAATTGATCTATGGAAATACAACTAAATGAAAAGTTATTGAAGTAAAAGTTACTTATTTAAGCATGATTAATAAAAAAGGGATGTATTTGCATGGTTAAATTTAAATGATATATTTTAGAATAAGTCCTGTGTACCTTTTTGCACTCCCTCCTATTAATTATAAGGAACGGCAAAGACTCGGTAAAATAAGTAAACTAAATTTATTTACCTATGCATATAGGTTCAAAATTTCATGATTAGACACCAGACATAATTTTGTAGGAACAGTCAGGTGTACATCATAAAAAGGCATCAGTTATATAATGTAACGAAAAAAATAACACTTGAAAATATTTAGATTTTATTGATTTAAGTTGGGAAATATTATATTGTTTAAGATTATATATTTAATGGCTAATTATAAATTTTGGTTGAAAATATATTATGAATACAGTAATTTTGTGTGCGAAAAAGTCTGATAATATGACCATTTTTCAGTGTCTGTTTTGTGCTAACAATAATAAAATATGGGCAAATTTTACAGGTAAAAGCCTGGCATAATTCTAAAGTGACACAAAGCTGCACTAGGGGCACTAGTCCTGTGGCCCCCCTAAAATAAGCTATTTGTGCCCTCTCCCTGATTGTTAAATATTCTGCAAAATTTAGAGAATTGTGACTCCATTCAAAATTATTATGCTTAGCAAGTGCTTATTTTTGAATATAACTTTAGACTTTTGACTATTTATGGAAGTAATAAAATATAAATCTTAAATAAATTGTTTTTGTATTCAAACTGCCAAGAAAAGTCATAGTCCCAGCCAAGAGCTGTAAATTTGTAATAGAAGGGGCAGAATTATTTTTATTTACATACTTAATATATAAGTGTTAATATAAAACATATAGAGTGTCAGATAGGCCTGGCCCCACTCAAACTCTGCCAAAGGTGTCGGCCCTAGCTTTTCCTAGGATTATAGTCAGTGATGCATAAAACATGTCCTTTTATTATGTAAAATATAAGAAACTGAAGATGAACGTGTTAATCCTGACAATTTGAAGAATGTTAGGGAGGAGATGAGCTTTGCTTTTATGATGTTTTATTAGATCAGGGACAAGTAGCCGTGGGAGGAAATAAATAAAACTCACGCCGTCTATAGCAAGGGCACATAGGTTGGAATTATTCCAATGTCGATCCTCAATTACTCTCCAAATTCTACAAGAACTTACACATATAATTCTGGAGGAGCAAACCCTCAGTATTCGTTGTCTACATTCTTGAGCTAGCGTTCTAGTGATAATAATAAGGATACCAGCTTGGAAAATAAAACACTTGTTCAGATTGCCAACTAGAAAATGCCACTCCCGCTTTTTAAGACATGTTTAATGCACCTCTGATTATAGGACTGCACGTGGTGTACCTAGTGTTGTGTCAGACCTTTTTTATTCGGTGCAGTTCATTCTTAGGACCGGTCTTATCCGTCCTTTGAATCGGGTTTTAACTCTCGGTTCTTGCTATTTTCCCTTTCAAATGTCGATGATTTATTAAGCTAAATAAAATATATGATCTTATATTAAGAACATTGCACATATTTTGCAAAAAATATGTGCAATGTTCTTAACTCTAATGCGATTTAATGAGAATATATTCACTAGGTATAACTGTCCGCAATGATAAGTGGAGAATGATTCGCGTTTCCTGCCCGGTAAGATTTAGATCTATTATTCCTCATTTACTTTGGATTTAAAGGGGGCAGTCTGCCCATAGGTAGAGTTTGCAAGAGGCTCAGGGGCTCCTGACCTTCAAAATTTACTAAATGAACATGTATATTTAGTATATAACTAAATGCAGTTTTGCCTCGCCCCCTAAAATAATTTTCAAACTTGTTAACCCCCTAATATCAATTTCAAACTCTGCCTATGAGCCTAACCCCTTAATCTCAACTGGCTATGCCACTCGTGATACATATGTCATTATTTGCATTCAAATTCTTTAAAAATATCCTTTCTTTTCAATGTTTTGTTGCATTTTTACAAGTGAATTTCCCACATTGGTCTGATATTTGAAATTGAAAAATAAAATAAAAATTAAAAGTGTCAAATGACACTTTGTAACCCCATCTATTGAACAATGGGGTTTTTAATATTTCAAGTACACTAAGTGTATACATAAATACATACATATTGTAATGACGTATTATTCAAAAAACACCCTTTTTGATTAGTCCATACATAGATCCATTCATTTGATTCAATTTCTAAAACACGTTTTCTTTCAATATTATTATTAAAATCCGTTTTTTATTTTTGCTCTATAACGAACAGATGATAATCATCAATTATTATTATTATTATATATTTTTCGTTTTTACTACACAAACGTCATCATAAACATAGTCAAAGAAAGAAAAAATCGTTTTATAATTTATTCAAAGTGTCACACAGACTCTCCTCCATTTTATAAGCTTTCCACGATGAGAACATTATTTTTTATTCTTCTTTAGTCTCTAAATATTACATGCTTAAATATATATATATTATACGAATATTTGAACAAAAGAATAACATCAGAGAGGCCCGTAACATATGGCGAATTACTACAACTATGGGAAAAAGTGCGTACATATGTGTTTGCTGTACATGTAGAAAGATTCAGTGTTTGCTGGGATATTTACTACCTAATAAAAGATAATTACTTCTCATGCATCTGAATCACAATCTATACAAGTATATTAGCACAAGGCAGGTAGGGTCCAAGTACATTTAATTGTGCTTAAGTAGTGTGCAAGTACTTTATTTGAGATTTTAAGTACATGTACTAGACTCATTTTTTTTTGAGGTATTTACGTAATTTACAAGCACTTATAACGTATTTAAGTACAATTGCAATGAAATGAAGAATGTATTTACTTATAATTTTGTGTCAATCCCATTTAATGAGTTTGTTTACTGTTATAGGAATTAAATTAGCTGTGGAATAATGTGCAAATAAGACAATTTATCGTTCTAATGTTCTTTCAATAAATTAGTAGCAATTGTTTATTTCCTAATTGATGCAACTTGATATTACGTTCAGAGTCAAAACCATCTGTATATCAATATTTATTACTTATAATTACATATTACAATGGATTAAAATATTTATTGACGTCAATATATTTTAAACGAACTAAGTAATATATTTTTCATAATTAATTTTCTGTCAAAAGTACTCAAGTATTCATAAGTAAAAGTTTTAAACCAAGTATCAGTACTCGTGTTTCATGAATATTTCAGTATTAGTACTAAACTATAGGACTGAATTACACTTAAATTCAAGTACCAATGTACTTTGCCACATCTTTAGCACAAGGAACATCTATTGAAATTTTTTTTTAATAGATTCTTAGGGAGAGGTGTATAAAACATGTTTGGAAAAGCGGGAGCTGCTCTTTTTTTTCTAAAGCTGTTATCATCATTATTTAAGTTTTCGAAGAGATAACATCTAATTATAAAGTAATCGCTAGGATGTGTGCTCATGAATGAAGGGAAGTTAGAGTTGGGGTTTGCTCCACGGGAGTAATAAGTGTAAGTCCATGTTGGACTCAGAGTAGAATTGAGGATGAACATAGGAGTAATTCTGGGAAGTATGTCCTTGCAAGATACAGATATTTTCCATAATATCATAGCTGTTTAGAGTTCATCTCATAAAAACAACATGCCAACTAAGCTGATCTTCTCCTAACCATTTTACAAATTGTAAGGATTATCACGTTCATTTTCGATTTCTTCTATTTTTATTTACCGGTAGTACAAATTTTATACCTCACTGATAATTCCAGCTGTAAAATTAGCAAAGGTCAGTACTGGAACTCGCAACTTGTGCTTCGAGTCTATCTTTTGAAGACTTGCAACTCGACTTGATCACACAATCAAAGACTTGGGACTTGGCTTGGACTCGAAAGTAATTCAATTTTTCACTGGATATATTTTTTGAAGTATCTTTGTCATTAAGAAGGATAAAGTACTTTAGAAATAATTATACATTGAGTTGAATAAGTTTCAAATTTATAGCTGACTTGTTTATTAAACAGTATTTCATTACCATTCAATTATTTACAAGGCATTTATTGAAAAGAAACGGAATGTTTAGTGTCCTATTCTAAAAAAGAGAATGATTGCACTGTTTAGAAGTATAGTAGAACTCGGTTAAGAAGTCAATACTAAATACATATATTCGTGTGTAGGGAACATTTATGGAAGTCTTAAATTAGTTATTTGATAGTAGTATATCATTAATTTGATAAGACGGGTTTCTTTAATTGTGGACACATTTTGTTATTTACTTGAACTCTGGCTTCAGTCGGTTCTACTTTATTAAATCAGAACCAAAATCAACTTTCTAACAATTACACAAAATATTATCCAAACAGGCACTTGGTGTCCACACCACTCGTTGTACAAGCTTATTTTATAATTTCATTTTTTAAAAGTATGATATTGAGATAAGATATACATTTGTTATGATTTATGTCTTCATCATTCTGTAATCCCACTAAATCCAAATTTACATTGTATTTTTTGCCAGGTTTCGATTTTTTTAACAATCTTCCTTCTAAGAATTGATAGACTCATCACTTTTATTAATTCTTGTTAATATATTTATTATTATCTACTATAAATGGAGAATCGTTCTACAGATGGGAAGAATTTGCTTACTCCAGCCAACTAATTCTGAGCGTTTTTTCTTCCTCTTTTTGTATGAAATGTTCTGTGATACAGCACAAAATATCATTTTATATAAATGCTCTATAGTTATTGTGAATGGAGCCTTCTACCTTGTTCAAACGGCCTGCAAACCAAATGTCTTACCACCTTACATATTACTGTATTCTATGTAAATATATTTGACATGTGAGTGCAATATATCCGGCATAATACCTGAACTTTTGACAACCCTTAATTACTAAATAATTTATCATATATACACGTATCTTTACATACTTACTTTTTTAGAAACTTTGCAATTTTCTAAGTAGCTTTTTAAATATATTGTTTGGTGAATTCACATAAAAACAATATTGAACAAAAATCTCGAAAAAGAGACATACTTAAATTATTTGTTGAAAAAATGTATATATTCTAAACACTCCAATATTTGAAAAACATATTTAGATCAATTATAAGACTTTTATTTAAGTTTCTGGAATGAGTTGACGTAGTCAAGGAATTCAACTGTAGCTTAGAATCTTTATTTGATATGTGTGACTTAATTTGGCCCCGATATAACCTTTCAAATAAAATAATTAAAGTAAAAACTCTATTATTGTGCAAACATATTTTTACTACTTTAAAGGGAATTTGCGGGAGTTTCATATGATTAATAGCAAACATTTGTTGGTAAAAATGGACGATGAATATATTCATCAATGATTAGAAATGTAATCCATACTCAATCTTGAGAAAAGTCATAGTTACAAAAAGAAATAAAATAAGTCATCTACTGGCCTTCTTTTTTTTGTTTATTGCTAAGAAATCCATTTATTATTTGACGCTAACCATTTATTTGCAAGACCTCATTATACTACTAACCATCCACGTGTGGCTAACTTTAAATGCACACATTATGTATGCAGAGTAATCAACAATCAACTGTCCTAGTTTTACAAAATTACTTGTATTTTCTGGGAGGTCGGGAAGTAAAGCGTTCTAAGAAAAAACTAATATATATTATGTAATTAACTTTTTTCTACGACTCATATCTTTAACAACAGCATAATATATACATTCACGGGTCAATCATCTCCTTACGCCTTACTTCTTACACACTGCCTGCAAAATCTTAAAGGATCTTTCATGATGAGCATCATTGTTCGAGAAGAGAAAAAAAGTAATAACGAAAACAACTGTATTTAATAGTTGTGTAGTCAAAATGAGAACTCACTTTCTTTTCAAATTAAAAGCCTTAATGATTTTTCCCCCAGAAAAAGACAAGACAAAACAACTCATTTTTTTTTCTTATTATTTCATAATTAAAATAATAATCCTATAATAATACGAGTGAAAGAAAATACAAAAGATCACACGATACATTGAAAATCCCCGAAAGTTTATTAATAATATTTTTGTTCTTTCTTTTGAAATTTTAAAAAGTTATAATTACAAAAAAGTAGCTTGAAATCGATGGGGCCTCATATTAGAGACTGTTTAGAGTCTACTTAAAAAAATACTTTATCTCTCTACATATTTGGAACGTGGCTATTCATTATCTATCTCACTACTCCAAACTTTTTCTTTGACGTTACAAAACGTTTTTATCAATTTTTTGGCACCTTTTATAATAATCTAAGGACTTCATTAGTTATATTTTTCGAAAATGGGATCATATTTTAGTCCAACTACCCTTCCACACTTTTTCCGTTCATTTGTTCATTCCTATAAATTTTCCCTAAAGGCAATCATTCATTAATTTATTTCAGTTCATCTATTCTGTTCATGACGTCAATTAACCAATTAATACCGAGACTCAATTTTTGTTACAGATTTCAACACTTTTTTACATTGAAATGATATTTTTTTCAATAAAAAATCGATCTTTATAGAGTGCAATTTAATAACTAACTCATTATAAAAACGTATTTTCTCCTAAACTCATCAACCGGATATTAAAACCCATTGCCAAATGAAAATTGAAAGCCTTTGGCGGCAATAACAGCCTTGATTCGACCTTCAAAACGGGAGCAGGTCTTGTTGACAGTCTTCTTTGTAAAATTCCGGAATTCCTCTCGGATTCTGGACATCAGCCCAGACTTTGGGTTGCAGTAGGATCTGTTGATGAGTTGGTCAAATGTGCCCCACATAAAGAAATACATGGGGTTGAGGTCCGGTGAGTTTGGAGGCAAACACTGTATCCAACAAAGTAATAATCAATGACTTCATCTTGTGATCAGCACGCTTTTTATTGGATTAATCATCATCTTTAAGCTCTTTCAGTTCCTTTACTAACTCTCCAGACAATGGACTTGTCCAAGTTTAAAAAGTTTATAATATCTAAACAGTCCGCCGCGAATCGCAACAAGGACACAATTTCAAAAATAATAAACTTTGGATGATTAAATTTCAAATATTAAATTTATCAAAAAAAAAAAAATTCAAAAATCCTTAGCCTTTGACATAAAATAAAATTTTAGGAAAAAAATTTCAAATCTTGAATTTTTAGGAAACAAATATAAAAATTTATAGCTATTCACAACAAAATTTAAATATATTAATTTATTTGGAAAAAATCACCCAAAATCCATTACTATCTACAAAAAAAATTTTTTTTGATTTTTTTTTTTCAAAATCGATAGTTATTCACAAAAAGTTCTTAATTTGAGGTCATAGGGCTGTATTTTTTACTCAATATCCAAGCTTGTATTAGTTAAAGTTACTCTGGATCACACATTTATATTTACGCTGTCAAACACAGAAAGCCAGTCAGAAATAACATAAATTGTATTTGATTTATCGTTTATAAGTATAATGCTCACACTTAGATCTATATATATTTTTTTTTTCAATCTCCTATGAAGAGTCTATTGTATAGAGAATTAAAATTCACCTACACAATTTGCTATTTTTAATTAAGAAAAAAAAAACTTATCATAAGCCTCAATAACGTGACTTGAAACGGACTTTATGGTCGTCTTCATAGAACAAAACACACACATACAAAACAGGAAATGGTTGTATCTACGACTTTTAATAAGTTTTATTTGTGGTACTATAATGAGAGAGAGAGAGAGTGGTTTCTTCTTGATGGTTTAGAAGAAAGTTGTGAATGTTTTTTGTTGTTCATGTCCCTATGGCTATGAAAACCAAAAGTCAGTTAATATTCAACAGGAAATAAATGAGTATTACGGAAAACTCAAGTCTAGAGAAAACTTCCTTTTTCAGTTACTGGTTTTATTTTCTTCTTCTTGAATTGCGGTTTTGAAGGTTTAGTAAAAGGAATTATTCAGGTGCTGTGTGAAATTCTGGGAATTTTTATTCATCGTATATTCATATGGATATTTCAGTATAGTCATTTAGCTTGTTGACATACTAATTTAATCCTATAACGTCCACTAATGTTGCTCACTTTTTTTTAAATTTCTTGAAATGATAATCTTTGTTCCAAAACTCTAAAATCTTTTTAAAATGGGGATTTAAAAAAAATAATCCATTGACTTGCTGTTCCTGTTGAAGTACATATAAAAAATGAAGGAGTATAATACCTTTAAAATTAGAGGTGTAATTTAAAAAAAAAAACACTAATATATATACTATCTTTAGTACTTTTTCGATAACACAGTTAGACAATTGCATCATTCATAAGTTAAAAATCTATATTTTTTTCTGTCTAATTATAAATTGGTTATATAATATATTTACAATTGTATCTATTATGTTTTGAAACAAAAAATTATCAAACTGCTCAAATCAAGATTTCAAAAGCATTACGAAAGTAAGCTTGAATGCTATTTCTCAAAATTGAGTGTGGATTTTATTTGTATTCTTCAAACGAACTATCATCATCTATTTCTATTCTTCTATGTTGTTTCTAACCGTTTGAGTTTCCCCAAATTTCACCAAAATTGATATTCACAATAACAGAATAAAAAATGGATGTATTTTATTTGAAAACCCATATAAGGGTCTATTTAAGTTCTTTAAATTAAATAAAAGTATTCAAGTATAGCTCAAGTTCGTGAGTATATTAAGACATCCCACAGGGGCGTCCATATGGGATAGGTTGGAGAGGCTGTTTTTTTTCCAAAAAATTAAATTTTCTATCAAAATCTATCGAATATTGATTTTTTTTTTCAAAAAATTTCCTTTTTTTTAACACTGTGGATTTTTGAAAAAAAAATTTAAAAAAATTTATTTTTTGTGAATAGCTGGATTTTTTAATTTTTTTCCCCAGAAATTTACTTTTTAAAATTTTTTTCGGAAAAATTTAATTTTTCAAATATTTTTCCACAAAATTTCATTTTTTGTTAACAGTTGTGGATTTTTTTCATTTTTTTTTCTTCCTTATTCCAAAAACTTAGCCTCTCCTGCCAAAAAAAAAAAAAAGAGTATATATAATCCTACGGACGTCTCTGGCTCAAATATACTTACTCTAATATATCTATGAAATATTGGACTGTATGAATATATCAAGTATAAAAATATATTGATATTTCACCATTTTCTTGATTCTGTCAATATTGGTTATATGATGCCGCACTAATATTCACAAAAAACAAAAAAACTTTAAAATATCATTATTTTCAAATTCATATATTGTAGAAAATATCAGATGCTTCATAATTATTAAGGTTTTTTTTATTTATAGAAATCAAAAGCAAGTCACGACTCTAAATACAACTTAAATAAAAATGAATATTTTCTATGTAATAAAAGTGAAAGACCCCCAATTTAGACTCACTCATGCCATGTTAGGTTAAGTTATTTTTTTATTTTGCTAATTGTGGCTCTAAAAATGTATTGATTACACCGCAAATAACGGGGAAATTGTTCTATATTCAAATATGTAGATGGTTAAAAATAGGGTTGGGTTGATCCTGACTATAGGACTTTAAATCAATCTCGTCCCGGTTATTGGACCTTGAAAAATAACATTTTGAAACGCCCTCCATGTTGAATAATTATCACGAATATTAAATTAAAGTACTCTACGTCAGTTTACCAATTAAATTTGTTCATTAAGTCCTCAACTTTCTTTCCTCTACGATAATAGTTTGCCAATATTCTTAGTGTGGAATGAGCCTTGTTTATTCGTTTAATGCCGTTTTGCAGGAAAAGAATACAATTCTCTCAATGATAATATTATTTAAATATTTATTATTTGTAAATTCAAATTTGTATATGGGGTTGCAAAAAAGATTAATTTTAAATTGGTTTATCTTACGCTCTCAAACTTAAAACCCTCACACCACCTTGCAAATATGATTTATTTTTTATTTTGCTCATACTAATAATAATAACTCCAAAATATCCGATATTATACACGAACTGTCTTGCTAACATCAATCATGACGTAATGCCGTAAAGATTTCTTACATGAGACATCTTTTGCGTCCAATTTGGACGCGTATTTAAGATTTAGGACGGGATCAGGTGGCAGAGCTTTTCAATTGTCGTTTTTACGAGTCCAAGTCAAGATTTGAGTTTTGATACTCGAATCTGAGTCTTAAGGAAAATTTTCGAGTTGAGTATCTTACCTTTGGAACGAGTCGAATCGAGAGTCTTAGGAATATAACATCTAAAGAAATGAATCCATTTTAAATCTGGCGTTGTAATATGTGGTCGACTTTAAAAATAAACCAAGGTGTTTGGTGATTCTCAGAGGCATATATGCAATTTTAATATACTATGCAATATATATTTATTAAAGTAAATAATTTTCGATTACATAAATAATTAATTAATTGAATGATAGTTTCTAAAGTGTTAACAGTTGTTTGATAGTTTCTTTTGACTGGGATTTTTGAATCAGAGTCAGAAAAAAAAATGCAATTAAAGTAGCACTTGAGTTTGTGGCAAGTTTGAGTTGCCAGCTGTTCCAAATGGGACGTAATTTTTTGGGACCGATACATCCCTATTTAAAATTAAGCATCGTGTATTTTACCTTTTTTTACGCTATAAATATGGAATACAATTTGTAAATTATACAAAACAAATTTCAAATTTAAAGATTCAATTAGTTTATTTATTCTACAATAAAAAGCCGCTTTTCCACCGGCTCTCCTTTAGAAATGACGTGATAATGAGTATTTTATTTACCTACCCAAAACGGTATAGAGTCTTACTTTATTATTATTATTTTTTATAGGTCAGTAGTAGTTTTGAGTCCTTTTCTCACTCATACAATGGAACCAGCAACAATAAAAAAATATATAGTTTCCAGATGTACGTATATACATATTTTATCAGTACAATAGGCAACCATTTGTTGCTGGGGTTGAGAATCCTTCACTCTGGGTTGAATATACGATTTACATATGATTTTTTGGCACAATTGAAGCATTAATAATACTTTGCTTTTTATTACAAAATATATATTTATATTTTTATGTATGTATCTATAAATCCTAAATATTTGAATAGGACACAAAAGCTGTTGAGTCTATCCCTTTTTGTATGGAAGCAATGAAGCATTTTTTGTATTTACACATATTTTGTATTTTTGGACAGGGTGAGAAAATGGATGGAGTGAGTGACTCATGGAGTGAGATCAGGCCCGGCTTAGGCGTGTAGCTCTTTTTTGTTTCATTTGTTTAAAATTTGATGTAACTTATTTACAAAGTAAGAATAGTTATCTGTATGTAAGTATAAAAAAGTCTACGAGTGCTCCCTGATATGTATCATAAATTAATTTTGACGAAAAAATATCAATGTTGTTGTATTATTTTTTTACTTTAATTTAAAACATCATTTTTTAATTTAAATAATTATAAACTTATGTTAGAATACTTGTACAAAGAAAAACATGAAAGTACAGAAAATTGAAATTGGTAAAAGTCTTAAAGCTACATTATCAATTATAGTTATTAAGTAGCTCATTTTATAGGTATTGTAAATGTTATTAAATAGTAGTCATTTATTTGATACAAGTTCCTTCGACCAAAAAAGTATTTCTCCAATATTATAAAACCACTTATAAAGCTTCATAATCATCCAAGTTCGGTTCATGCTTTTTATATTTATCAAGGGTTGTAGATTGGTTGATTTCTTCGTATTAGGTACATTTCGATGTTATATCCGTTTTTTTATGTTTATACACAATGAACTTAATGAACTTCATCCATAGCGATCCTTGGATATCCATTATCAACTCTTTGAATAAATACTCCAAGGGCAAAGGTACCCTTAGAGGAACAGACTCCCTGAGTTCTATAGAGACTAAAGTACTCATCACTCATTCCAACATCTTATTTTTTTTCTTTAACTTTTATTGTTATCTTTTATTCTTGAGAAGAGAACACGTTATATGAATTGATATAAGTATTAAGTAGTTACGTCTGAGTGTGTTAATAAAAATTGACAATAACACTGAAAATTATCTGTGGAGTTATCTTCGATATTATTTAGTCAAAGTTTGTGTTTTTAGTTTCTAATTACTCCGAAAATGCCGAGTACTACCGCTAGCTTAAAAAAAATTCGGGGCCCTTTCTATTTTTAAAGGGATATTTTTAAAATCAAATTTATTGAATGACATAATTTAAAAGAATTAAATTCCAAGCTTCTCTTCTAAAATAGTATTTCTTTCTATTGAAAAAGAAAAGTCGATTATTTTTCTATTTTCATAACTTCTTTTTCGTGTATATATTTACATTTTAAAAATTGGATCCACTGCTGAGCCCCAGTGAGATTGTTGTGGGGATATTTGCAAAAAGTGTTTGGATACCCCAGTATCACCATCAGGCCATAAAATAAACAATACAATTCATGAAATTTATGAACATGTTGTTATACCATTAAGTACATTCATTGCAAGTAAACAAGTTTTATATGTTATTCTTCGTCTGGTTTCACACTAATTAGTTATTATTATTTATAAGAATGAGACTTGCAACTCATTTAACACGTCAAATCCATATTTTTCTGTTGTTATTTTTTTTTAATAAAATAAATAGGTACATATTAAGTAAATTCCAACATGCTTTTGTTTTAAGCTGTCCAATTATTAATTAGCAGTAAATAATACATGAAAAAAAAAAAAAAAGCTATAAACAGTAAAATTAAGTTATGAAAATAAGTTCCGAGTAAATTAATTCCACGTATTTTCATTCATAGTAAATCCATTCAAAAAGAGTTCATCCTCATTTTTGAAGGGATAGTTTATGGCCTAGTTTGTGCAGGGGGATCATGATGAAGGGAGTTAGGGTACGAACAACATACAGGATGTGCAAGCTATTCCACTACTATGGTGCACTTTCTTGAGCAAATACAGGCACTTTTTTTTGTCAGATATCTGTTTCAAACTTGCAGAATTGATTAATTTGTTGGTCCAAATATTTCGAAAAGGCACGTAGCTCTCCTTAGAATCTGCACCAAGAGCGACAACATAACAATTACTCAAAGTCTGGTACTCAGTAAGACGTTCGTTGGCAAGGTTAGGAGGGAATTTGTGGCCTATAAATGTGATTTTGAAATTTGAACACCCCGAAAAAAAGTCTAAAATGGCTACAATACAATTTTGACGACTTCATCTCCCTTGACTTTTGGCCTCGCCAGATCTGAAACTGATTGTTTTTTTTTTTTTTTTTTTTTTTATTAAGAGGCGTAATCGAAGGAAAAACCAACCAAACACCCTGTTACAGCAAAGACAAACTTATCCATATGAGCAAGAACGAATTCCAGGATTTGTCTAGGGACAAAGTGGTTAAGGCCTGCTCACACTTTAGGCTTTGTATAGAGACTGTACTTGAGGCTGAAGGTGATTAAATCAGAGCCTATTAAGTTTTCAGAATCTGTTTTTATTTTTAAATCTGATAACTAGTTCAAAAGAAAATCGTATTTGAAAAAAAAAAAATCATTTTCGTGGTACATATAACTTGCACCCCTGTATATATTAGGCCCATCAACATAAGCTAGAATATTTTTTCTCAAATTTCTATTCTTGGACGAATTATAGTCCATTTATTCGGAGAAATCCTTTAGAGGCGTTGCAAATTGTACATAAAGTACAGTAAAAATTCATCGTTACAATTAAAAAATTATAAATTAATAGATGATTGTATGACCAAATCAAGATTCTAAAGTATAATTCATTCCATAAGTTTGAGTACAAAGCCTATAATTTCTCAAAAAGGTCTATAAAATATTAAGTAATATGTATATTTCATGTATAAAAATAAATTCGGTATTTCTTTTTTTCTTGATTATTTAAAAGCTTGTTTTTTGGTTTAATTCACCATATATTTCATACGTAAATTTGAATTTTGACGGGTAGAATTGCAAAGAAAAAACATTGAGTAGAGATAGTGATAGTCAAAGAGAGACGAACAATGATGGAATTTGCTTGTACATATGTCCCAAGATCCCAATATATACAGATTCCATTCCTACTCGAGCTGCAAGCACTTACTATTAAATACTTTTGAAATCTCTCGTAATTTTAAATCAATAATGCCATATCGAGAGGGTACTCCAAAAATCATATTCGTCTCCCATCACTACTAATCTTCAAGGCTCTCACAAACAATACCATCTCTATAGTTTTGAAATCCTCACCATTATATTATGATGTCACAAAATATCTTTCCTTAACGCTCCAATAGTCAACTGTGATATTATACAGCGCAAGATTTATAAAAATACTTTTGATTTTATTGAATCTACATTTTATCACCAATATATATCCTTTAGTATACTCTTGAAACGTTAAATCAGATTATATGCTATTCTCTATTTATAATGATAATGCCTTGTCCTAAAACAAAAAAATCCAAAAACCAAGCCCCCCCCGAAAAAAAAAAAAAGAAGAATAAAAAATATATATATAGTTCTGCAGACGCCCTGGTTCAGCATCATTGCAAAACTGTTGCTGTTTGTATGTAGTTCGGCTCTATATATAATAACTACAACATTAAATGATAATAATAATTTGTCAACCGATATGTTTGTGGTTTAATCTCTCTGTCCATTGATATGCCACATATGTATAAATAACCCCAAAATGATTGTGGTTTGATTCATATAGTATGTATACTATGTATGTAGAATATACAATATATATGTAGTGTTGACAATGGTCCTTTCATTGTTATTTAAAAGAAGGTGGAGAGGGGAGAAAGGACATCTGCAAACTGGTCCACTGATAAACAGCTGTCCCGGAAAACTATACTCTGTTTTCTTTAAGGGATCTTTTTTTCCTTCTTAATAAACGGTTTCTTCTGCACATAAGTTCATCTGCTCTTCAGTAATAACGCCAACAGGAGACATTTAACACCAGGTTTGATAACTATCACAAGGGGTTCCCTTATGTACATACACACATAGGTACAAATGTTTTTCCACCTTAAATTAACATATGTATATACTACTAGGTACAATACAATATATAAATATTGGGAGTATTTAATTTCAAAAAGAGATCTTTAATTTGTCACTGAGTAGGTTATATGTTTCAAATACAATATAGTATATTGAATTAAGAACAACAATCGTTGTATAGAAGTGCTTGTAATTCAAAACTGACACAAAGCTTGCTCCTAAAAGTGCTAGAAATACACTAATATGACATATTATTAACGTGTTTATGTACTCAACAAAAACGCTTTACATACAATTTGAGGTTATATTGTATCTTTTTCTAGGCTCTTTATGAATATTTGATCCATTACTACATAATTTATATTAATTATAAACAAATTTTATTATTGAGAAGATGCCTTGTTTCAAGGACTTTTTGGAGTGATATTCTGGCTGATGATTCAATCATCATTTTGTTTCAGATACAAGAGTATACGTCTACAGTGCTCTAGAACAGGGCTTCTCCGCAGTTTTTAGGTTGTTAGTAATAATGAGACGAAGAAACCATTCTGTGGGCCACACTATTGAAATTCACTTTAATTTTAATTGGATCGTAAATCATATAAGAATGTAAAAGTCATTGACATTTTAATATTTTTATTTATGCATATTATTTTTCTGAGGATTGTAATTTGCTTGTGAATTCTAAGCTATCTTTTTAAAGTTTGTATACAGACTGGTCGTGGTGATCCTCATTATCTGATCTAAATGCTCAAGTGAGTCTAATACAGGCCTTATTTTTTACCACATTCATATAAATTTCGGATCAAAATATGGAACACTGAAATCGGTCGTTGGATCAATTTTACTTGTGAGTAATTTATTTGTTCATCCTTTAGGTTGATGTAAATACGTGTGATGAAAGAAGGACGAGATTATTCAGCACTCCTATACAAAATTGGATGCAATTTTTGCAGTAATCAGCCTTCATCATTATTGGATCGTTCTAAATATGACATGGCGGAGTGACATGGATATTGAAGATTTATTTAACAGAAAATTTCAAGAATGCCTACAAAGAGTGAATTAGAAGAAGAAAATCGGATTTTGATAGAGAAGGTCAAAATGTTGGAAGGAAATCTAACATCGGTCAATGAAAATTAGAAAGATGATCCGAAGAAGTGATGATGTTGATGGAAGAGCAAAGGAGATCTCGTGTAAAGTCCATCAGAAGAGATGCACAACACCGTGAAATGTTGCAAATAATGTTTACAGCATTTAATTGCAAAAGTTCTGACAAAATACAAGAACGATCTTTGTAGGATGAAAGTGTCACAAAAATTAATCAAGGACTGAAAATACTTATAAAATTTCCATCTCAGAATGAGAAAGGTAAAAGGCAAGAAAATCATGTTCGGTATCAAGTATAAAACAAATGATAAAAAGGAGCAGATAAGAGAAACGCAAAGATGTTCTTATTGTGGAAGAAATTATCATATTATCAAGTAATGTGTAAGTCAAAGAGAGTATTCTTCAAACCTATTGCAGTAAAAGTGAGCGGTGTAAAAAAGAACGTAGATGATAGAATTGTATCTGTGGAACTAATATGCAAAATAAAAAGGATAAAGGCAATTGTCTAAGTGTGATCAATTTCTTTCTTTACTTCACTTCTATAGGCAAATGGTATGGCTTGCAGAATGAACTGCATGAGGTTATAACCATCCATTTAGAATATTTTCATTGGTTCTAACTTTTGTCCATTATAGAAAAACATCATCCAATTCTCTCATCAATGACTTTTTAATTGGTCCCTCATATTCATTCATTTAATTATTTAATGTTTCTATTCAAATCTGGTTGGAAAAATTTTGGTCTCCATCTTGGGAATAGCTTCAACAATTTTGTTCATAGACACATCAAACAACAGGGCTTTTGATTGTTGGGTGGAAATGAAAAAAAAGAACAAAAAAAACAAAAAAACAGTTACAAAACATAAAAAATTAGAATGAAAATCTTTCTCAGGTCTTTCTCATGACTCGGTATAATTAATTCAGTGCTCCTTGATGATATTTTCTACTCCCAATAGAAAGTCTACATGCACATTATAAAGACTTAATATTCACGAACACATCTCATAAATAATCAATAAACAATTTCCAATTGATTTTTTTCTTTTTGAAAATGTTAATTAATTTTTGTTGTTGTTGTTGTTCAAATGGACGATCCATAAAGTGAGTTGTGATTTTAGTCTTTTTATTTCTTTTACTCAGTTTGCAAGAAGTTTTTTTCTTCTTCTTCTTTTAATACCCACACCCTAAGATTTGAAATTTATGATGATTGGAAAGAAAAATGAAAAGGAAATTTTCACTTATGTTGGTAACTCTTTATGTATTTAGTTATAAATTAATTATAATAATAATAATTACTATTATATAACATAATAGAATCCCTCATGTAACAATGAAAAAATTTCTTAATTAAAAAAATTCCATACCTTCCCTTCCATACACATATACCTATATAAAAATAGATTTGTAAGGCCAGAGGGTAATTTCACTCAATAAAAGATATCTTTAGTAAATGAAAATGAGCGGGGTTTTTTTTTTCCAGATCTTTATGGATTTGACTTATCTATACTTCCATAACATTATTAGGACACAACATTTTCTATCTTACTACATATTAATTTAACCAATGACGTCTTGCCCATGCTAAATCCAATTCACTAATATCTCCTATCTCTGTAACCCGTTCCGACTGTAACTTCCTGAGAGAAGTTTGTAAAATTACAATGATACTTTAATCAATTTTTCAAAATCGTCTCCTTGTAACTTTACAATTATGACTTTACTTCTACGAGGGATGCTCCGATATCGTTAACTCATTCCATCTCTAATTTTGCAGGGAGAAGTGAGTAAAGTTAAAAGGAGATTATGTTGCAAAATAAAAATTGACATTTTTGCCCCCCAAAACACTCACTAGAAATGACTGTTACATAACTACTGCAAGTCCAGAATGGCTGAAACTTTGGTGAGTAACTGTTAATCTATGGCAAATAGATGTAACTAGCTTTTATTTAAGAGTGCCGCCATCTTCACATTGAGGTCGGAAACTTTTCAGATCACCATTTTATATAAACCAATGGTATGAAAGTCCCGGGATGAATAAGGGAAATACGTTTTTTATCGTGTTTTTTTGTAGTTATTATTTTTTTTTCTTTGGTTCCAAGTCATTGCTTAGCTTAAACGGTATTTTTTCCCTTCAAGGTGCAGTATAAAATTACAATACGAAATGGTTTTCATCCATGGTGTTGGAAGTAACCAAAGTAACGAAGTAACAATAACTCTTAAACTAAAGAACAAATTGTCATGAAATTTTCAGGTGTTTTTTAAAGATCGGTAATAACTAGATCTCAGGAGAAGAAAAAAACGCCCTCTATGTTTTAAACCCGGTACTTTTCAACCAATTTGTTAGTTCATCAATGAAGTGTTTTCATGTTAAGTCAGTATTTTTTATGTCGACCATCATAAGATCCTAAACAATCAAATTTTATGCAAGTAAAAATCGTTTTTCATTAAGATTTTTAAGAGAATGGTGAATTAATGCCGTGGATTTAGAATTAAAAATAGAGTTGTCCAATGAAAGTACCAAAATCTTTACTGTTTATCAAAACTCTATATTTCAAAATTTATTACACTATGCAACAAAATTTATACTTTGGAACGCGCCCGGTTAAAATACAAATTTGTTATTGTTATTTATGCGATAGAACACGAAAATAATCTTTCAAATTTTCAAATTGCAGTAGGTTTCTAATCTTTTTTCTTTTTTTTAAATCACGTATATAGATGAAAATTAAAGGCAAACCAATTGATATTAAATATTTATTATGTTGTTTTTATTAAAGTTCCTACAAAATGTGTTTAATCATAAAAAATCAAGTAAAATGAACCCGTCTTATTTAGAAGCTAATATATTTTTTTCAATATGACTTAAAATTATGGCTAAACTAAAGAAGAAACTTTATACTAATTTAGAAAAAAGATTTGGCTAAAAAAAAAAATCGATTAAAGGTAATGAATATTCTAACTATAAATAAGTCAATTAGATAAATACTAATCAAATACATATATGCGAAACATATATAAATTGGAATTAATCTTCCTGTCTCTAAAATATTAATTATAATTTTAAGCAACTCAAAGGTCACTAATTTGTAGCTTTTACTCCATGTTAGAAGAGTCTCTATAAATCACCAGAAATATCTTGCACTCTATCCATGGGTATAAATCAATCTTCACAATACATAATAAAGTCCAACATTTACATTCGAGATTAATACTTTTTTATGTGTCTATTAAGCGGATATGATATACTCTTTCAAGTACTTTTGGAAACAAGATAGAGTAGATTTGATCATCAACACGAGCTCAAGGGGAAGATAAAAAAAAACAAAAAAACTGTACCATAAAAAACTCAAGATTAAATAAATAAACATTATTCTATGTAGATTAAACTACTATTTACTATTTGACGTAATTTCCTGCGTACTCATCTTCCCTGAGGGCTAAAAAGAAAAACTATATTAAATATGTATCTATGTACTAAATATGCATGGAAAAGTAATAACAAAGTTTTTACAAAAAAGTAACGAAAATAAAGATTCTGATTGATTATGTTATGTAGTTAAGTTAGGGAATAGAGCGTTTATACTGACCTCACCAATTGTGTCATAATTGAGGGCCATACCAAATATCTATATTGATATTTTTGTTGTTGACCTAGTATGAAAAAAATAAAATAAAAATTAGTTTATTAATTTGTTGGCAGTAACCATAAATTAAGATTCTGATTTTTTCTCAAGATCTACAAAAAACTAATGTTCTAACCAAATTTACTCTTCGTAATGGGCAAAAACGCCACTGTTAGTATCAGTCATCTGTAAAACAAGAGGAAGCCTGCCATTGTTAAAAGTTTAAGACTGAAAAAATTCTTCTATCTTAAATGAGTGAAGATTACTAATTTCAGAGAATAGAAAATTGTCAGAGAATTTCAATAAAATAGATATATCTATATCCTGTAAATGTAAACTTATTTATATAATCCAAACTAGAAATTTATTTATAATATATTAGGTGCAAGTCATAAAGAAGATATTTATCAAAATGATATATTTTGCTATTTATCTATTAAAATTTCACGAATGAATTTAATGAAATTAACTTTTGAATGTTGTATTAGTTCTTAAATTATTTATTGAAATGCATTAAAACAGGTCAGCATTATGCGCAAATTATTTCTCCTCTTTTTTTTTGTTGTGAAATAAATAATCATTTTAGAAAAAAAAATCTATAAAATATCTTTTATAGACTTCCTTAAAATCTAGCAATTTTTAATCATACAAGTTCGGGTGTATGGGTTAATCAAAAATATAGTCGTAAAAGGAAAAATGATTAATTTTCGAAAAAATTGAAGAAAATGTACCACCTGAAGATAAATTTGTTGAATAATGAAATTTCCTACCAATTATTTTCATACCAAGGCAACCTTTCCAATCTAACCGTAATGAAAGTTCGAAAGAAGTTGAAAATCAATCTGGTCTGATAGTCCCCCAAATATTAAAAGTTAATAACTCAGTTCAAACTTTTGTCCAGATAGGATGTTTTTCAATGTTTCAATGATTTAATTAAATAAAATGGACAAATTTCGAATAAATATTGATGAATTCCAAAAAAAATAAAAACTGTTAACAATTTAATTACATATATTTAATCCCTAAGAAATGTAGTGATATTTGAATTCAGTAAAACTTTTATACATAAAGAAAATCCTTATGAAAAGGATATATTTTAGTGGGACAATCGCGGAAAATTTAATAGGCAATTTATTGTCTACACTAAATTAATAACATATTTTTAACAATTGTTTCCTCAAACTTTATGAAAAAGGGTTTTAATTCTTCTAATACTTACTCGTTTATCCCATTTCAAATATGGACCATATCAACAATATTGTCGTCACATGAAAACGTTGGATTCATTTAATAAATCAGGCATATGACCCTATTTTTAGTTTTCTAACTAAAATAATTTTCACAATATTTGATATTCCAAAAATACCTAAACAGTAAATCACTGGATTCTGATAAATCCAGTGCTTGTAATCAAAAACTAATCGACACTCTATTTTTAACCAGAAGTTTCCAATAAGTTCTTATTATAACAAGGGAAGAAGTTAAAGAATTCACGTATGCGTGTTCTGTGAGGGGATAATTTTGACCTCTTTGGAGTGGGCGAAATAACACAGGGGCGAACAACCACAAGCATGTTTCGTTATCCAAATTGAATTTAAAAATTTACCTTCAAAATTACTACTGTTCGGTATACTGGTACCGGGGTACTGAAACTTAAAAAAACAATACCGAACTAAATTGGTATTGAAACTAAAACTTCCAAGGCTGTTTCTCATAAAAAATATTGGCTCACCGTATCCCTCCATAAAAATGTTATTTTATAAAAAGTAATAGCTATGAAACCCCTTTCCAACCCCAAACAAAAAAAAATTTTGGAAAAAAAATTGATATTTATACCAATTTAGATACCAAAACTAGTAAGAAAATATTGTTATCTTGACAACCAGGATTTAAGAGTCGCTACATAAAATGTCTGACTCCAACACACAATTTTAGAATAATATGTTTCATAGCCTTTATAATTACTATTGAGTTATTTGATTAAAGATACTTGTAAATATAGATTTAATTATAGCTTAGGTAGTTATTAGTTATATGTAGTAAATAATTGTGCCAGGTATAATAAAATATTTGGAATATAAGTTATTTAACATGATGAACACCTAATGAAATGGATTAAAAGTAATGTGACTTTTAACTATTGATAGTTGATATTTCTGAGCATAATTTATGTACTCATTGCCGAAGAGCTGCAACGTACCCCCTTTACACTGTGGAAGTTGACAATTCACAATACTAAGTACTGCAATAGCGTGGCTAGTGGCTTTGCTCTATATAACATAATAATTTAGACTTAAGAGTTGTTTAGGAATCGTGATTCTATAGACTATAGAGCACCTATAAAAACATTTGAAATTTTGTAAGTAAAATTATAAATTAGTTTCAAATTTCAAGTTTAACAAATTAATAGTACAACAAATAATACTTATAATTTATAACAATTTAGAAAAAAACGTAAGCCTTACATAGACTATCAATAAGTTTGATTTACTTAATTTTACCACTCCTGACTCCGACTCGAGTTACTACAGTACACATAAGAAAACTCATATAATAGGTTTCTTCATAATCCACTTGAAGCATCTTCCATCTTATCGTAGCCTGATAACATTTTTTTTCTCGTGCTTATAAATATATAGAGAATCTAACTAAGTCTTATCACTCAAATATCTCTTTAACAATCCTTACCCAAACCCTCTAAAAAACAACCAAAACTTCTTTTTTTTTTTCTTCCCTCCTAAAAAGTAATTAAAAAGTCAGACTTTTTTGCCTTTAAAATGGCTTACAATAACAAATGATGAACTAGGCAAGATACTTTATTATCTAATCTTTAACCAATTCATTAGTCTCTAAGTTTGCTATCTCTGAAATAACCCAATAATAATGATAAAAATTCGAATTTGTTATGTACATTTCCACCCTATAATTTATTTTCATTTTTGGCTCGTAATTTAAAATATTTTTTTTAAGTGGACGAAATAAATTCATGATAATTTTCTTATTAAATAATATTATTAAAAATACAAATGTTGTAATAATATTTCAATTTCGATGTAGAACTATATATAAAACTTGATCAAAGTAGGGATGGTTTTCGAATATTTTTTTCTCTCTCGAGCCAAGTACTAATCGAGTCACTGAACTAATGATTAGTCATAGGGTGTCATTTTTTTCTGAAACTGTCAAATGTCCCTCTCTTATTATTCATTAATAATTGTTTTTCCGATCCTTGTCATGAGTAAAAGGACCATAAACCAGAGTTAGGAAGTTGAAATGGAGACTTGCGAATCGATTTGATTTAACAATCAACGCCTTGCGGCTTGACTTGGGCCTAATATCTAAGACTGGGTACTCCACTTGGCCTGAGGACTCGAATTAGACTCGTTAAATAATTCAAGGACTTTGAAATATGAGCAAATAATACAGATTCGATATGAAGATTCTGTTAACAACTTTTTCCGGGAAAACACAAGTTGTAATCATATGTAACATCATCGTAGGTATTTCTGGCTGAGTTTACAAGACAAAGAATGATGCCAGAAAAGACTATTAACTACTTTGTTTGCAGCGAAAGACTCGAAATTATCCATCAATAGTGATGGATGCAGTGAAGAAAATAAGTATTTGATCCCTTGCTCATTTTTTAAGTTATATTGTGGAGGTTTTTCTCTCCCAAGGAGAAAGTACGACTTCACGGTATCGAAAAAAATATAATTAATAGTATTTATTAGCTCCTCACTTTTTGAAAGACAATAGTAATGAGAAGTTGTGTATTTATGTTGTCGTCAAAAGGCATATGCCGTCATTTATATTTGGTTTTGGTGATCCTGGTCATGAGTAAGAGCACCAGAGGTGGGACTTTGAATCAAGACTTGTGACTTGACCTGATCTAACAATCAAAGAATGGCGGCTTGACCTGGACCCGAATTGTTTTTCTTGAGTTAAGTAAGAACTAGTCTTCGAGTCCAAGTGGAGGGTTATTCTTCAAGAAATCTTGGGCGACAATCTCCTTCCCTCAAGGCAGGGCGATCTAAAAGAGTCGTCTTATGGGTCTTCCAGCACGACAATGAGCCAAACCATACAACCATGACAACAAAGGAGTGCACATTTGGGTCATGGAGTTTCTTAGCCGGTGTCCAGACATCAATCACACAAAAAATTAGAGGGGAAACTTACAAAGTTGGTGATGGATCAAATACTTATTCTCTCCACTATATGTGACCAATACCCGGGGATAAAATAAAAATTTATATAATTTTTAAATAATTTTATCCACAGAGATAGGGTTGTTATTGCGAGTAGTATGTGTATATATTTTACATTGATGTTCCGGGTACGAGTATCACCAATATCCATCTCTAATAAAAACCTTCTTAGTAATGTAGGAATATACATTGACAATCCATTTGAGTTAACCTTCCAGCAATGTTTCTTCATACACTCATCTCTATTTTTGCGCTTCAAATCAACTCTTAATCCCATTAGCCTAGAACCAACAAAAAAAAAAAAAAAAAAATAGAAAAAGGATGAAACATCTATTCTATTATTATAGGTGGATATAAGCGTTTTTTTACCTACATAATATCTTACACACGTGTTTAATCTCTAAGGCCAAAAATAAAGAAAAATCACAAACGGTTTTTATAACTTCTTAGTGTAGATTAATTTTGGTTTTTTACAGCGTAACACAATGTGTCTAAGAAGACCAAGTTATATATATGTATAATTGAAAAAAGATCATGGAAATAAAATAAATCCACACTAATCATATTTTATAGGCATTGCATGATATCGCTCAATAAAATGAATAAATAAATGTGGAACAAATGTTCAATTTGATGTATATATATAAAATATAAAATGGAAAAATGTTGACTCGTCTCTCAAATATGTGGTAGGGGAGACGGGAATAGTGGTAAGAGTCTCTCTTTTTTCAAATATACAAAAATCAACTCTCAAAAATTTACATAATAATTGTATAATATGTTATAGCGCATATTGTAGAAAGAATCGAATATTTTTGTCAACTTTTCTTCGAGATATTGGAAAAAAATGTAAAATTTTTTTGTAAAAATGGTGTCAGTTTTTCATTGTTTTACTGTAATATAATTTAAATTATGAAAGTTTTAGCTATCAGGGCATAAAATTTTATCAAAGTTCATTGAGGAAAAATAAGAGATATTTTTAGGGTCTTTAAAAAAAGGTCAGCTGCAACAAGTGCCACAATTTTCTTCGTTTTTTGATTCTTTTTTATCTCTTATCAATGAAGTAAAGTTTGTCCATATATATTAAAAATAGTCACAGAATGCATTGCATATAGTGCTTCCTGATGTGTAGCATATACTATTGTAGTATAAAGAGAGAAAAGTGAGTATAATATACATGGAGTACTTTATAAAAGAATCAAATATCACAGGCGCTAAGTTTAATTTGTATTAAAAAAGAAAAAAAAAGGAAGTACTTTATATTTAAAAAGAAAAAAAGAATGTGACTTAAAAATGAATTTTTGCAAAGAGTTAAAGTACTACCAAGTATTTATGTTAGTCAGAATAGGGATGTAATATATAAATTTTACTATATCTGAATCTACTAAATTACATTGAAAGTTAACTATTCAACATCCTAAAAAGTAAAGTTAGTTATTCCTCAAAAAATATCATTTATTCTTTTTTTCTTTATTCATAACTCAAATTCAACGTTTTAAATGTTGCAACCGTCCTTTTCTACGGGGACAGTTGCAACACAACTCATTGGAATAATATCTGAATAAACTCACAACAATACGTGATATTTATTTGTATGTTGCATCAAATTTTGGAGCGTCTGAATCATATAAACTTTGAGTAGGTGATTAACAAATGTTTCTCCGTCTCCCCTATATAAAATAAACTGGGACTATTTTTCACTTAAAAGACAAAAACAAAAATAAAGAACACAGTTCATTGAATTTATCTTTTTTCATGAACCAATGATTTGTTACTTATCTTTTTTCTCCATATATTGCATTGAGTAGAAGAAAAAGTGAATAGTTTTACTGTTAGATAAGGAACGACGTAAGATAAACCTTAAGGTACAATCTTTATCCAATGGGTGTAACCTTATTTCATTAGTTTATTATCATTACAAAAAGCCCAGTCATTTGATGAGAAGCTCCACAAATAAACAAGACAATTTATTGCCAAATTCCTTTTTGTTATTATTCAACTACTCATATAAATAAATATTTGTGCAGCTGTTGTGAAGTTAAATTGATCATTAATCAATTGATAATTTTGCGTTCTTTTAGAAAAGATTTTTGTTTGTTTTTGAACAACTAACAAGGAACGAATGTTTTAGGGGTTTTGTAAGATATTTTATGTATATACGTACAACGTAGGTACGTAGTCATATTTGACCCATATCTTATAATACCCTTAACGTATATTTGTAATTATAGACATACCTTTACTTACGAGTATAATTCTTTTCTGAACGAAGCTCGTAAGTCAAATTAATCATTCTCATTGGCAATCACTAAAAAATTACACTTTTGCGTCCCTTGACAAATATTGAATTTAGATAGGACTGTTCTTGGACCTGAGTACCGTTTAAGTAAACTTGTATTATCCGAACTATTAAGAATTAATTATTATTAAGAACTGAGATCTGAAAGCCGAATCGGCTTGGAGTACTCAAACTCTTATGTATGTTAAAAAAGATGCAAGGGATTTTCCGTATCTTAAAAGCCTGTTTAATAAAGATAGAAAAAGTCTTGTATCTGGATCCAAAGTACTCAAATACAGTATAGGTAAACTTGTAATATACGGGATCCTAAAAAGTTTTGGTACACGAACTTTTAATTTCTTTAAAAAAGTACAAGGAATTTTTTAGATCTAAAAAAGCTCATAGTATGACTAAATACCTAATCCTAGTTTAAATAAAGAGGAACAGTAATCAGGAAAAATATAATCTTAATCCTATTTTATTGAGATCCGAAATTTCTATAAAAAACTAAGTCGATAGGGATGAAACTAGAGTTCCTTATTTACGGTGAAAATGTTGTTCAGTAACATTCAGAGAAATTGTTTATTAAATTACGGGATCAAATTTTAATAATTATTAATTGAATAAAATATCCGTCTAGTTTTTTCTGATAAAATGTGAATCAGTCCTATCTTCACTCTTGATCTCGTATGTTGGGGCACTCGTATCTCAAGGTCTGACTGAAATAAAGAGTTTGTTTTGGATTGTGAGTCAATGACTGCGGTTGTGAATATCAATTATTCTATCTTGTTTTTTTTTTTTTTGTAATGTATCGTTGGTTTTATGTTTTGGCATCATTAAGCAACTCATTAGGGGCCTTATACACTACATATGCTAATTTGTTATTCATAGTTGCTTCCAAATTCCAACCGTCTTTTTGAGGCAAGGAGGAGGAATCATGATTAAACCATAATAATACGTAATATTTCAATTCGTTACAAAAATTATTGTATGAAAAATAAAATAAAAACCCGATCCCATTAGACACGAACTTTTAGGACATCTTAATTTTACGCCCAATTTATTTTAATATAATCAAAAAATTCGTCATGGTGTGACTCAAAAGCTTTAGTAATATTTTTTTTTTTTGCTTGCTCTAATTCAACTATATACGTCTTTATAGCATTTTTTTCTCCTCTTTTCTTTCTTTAAGGATAATTTGTTATTGCTCTGCGTTAGGTACTTAGGTAGTTGAACCATAACTTAATTGAGATTGTACGTTAAAAAAAATCTCACCCATTTCCGAAGAAGGAAGTGAAATTTTCCTTGATTATGGTGACAACAACTCCCGAATGGCTCAATATTTTTTTTAACACGAACAAGAGTTTCTCCATTTCCTTTCCATGATTAGTAAATGAAAACCAATTAAGGAATTTTATTTATCCTATGATGTAACTATTTGTTTCTCTAAACAAAGAAAAAGTAGCTAGAAGCAGACTTGATTAAAGTATAAGTAACTAAGTCGATAGGGATAAAACTAGAGTTCCTTATCTACGGTGAAAATGTTGTTCAGTAACATACAGAGAAATTGTTTACTAAATTACGGGATAAAATGTTAATAATTATTAATTGAATAAAAATAATTAGAAATGGAAAAAATGATTTCAAGCTAGTAATGAAATATTCAAAATAATTAGTGTTTCCTTCGTTTGCTAATATTTTATAACAAGGTGCATAGCTGGGCATCATTTTTGATCAGTGCACATGGTAAATCATTTTTAAACTGTAGCATAAATAGTTAAAAACTTTATATCAAGTGAATCTTCAAATCCGTTTAAAATTTTCCCTGATCCCTTATGTTTCCACCTGATTCTATTTAACGGGCCGTTACGTAAAGAACGGGTACTCAAAACTTGCAGAATTATAACTAATTTACGAAAAAATGGATTTTTATAGAATCAATAAAAGAAAACTTAAATCAATTTGGGATATATTTAAAAATGTATTCAATGTTACGAGCAATAACAGCCTTGACACGCAGGCGAACAGATTGGCAGCTTTTGACGATGAAGGCCATGTTTATGGGGGTCTATCTATCGTTATGGCAGCTCGGAGCAAATCCAAATTTGGATGAGAGGTACGGCAGACATTATTCTCCAAAAAGTCCCTAACTGAAAAGTCCAGAGGGTTGAGGTCAGGGATAGAGAAGGCCTACACGGAGGCAGACCATAAGTCAACCATATTCTTGGCTGTATGGCTAATTTTTCACATAGAGACATGGGATAAAAACAAGATTTGTTTATTCTGGTTTCATCTGCCATTTGGTTTCGTAATAAAACGCTGTAATTAAATGATACTGCAGGTTTTGGGGGCCCATTCTGTAAGGTGATCGCATTTTAATTTCCAAAAACAGGAGAAACAACTTTTACCGATTAATGCAGATTTTAAGAAGTCGCGATTTATTTGAAATTAATGAAGAATTAAGGTGTTAAAAATTATTCTTTTTCGTTTTGATTTTTATCTTATTTAAAAAAAATATTGAGGATCATCTCAAAACTCATAAATAAATGCACAAAAAAGACCTTTGAAACAGAAGACATCACTGGGGAAAAGTATACAGTTGGTCACCCTACAATTAACAGTCAAGACTGTCTCACTTAACTCAAGTAAGGATTACCAAAAAATAAAAGAAAAATAACAGTATACTTTTAGTTCATAATCAATCTTATGATGATGGCCTAGCAAAATGGAAGCATTAAGTTTCAATTATAGGTTCGCAAAAAATGATGCAATGAGAGATTATCTGTATTTTTAGTACATTTTTAGTTGGAAAAAACCTTTTTTTGTGCAATAATTACAAAAAAGTAATTTAACGAACAAAAATATATATGAATTCTTTCAATACCATAATTTCTTTTTTAAAAAAAAAGAAGAAGATGATTTTGAGAGAAAAGTAAAAGATTTAAAAAAAAAATCTTATATGTAATAATAATCTCATAATTTGAAAATCTTGAGGGAGGAGATTTAGATTCTATTTTTGAATTATTATTGTTGCTTGAAAGGAGGGAGGGTTTGAAGAGATTACTTTATTAATGCTTTATATAATACATAAGTTGGTATTCACGAGATTATTTTATTTCTAATGACTTTTTACTCACTTCAGCCCTAAACTGAAAAATACGTTATTTTCTCAAAGGTACCTATTAGGGATTTTCTATCCGGATACGGATATACCAGCATGTATCGGTGATCCACACCTACAGAAAATTATTGGCTAAATATTTGTTTTCCCCATAAATCCTGTATTTAATCATTTAATAAGAAATAGATTGTTTATCACTTAATATTCAATTATTTTTTGTGGCAAGTAGGTACTGGTTATGGAAGTTCAAAAACAGAGCCCATGGACTCTAAAAACAAATCCACACACTATATGTGATGAAGATAAGAATGAAGAACATTAAAAACGGGTTGAAAGAATATTTTATTAAATTTAACTGATTGGAATTTAGCTCTTGATTTCTTGGTGATATTTATGAAAATCGCTAATTGCTTCAATTTGTAATATTTAAAAAAAAAAAAAATCATTTTCAGAATTTGAAATTTTCGAAACACAAATAACACAAATAAAAAATTAATACTATCAGAGATGATTTTATGTAAAAATTTTAAATTTGTGTATTTTCTCCAAACTTAGTTTTTGGAACCGAATTTATTCCGGAAATTAATCATCCATAATTTTAATTAAATTTTCTTGTATTTTTAACTTTTCCTCTAAAATTTCTCAATCAAAAGTTATTCATGGAGAACTAAAAAAAAAGAAAAATCACCGAGTATTCAGATACTTTGGTTTATTCAGTGTATGGACCAATCTGATAGGATTTTCAAAACTCTTTAAAATAAAGTTTTAAATTTGTAAAAAAAATTTAGTAAATCTGGAATTGTTGTCCCACAATATATTATGAACAAAACTAGCTTATAATATATTCTTTTTTTTCCAAATATACAAATCAATATTTAAATTTTACAGTCTCTGTTAACAGGATGGTGCAATTTTATATTGGTTTTTCGGGAAAAGAGAAACCCTTGTGCATAGTTAATTCTGTTGAGACTTGCATCCTGATTGCTCATGAAATTCAGTCAGCCATGTTTTCCCCTAATCTTATTTATTTTTTGTTCTACATATTATATTTATATTATACTTAATTAGAGGATACACGGTTTGCTTTTAAGCTCAATTTGAGAGAATTTGGATTGACAAAGCAGGAAATGAGGACTATTTACCCATTTTTGTTTGTATGTAGGTAATATGTGGGGTAGAAATGAGGAAGTACTACATACCTATATAGACTATAAAACGGAGTCCTGTTTCTGAGAAAATATTTTTTATGACTCCTTCAATCCATTTGTAAAAAAAAAAAAATTGCAAACTTGTGCCGATCTTGTTGCGTCTGATGAGGTCTCTAGGCGCAAACTACCGAAAGAGGATCCAGAATGACCAAGAGAATGAGGGAGAAGTCGTGGAGGAATAAGATTTAATAACTCATATAGCACTCGGTAGAGTTCCAAACATCTGCTTAGAATCAAATTGATTTCTGTATATCAATTTGTTCCAGAGTTATGGTCGACTATACATTTTCTACGTTTCGTGTCATCTTGACCTTGAACTCTCAAAATTAAATAATCTCTTACTCTGTCCATATTTGATCAAAATCAATCTCTAACTTTTTTCATTATCCGGCTGACTAACAAACAAACAAACTTTGCCAAAAACATAACGTCCATTTAACCTTGTTGGCGGAGGTAATAATCATAAGAAGAAGGGGGTTCTAGATTCTTAGGATCGAGAGGCGTGAATACTAGTTATGAGTCATGAACAAAACTCGTAAATTAGTACTCGAGTTTTGTGAAGTACACAAAAAAAATCGGCTCGTGGGCATAAAAAGCAGTATTGTAACTCGTCTATACTTCGGATAAATAAAAATGTAAATCTTACACAAAAAAATCGGCTTGTGGGCATAAAAAAAATAACCTTTTTTGACTAACGGGAGTATTACTCGTAACTCGTCTTTTTCTATACATTCGGATTATTTTTAAGCATGAGTGCCTCCATAACATATTGGTTATAAGGTCCATTATAAAATATTGTAAATCTTACTAAATTTACTTCCTTTCATTGCAAAATTTAGAATTTATGTTTTGTTATTACAAAATCATTTTATATGTTCATAGAAACAAAGTCATGTTTTTTAAATGACAAGTTTCAATAATTCAAAAATTTTTTTTTTGACCGCAAAAAGTGTTAGGGGAGTAATATCTACTAATCATCATAAGTGCTTATGTGAGTTGGGGCTTTTTTGAATAGATGAACAATTATTCAATTTGAATTACAGCTTTGACTCCATTTAGAATTTCAAACATCAGTTGACTAATAAAGGAAATAGTGATACAATTGAATCCCACGTAATGACGTAATGAGTTTGCTAACAATGTATTTTACTGGCGTTTAGATATGCAAGTATTTGACTTATGCATTCTTCTTATAAATTACAATTATCAAATATAAATTGAAACTTTCGCAATAAAATTGTCACATGTCACATTTAAGATATAAGTGCTTATGTGAGTTGGGGCTTTTTGATACATGGGAGCCTATCGAAGTCATTTTATTTTCCTTTTTTCGAAATAAAATGTTTTGTCAAAAATAATTATAAAGACTAAAATTTGTAACTTAAAACATTGATCGTAAGAACAATGTTTGCTGATCTTTGTAGTTTGAAATTTAAAAATGTTACACATACTGTCGTCTATATTCCAAGTTCTAGTAATTCAAGTAATTCTATGGTTAGGTATATACTGTAACTGATTTTTATGAGTATTTTAAGTGTCAAAGCAATTACCTTATTCAGTTTTTTATTAAAATAAAATAACAACTATTTAGCTAAGTTAAAAGTTATACTCCATTTTGAATTTTAATAATGAAATATTATTATATTCGTAGTTTCCTCCTAACAACTATTGTAATAATGTTGAGGATTTACTGACAACTGAAGTTTATGTGTATTCTAGTTGTAGATATATATTTTTTTATTTTTTTTAATAACCTTATAAATGGTTTAGTTTGAATTACAGATTTTAAATTTCGATCCATATGCTAGTTCCAACAACTCTTCTATTTTAAAGGTGTCTTTGACTCTTTGAAATTTCCCAATCGATGCCAGACATTCTAATTATATAACTTTTTAGAGTACACAAACTCTAATAAAAAAATTAACATGCTTAAAAAGCATTGAAAAATGGTAATTTGACCCAAAAATGATTTATTTTTTTGTTCAAAGTAAAAATTGCGAAAAGCTTTTCAAAGATTCTTCAAAATAATAATAATTATGCACCTGGGCCACCTTTTTCATCCGTACACAACATAAAAGGAGTTGGAACAGCCAAAAAATATCATCTAAAACAACGGGACAGCCTCATGTTCATTCATAGATTAGTAGTCCCACCCTTTTATACATGTTCTTCATTCAAACAATGGTTCTATTGCATCAACTTATTTCAATTAAGGTGCTACAACACATAACGTTTGAAAATTAAAGAAATCTAATTGTGTTTTCCTGTGTGCGGTTCATTAAATTGGTACATGGAGCAAAGTGCTCTCTATTCGTATATATAACACAATAACACACAGAGCTCTTTTTGTTATCGTTTTGATGTACCTATTGTAACTTGTACTTTCACCAAAAAGAAATGAGGCATTTTATTATTTATATAATATTAAAACAGCCCCATTTGTTTTCTATTGTTCATTCATCTCGAATCTTCTCCTCAAACTAATAGTTATAAGAAAGAATGGAACAAAAGATGGCTGAAGAGATTAAATAATCTTCCTATATGTGACATCTATCCATCTTCCAGCCAATTCTCAATTTCTTTCATTTTTCTCCTCCAAGTCTCCACACCTAACGCCCACAATTGTTCATACTCTTAGTGACTAAATATGGCCCATAAAATCTGCTTAAAGAGACTTTATATATTCCAACAACAACAAAAAAAAATGTAATTACCCCACTAACAGCAGCCAAGAGACTAACAATAAATTGAAATCTTATACATAGAAAATAATCATGGATCCATAACGTAATCCCATCAGTTTTATCTATAGGTAAAACCCTACCCACCACAAAGAAATATTTTACACGTTCATATAAAGGTTGCGGCGACATTACTTCCTAATTTGTCATGGGAGGTCATAGGGCTATAAAAGTAGGAGCGGGGTGGCGTTGCGGTTATTCTAGAAGCAAGATTCTAAAGTTTTCTTGTAAATACAGTTAGTTGCTATTATGCGTTGGAGGAGTAAGGAACGTGCATTTTCCGTCGAACAAATATTGTCAAAAAATGGTTTGAACTAATATTTTATAAGATTAAACGTATTACAATTTAGCTCTTGAGTTTTTATGCCTTTAATTAATGAAAATAAGTAAATTGCTTCAATTTCCACTCTACAAAAAGCCATTTTTTCAATTCACTTTCATAATTTGCTGAATTCTTTGAACGCAAATAACTCCACAAATAATTAAACTAATTATGATTATAATTGGTGCAATTAGATTTTTTTTAAACATAAATTTTAAATTATTGCGATTGGTTTGAATTTGGTAATTAAAACTGGATTTGTTTTAAATGTGGCCTTTTCTAAATCGCCAATAAATAATTACTTAATCATCCATTGTTAGAACATAGAATATAGTTAATTTATTTTGTATTTTTTGAATAAAATAACTGTCTTATTGATGAACAGTTATTCGGAGATAATACAAAAATCACCGGGTATTAAAACACAGAAGTTTGGTGTATGGGCAATGGGGAACATCACCTATCTGATATGATCTTCCACACTATGTTAAACAAAACTTTAAATGTATATTAAAGGGAGATCAGTAGGGGGCTGGCTGGATGGGCTATAACCCCACCCCCTCCCCCAATCAGGGATTTGTTTCTTTTTACAATGCAATTTTTTCGTCTTTCAGGTAAATTATGCAGCAATGCAATAAATTTAATATTTTAATTTTTGTTTAGCATAGTTTGGAAGATCATATCAGATAGGTGACGTCTCCCATTGTCCATGCACTGAACTTCTCTATTTTAATACCCAGTGATTTTTGTATTTAAAATTGTTTTAAATGTGTCTTTTGAAACGACAAAAATCATTCAATGCCCCTTCAATAGAAAGCAAGCAAAGGAAATTTGGATTAAATTTATATTCGACAAACTATCCTCAATTTCTATGAACAAAATATTCTCATCAATCCTTTGGAGCCGCTGCAAATTACATTTTTAGTTACCCAAAGTCATTGTCAAAATGAAATAGTTTTAAATCCAAAGATTATCTTGAATTTGACGATATTGGGGTCACAAACAGACTTATAAACGAAATGAAGGCTTTAAATATTAGTAACATTATTGAATATCTTAACTTATCCAAAAAATTTGAATATAAGCTCCTTAGCTGATGAAAATATGTCTATATGTGAAGTAAGACAATAAGTTGAGATTTCTCATTGTTCGTTCAAGATTGTTTTTATATTACGTAAGAACATATTTAAATTATAAGAATCTATTAATTGGCGAATGTTTGTTTATGTGTGTTGTTTATAAGGAGTCTTCGTCGACTTTTTCATAATTTTTTTAGTTTGTGATTTTCACTTAAAACTGAAAAACTGTTCTTTATCAATTTTGCTATAAGATAATTGATATGCAAAAAAAAAAAAAAAAATACTCGAGTGCCAAACCCTGCTCCATAATTATAGGTTAACATTATGCCTTTCCTTAATTTAAAAAAAAAAAACTTAATTGGTAATATTCAGAGCATAAGTCGCATATATCTGCAAATTAGGCTGGTTTTTATTGTTAAAAATACAATAGAGCTCGGGGTCTTTGTAGTTTACCGAGGCCTATATTTGGTTTTGATTTGTGTATGTTTTCTTTTTTGAGAACTCACTTACAACATTAGAAAATAATCTTTATATGAAATTTGAATAAAACAGAATTCTTAATAACTAATAACATTTTGATTTCGATTGATTATAAAGGTGTATAATATAGTAAAGATGAGACGATTAAAAAAAAAAAATCCCGATGCAGATTCCAATTCTTTAATATTTTTAATAATAGTTAAAAAATTCCATTTTTCTGTCAATTTCGAAAGAGTTACAATTGATAAAATAAATCGCCTTCCTTTATTTAATGTAAAAAATATTTATAGTGATGTGCCGCGAGCTGAATTTTGCTGCTTGAGTATGTTCGAGTTTCTAAAAAAAACCCAATCGAAGAATAACGAGCTTCCCTTGTTACTCATCCCAACAGTTTTGCTCACTAAAAAACTCGTCAGACAAAAAAAATCCTATATTATAGAATTATTCAAACTTGTAATTTATTTTCCGAAATTAACTTAAAAAATAGTTAAACTTATTTGAATCATGGTCATAAGCGTAATTAAACAGTTTATATAATCTATACTTCAATATTTTATTATAGTTGTTCTATAACTTATAACCAATATGTTTTAGTAGTACTTCTACTAATTAATATGAATACATATGATAATATGTAGAAAAATAAAAGTTTTTAAAGGACTAATATTTATTTTTTATATATTCATCCTTTAAGAGGGAAAATGTATATAAAAAATATCAAATAGGGAAACATATTAAAATTTTTACCAGTATATTTATACTACTATTTAAACAACATATTTACTAAGTTACCACTCTAGTACTGAAATGCTACAAGTGATAGATGAATAGGGATTATGTTTAAGCTTAAATGCCGAGGAAAATGTAAAATAAATTAGCAGTTAGTAGATGGAAAATCAAATTTGACCATTCTGATTTTTGTTTAAAATCGGCCCCTTCCTCATGCATTTAGAAATATTCATGAATGAATGATCCCTCATATATATTTAATGCAGACTAGATAAAACAAAAATAAACAACAACTAGAGAAACTCAAGTTTTGACGGGTTCTAACCTTTAGTGAAATTCGGCAGAGGCAAGCTTTTCTAGATCCCTTTACAAAACTGATTCCCCTAAAATAAGAATATCTGCACGGGCCTCATGTGTTCAATTTGTTTCTTCTCAGGTTTCGAGCATTTATTATCGTAAATCATTTTATGGCAATATTTATAAAATTATAAGACTCAAGTAAAAAATTGACATGGTCGTTTTATATATCTCGACCGATATATATAATAATTAAAGTAAAATATTAAGTTATAAATAAGAATCAAAATTGCAAATTAAACATTATTTTGCTGATGACGATTCCAAAAAACCTCTCGATTCTCATATTCCCGATTCCGATTCATCGCTGTTATACATGTTTTGTACAAGTTGCAACTTGTATTATTTAACTACAACATTGGTTATTCGAATTACCAACTATACATTCATACTATCATTTCATTTTGATCCATTAAAATTACATTGTTATTATGTATTTTTGACTAATATAAGTATGGACATTTGAACTTTATAAAGTACCATCTAAGACTTATATTTTAGTAATTTGAATTAAAATAATCTAAAATTACATCATTAATGTATCGATCATCCATGAAATATTCAATTATTACATAATTCTTTTCTCAAGTAATGTATATCCTTCATTTAAAAAAATTGATCTCATATGTTGCCTCCTACTTGTACAATTTTGATGGATGCTCAGATTTTATAAGATGATAAATTTTTGGTGTATAAGAACAAAAGAAAAATGATATTGGCGCTTAACAAATAATTATTTTACTTTAAGATCAGAGTATTTTTTTAATAACTACCCATATTTTACATAGATATCAAGGTTTATATTTAATCGGATTTCTAGAATTTTGGATATACAAAAAATTCCGGGTAAAAATAAATATTTTCCAGGAAATACCGCAGTAAAATATTTCATAATATGAGCTTCATCTATATAATTCATTCAATAAACGTATTCACTTGTACAGATACATCTTCTACGGTTTTTATTTTAGTGCAACTGATGTTCTAATTGCATCAACAAAAATAAGGCACAGCAAAGCACTTAACTATAAAAACCATACAAATTATTATTTAGGTAATTATAAGTTTCCCTTCACGACTAACTTAAAATGTATGTTTTCTTCCTACAATTATGGAATAAATGACATTTTATGAATTATTTACTTTTCCACTAGGGAATTTCCCGGGATCCCGAAGCTTAAAAAAAGATTTCCTAGGATCTCGCTAAAGGACAATTTCCGTGAAAACGAACAACTATTGATTTACTATTTATCATTGACTTTCATACCCCTGGAATTTCTTATAATCCTTAAATTTTATCAATTATTGTCCGGGGTATCACCAAAGAAATTTTTTGAAGGAAATGAGAAACCCTCACATTTATCCATATATTGAATCTTACCCCCAAATTCTGCAAAATCCCAAAATTTAAAAAAAATTATTACCTTGGATCTCAGCAAAGGACATTTAAAAAGAAAAAGAAGAAAACTAGGTATCACATGGTTTAAAAAGTTTCGGGACTTTTTTTTGTTCAAAATTGTTTATTTTTTGAAATTGTTATTATTTCTTTTTTATTCATTTTATGGAACAAAGTCCCCAGAACACTTTTCAAGCATTGAATAGCTTGATTGGTATTTTTTCCCATCAAAAAATATTGTAAAATTAATATTCCAATTTTTTTTTACTTTGTTTTGGAAATAACAAAAGTAAGGTCACACATAGCACAATAATTCACAAACTAAAGAACAGATTATCATGAAATTTTGACACCTACAATTTGAAGCTTAGTACTAACTCAAAATGATATGAACTAAAAAAAGCGCCATCTATGTGTGAAGTCTGGGACATTTCAGCCTATGTGTTATATATTATTTGTATAATATACGTACTCACGTTAAATAATTTGGGATATCATAATTTAAAAAAAAATGAAGAAGATTAGTCAGGATCTCACTGAAAGAAAACTTCCAAGGAAATAAGAAATCCTGGTATTATATCACTGTAATTTAAAAAATAAATGTTTATCCGGGATTTCAATGATGGATGATTTCCCGGGGAAATAAGAAATTACTATATTTATCATAAAATTTCTTATCCAAAAATATGTAGGAAAATCCTAATTTTTTAAAAATGTTTATCCGGGATCTCCCTGAATGACACTTTCTTAGGAAATAAGATATCTTCATATAAATGTGATACTCAAATTTCGTTGGATATATTTCAATTTTCATGCATAAGCTTAAAGTATGTTGTACCAACATAATCATATTTTGACATATCGGACTTTCTTAAGAGTTTATGTATATTTATTTACAAAAACATTCGAAAAATGCATGATATCAGAAAATTGATTTTTTTTTCTCTCATCATTTGTAAACTATTCCCCATAGATCATATGTACATATAAAGGGGTGTTGTCGGCCATTTCTTTTATCTATAGATTTATTTTCTTCCAGTTTCTTTCTTTGTGTCTCCGTATTTGTTGTATATGTACTTTGATAGAGAGAGAAAGAGAGAACCCCTACAATTAGTCATTCAAAAAGTAATAACAAGGGAGATTTGACTAAGAAAAAAGAAAATAAAAACCACCCCAAAACCAACAATAACAGCAGCACAAAGGGGTGGTTGTTGCATTCCGAATGAATTCTTAATTGTGTTATACGTAGATATTCAATAGATGAGTAAATAAAGGGTGATCCACGTTTTACTCAGCCAATCAGGAGAAGGCAATTCCCCCCCCCGTGTTTATAAGAATAAAATCGCCCAGGAATTTCGTAAATGGATGTTTTTGAATGACATTGAAGGTTTTGGTGAAAAGAAAAATCAATACACAAAAATCAATCTGCAGAATTATATATGTTTTTTTTTTTTTTGGTGGGGGTGAGAGGGCTTGGTTTTTTTTAAAAAAAAGATCCAAATATTAAACATTTTTGAAAAAAATTGATTAAATAAAGAAAAAATTAAAAAATAAATTTTTAGGAAAACAATTTGAAAAATTCACAGCTATTCACAAAAAATGTCTAAAATTAAATTTCAAAAGTAAAACTTTTCCAAAAAAATTTTAAAAATTCATAGCTATTCACAAAAAATTAAATTTTTTGAAAAAATAAATTTTAAGAAAAAAGTTTGAAAAATTCCCAATTATTCACAAAAAATGTCTCAAATTAAGATTTTGTAAAGAAAAATGTAAAAAATCCACAGCTCTTCACAATAAATTAAATTTTTTGCAAAAAAAATTTCCAAAAATTAATTTTAAATGTAATTTTTTCTTCAATATAAAATTATTAGGAGAAAATTTTCAAAATCTAGAACTGTTCATAGACGATTAAATTTTTTGGCAAAAATTTCAAATATTAAATTTTATAGTAAGAATAAAAATTCCTTAATTTGAGGGGATACAAACCCTCCAGCCCTACCCCTGCGGATGCCCCTGATACAAAATAATTTGTGTGTTTGTTTTTTAAACATCAATGTATTCTCTGTTCTAAAAAAACAAAAACTCCCTCAAGAATATTGGTTTTGAACACAAATTAGGCATAAGTATTCATTTACTGATTCAAATATCTTAAAAAATAATAAATACACGATTACGTCAGCTCCACATCTTTTCTTCCATCGTCTAAAGAAGTAGCTCTCAAACTTTTGACAGTGTGTACTATCCAAAAAATATAAAGATCTCCAATTACAATTATTATATAATTTGGAAACTTTTAACATAATATTGGCAATTGATGACTGATATATATATATTTGTGTGTGTCTACAAGTTGCAATGGCTATAAGCAACAAGTTGCAAATTTTTGGTCTTCAAATGCATTAATGAATTACAACATAAGCCATTCTAATTACCACCCAATTAATTGAGACCATCATTCCATTATGATTATTATGTATTTATGGGTAGCATAACTGTGGGATTTGAAATTTATAATATGCCACATGATACTTATGTTTTAGTAATTTGTATTAAAATAGAAAAAACTTACACTATTCATATATATTGATCATCCATTGAATACTCAACTATTGCATAAATTTCATGCCCAGTATTGCTAATCCTTCATTTAAAAGAATTCATCTCTTGTTTTGTTTGCAACTTGTACAAAATCGCAATTTGTATATAACATATGCATGACGTTGTTATATTTATTGTTCCTCGTAACCTTTTTCTCCAAAAACAAAGGAAAGAAATACCTTTAATCTGTTCGTTACAGTTAGCCTATGGAATTATTATTCGATAATTAATTATTGGCAATTGTTCATAGCTTAAAAAAAGATAACTAAATCAAATTTAACCAATCAACGTTCAAAACAATGACAATGGGAACATAAATAAAATTAATCGACAGCTGACAACTAAATACACTGTATTTTTGTGTGTTAGTGGTGTAACCCATTGATATATGTAAGATACATATTTTATAAACATAATATTTTTGGATTACCTTTGTATACAATAAGACACTTTTTGTCAATGACATTTTTTAATATAAAAAATACTTTGATGAATGTTTTTTTGCCCCCCTACTCAAGTCTCCACGTATCATTAAGGGGAGATTGTGTATCGTAGTTTGAGAACCCCTGGTCTAAATAAAAATACCTTCCACGAAAACGTTATATAATCCCCTTCTCCTCAAAAATCATTGCAAATTGTGGATTCCTCGAATCCAGTACAAGCTTCTCTCTTTTCAAATATTGTACATCTCCCCCCCCTCTCTTCTAACTGTCAAGATTTTTATCCTCAATAGACAAGCATTTGATCTCAAATATATTTTATATTGTATAAGAAGACAATATGTCAAATGGAAATAGAATCCCTTTTTAAACATCCCTAAATCTTTTGTAGATATACGTACATAAAGTCTATCAGATAGTGTGGGCTTGAAATGCCATCCATTTGATTACAATTGGTAAAAGGTTATGTGATTCAAGTTACAAGTTATACACATAACATAGTAAGTTTGAGCCGTTAATTAAAATTTAAATTATCCAAAAACTTGTTTATTATTTTGTCATTCTATATTTATGTGTCTAATCCATTGTAACGTTTGAACTATCGATAAAAATATACCATAAAAAATTGTCAATTAAAAACAATGATAAAATATGCAAATTGAATGATTATTTACTTACATAGTACATATTAGGACTTCTTACCCAAGATCCCGGGATATCATTTCCCTGGGGTTTTAAATCTATATCAAATCTTATATTTAGTTATTTCATAATATACATTTCATTTAATCATGTAATAATTATATGATTTAACGTTAAATATGTACATATTGAAGAATCCTTCGGCTTCAAGTTTATACAATTCTAGTGATCTGCGCTGTGCGAGTTTACTTTAGGCCACAGATCGTGTATTTATTTCAGAATTCTACAATCACTAGCTACATTAAACATGATCTTGTTCATCACTTATTATTTTTTCTTAAATATATGAATAAATACTTATATTTCACTGGTTTGATCATTTATGTGATCCTAATATTTCCCGGGAAATCAGCTACCCTAATACAAATATAAGTATATATTTGTTATAATCAATGTGCGGATTCACTTTAATCGAAGATGTTAAAAAAACATCTTGTAATTGAAATCCATTAGTATGCAAATGAAATGTGGACATTTATATATTTTTTTGTGTTATAAAACTATTTCATTAACAAACGAGTACAGAATGAAGTTATATAAGTAATTATCTAGAAACATATGATAGAAAGAGATATAAGTCGTTTTCAAGATAGCCTTAGTTTAAGTATATTTGCACAAGCAAATACAAATCAAAGTTTATTCATAGACTCATAACCTCATTACTAGGACTTCATTTGGAATCAGAACCGTATAGTAGAGTTGCACTCGAACTCCCATTTTCCAAGTCCGAGTTCGGAGGATTTTGAGTTGAGTTTAAGTTAATAAAAATAAAAAAGAGTAGGTACAAACTTGTATATAAGTACATAATCAAGTTCTAATAATTGAGGACTCGGGTTCGGAAAGATTGGACTCGAATACAGCTCTTTCCTGAGTTGTACGTTTGCATGTGATGTCAGTATTGTTGATGTTGATTAAATTAGGGGCTAAAGTCAAATTGTATTATAATAACAGTGGGTTGTAATTCAATTTAATTGTGAGTTATTGCCGTATATTTGGATGTCATAATAGAACTGACAAATATAATAACTTAAACCCTACAGTTTATCCAAAAAAATCTAGTTGTATCATGAATAATATAACCAATTACGTTTACAAGGATCGTAAATTTTTCTCCAATTGTCCTACTTTTCTCTTCCCTAATATATCTATTACAAAATTAGTTTTAAAAATAGTGTTATTTTGCAGGGATTTTCCGTAACAAATAAATCGATTCAATTCAAATATCACTGTTGATCATTGAGAACAACTTGTATTTGTTAAAGTTACAAGTCTTTTGAATTTTTTTAAATCACTTGATGAAGTTTCCTCAAGATTTTCTTATTTAATTTTGTAAATATATCAACTCTATACCACCAAAATGGTATCATATCGGTTTATGATGCAATATGTGATATCAGTAAAACGTATCAGTGGTTGTTACTTCTTGCATTGTTGTACCCAATCAAAAAAATGGAACAGTTGGTCATTTTTATTTGCAATGACGTCACGTAAAGCGTCAATAGAAAGTTTACTGAGAGGAAAAAGTACTCCCTCATTAAATAATAAATAAACACCACCCAAAAAGAGATCTGCGTGATTTGATCCCTAAATTGATATCCTACGAGATTAACACCTTGTCTAAGATATCCTATAAATCTAAAAATAGTTTTTTTAATCTCCCTTAAACAGAATCGTCTTAGCATCAGAGACATATTATGTAGGTATATAACATGACTAACTTAAGATTACTTTCCATAATTCGATTTACGTTGTTACAATGAGTCGTAAAAATTATATGATATTACGTGTACATATTATTATTTTTGTAGAAAGGCAGAACGAACGACACATTCATTCGGAATCATTTGGGTAGACGCCCAATTAAAAGAGAATGAACGTTAGAGAAAACCAAATACCAATAAAATAGGAAAATAAATGAACATCGTGGGATAAATTTCTAAATGCATAATCATGCAGATTGCAATTGTCTGGCCTGTCTGATACTTGATTATTAAATTTTACTTCTTTACAAACAAAATATACAAATGCATATATGGGACTTGTTTTCTCTTAGAAGGATCACGACATTTTCAAGTAGACATTGTAGGAATTAAAATATATGCCCCGACAACACAAAAATAAGCTAAAAGGATTTTTCTCAAAATTGCAAGTTGATTAAATTTGTATTCTTTGACAAATTATCGTCCATTTTTGTTCAACAAAATTATTATTATCAACTCCTGTGAAGGCCCCAAAAATTTCATGTGAAGTAACTAAAATTGATCGTCACATTAATGAATGAGAAGTTGATGGACTTTATTTGAAAGGCCATATTGGGGCCTATATAAAGCACTTACATTAAATAAAGATTCTACGCTATAACTAAAATTCTTGAATATCTTTACTTATGAAAATTTGAATGCAAAATCGACAGTTGACTCAAATATGTCTATCAAATATTGGGCTGTAAAAATATATGAAGTAAAAAATAAATCGGATTTTTCTCCTTTTCTTGATATTTGTTCAAGATTGTTTTTATATTGATGCACCGCATTTGTACAAATGATAACTGAGTAAACAAAGTACTTAATAGTTTTATTCCGAAGAGAGCCTCAGCTTGTACTTGAGCCCGTATTTTTAAGACCTGTGGACCCTAAATTATAATTATGGACCTGAAATGAACTCAAAGAAATCTAAATAATATATAAAAGATTTTAAGAACTAGATGAAAATATTCAATCACTTGTACCTGCAGTATAAATAGTTTTCTACAACTCTAGTTTTTTGTAACGTCATCATCTGTCTTGAAAATTAAGCAATAATTTTATAACGGCTTTTTAAAATTTTAAAATTATTTGCTTGGCGTGCTTCAACTCATCACCAGCGGCGCAAGTCTAAAATTGAAGTAGAGGTAGTTTTATAAGAATTACCTCATAGTCAAAGTTGTATAAAATAAGACATGTCATTGTATAAAAATAAGATAAATTGAAAATACACATGGTAATCCTAACAATTGAAGAATATTTGGAAGAAGATCAGATAAGCTGTTATCACGTTTTATTAAGTAAGCTACAAGCAACTAAGAAATGAAAGAAATAGAGAAAACTTCCCATTCTATCCGAGTCAGAAGCCTAAGCCGCCTCAGTTTGTCATATCCATGTCTTTCATGGGAAAAGTTCCCTTACTTAAAGAGTCCCTTACTTTTACAACAACTGATGTCAATTATTTTTACGATTCCTGCTCCCCTTCTTATCTCTTAAAGTTGGTCATATCGTTTTAAAACCTTAATAAATTTATCCAACCTACTTGACCTTCAAGAGAAGAAATAAAAAAGTAAGACATATGAAATTATTACTACATAAATTGATAGTCAAGGTAACCCAGTAAAGATGTGATGAGTGTCAGAGATAAGTTTTTATTATGTTGCCCTGTTTTTTTGTTTTTGTTTTTTTGCATTATCTTAGAACATCCCTTCAGGCAGAAAATGTTTACTTGTCCATAAGATAAATATGACATTATAATAATCAATTTAAATATTGTAATAGACATCTACTTTTATTGTTACCTGAAGAAAAAACTCTCACACGCATCAATGGGTAATAAAAAATAATTTATTTGCGGAGACATGAGCTTAACAGAGATGTATCCTTGGCGCCAGTTCCACCCAAAATGAGACCATTCCCAGGATTGGGAGCTTTTTGACATGACAAAATAAATAACTTATGCACGTCCTACATATTTATGTCTTTTTTTTTTTCAAATATGATACAGATATTTCTCATATTTTATCATTATAAACATATTTCAAATATATTTATGATGATAAAAAGTATGTAATCAGATGTGTAAATAGGAGATCACAAATCTGTTTGTACAACAGAAATGTTGTACATATCTCACGCAGAGGTAGTGTTGTCATGATATCAATATTTTTGTACTGTTCTTGGTATCAATATTGGTATCAGTATTTCGTTACTTTTTGGCTAAAAATATATAACTCAGGATGTTTGTTTGTGCTAAGAAGGGATGAGGAAGCGTAGTCCTTCATGAGAATTTGCTAACTATTAAAAAAATTCAAAAGCCAATTATCATTATTCTTTTCTTTTTATAAGGGACAATTTTGTTTCAAGGGAGAGATGCTTAGCTTGACCGGAAATTGAGGTGTTACGTCATCGTTCAGACAAATTTTCTAAAAAGACTTATTTTGCAATAAATTACTTAAGAACAAGGACTGGAGTGTAGTACAGTTCGGTCCCATCAAGTCCAGTCACTTTTTAAACAAACAAAGATGTAGTGTATTTTCCTTTAAGCTGTTCTCATCAATTTTCATATGTTTAATCTTGAATGATTTAGAGCAGCAGACTCTACATATAATGAATTCAAAAAGGATATTACATAGGACCTTCGTTTAGAATTTGTATCATTTCATACTCTGCCATTGATAAGATAATCAATTCAATGTATATAATAATCCAAGACATTTTCTAAATGATAATGAACATTTGACAACGAGAAAAATACAGAAGACTAGCTACCATATGTTTTTTTTTTCAAATTTGTCTTTTCCCATTTGACAGACAGTCGAAGTTGAGAGGGGATAAAAAAGCATTTTGTGCCTTATGTCTGTCCATAAAGAAGCTAAAAATTGATCTTTCGTGACGTCATTGAGGGTGTTGTTCCTATAAATAAAATATACTATATACCTTCAACACTAAAAAAATAATGCATTTTTATTACATTTCATTATAATGAAAACATGAATACATGTATTTGCTAGAAATATCCAATGCTCTTAATAAATACCTATCTTGTTTGGTTTTGATAATGTTTTTTTTTTGTTTTTAGAGAAAATCCTTGATACTGCATATTGAAGATATTTTTTTATTTTCCTTCCAAAAGAAACAAATTACAATTGTAAATATTTTTTAGTGATTGGAAAATTTGATGAACTGCCTTTTTCTATTTATATTTTTCATTTGAAAAAGCGAATTTATTTTGTCGACGAAATATGTAGAAGAAAATAATGAGTTCTTGTCATTTCATATTAATCTACGTTAAACTCGTCTAATGATGCTTAACCATCTATTTGCCAGGCTGTATTAAAATTTGTTGTTTTTATCTGACTGCTTAAAGATTACCATTAAGTCTAGAAGTAGAGGGAAATCCCTATATGGGAGGCTTAAGTAGAATCAAAGTCTTAGATATGGAGTATTGAGTCAAGTTTCTGGTCTTTGCTTACAAGTCCCAGTCATTGGGTATTTTGATCCTGCCGGGTTTGAGTCCTCAGATTTCTTTCGAGCTAATTTCAAGTCCATACCTATTTATATATTTCTGATTTTGTGGTAATAATAAATCAAAAGTAATGATCCTTCCAATCAAACCTTAAGTGTTCAATATGATTTCATGCAATCATATACCTTTTTTTTTACTTATTACGATTATAATTGAGTTGTTTCCGGATTAATGTTTGTAAAATAATATTTTTAAGTCAATTAAAGATAAATTACTATCTTTCCATTCCATGTCACAAGTCTTAGTTCATCAAAATACAATCTAGAATCTAAGTTTTCACGTCTGCCTTCAGCTATATTTATTTAATTAATTTGTGGATATCAATAACGATATCATGTAAAAATCAAGCAAATTTTTTAGTATTATTGTTACTTTGTCATAAGTCAAGTTTATTTCACTACCTAAATATATTACTTTTAAGAACTGGAGCGAATGTTCACTCGTTCACGGAGATTTACAGTATATAGATATGAACAAGCATTGGTAAGGGGGGTATCTTCAATCTCTAATCATCAGAAATAATTGTTCATTCTCATCACCTCACTTCTTTATCCCCTTAATGATAGTTAAATGCTTTTATTTGAATGACGATTGAGACACTATTGCCATCTATTAAGAAAATTTCAGCTATCCTTTTTTTTTTTTTTTAAATACACAACATGAGTCTAAAGAAAGGACTTTCAAGGTATGTATTATATAAGGACCTTTTCGAAAGCCATATAAATGCACAAGCCTGTTCTGCCCTGCTCAGTCAAAACAAACTGACTTTTTATATTCGTTAATGATAAAAAAGTTGATTTCAGGTTTTATCTTTTGCCCTGACCCAACAAACAGTAGGACTCAACAACGAACGAAAATGTGTACCACAATAATTATTTATTCCTCAGTATTTTTGCCTATTCGTCAATCAAAACACTAAGCATAGTTTTTTGCTTTGACTGAATATTCAAAGCAAGATAGCAAGCTAGTCTGACTGCTTCAAAAAATTAGGATATGATTATTTTGTTGAAAATTATTACGGGACATTAAAAATATCACGGATTTTGATAAATAAATAAAGTGACTTTCAAAAATTTGTTAGCTACTGTGTTTTGCCTGATGAAGGCAATGCTCCTGTCGCATGGTTGAGAAAGTTAGTAGAATAAATTGATTTAACAATAACGACTTCAAATCAACACACAAACGATGTATATACATATAGGGCGTTCCGTAAAAAAACAAACAGAAAAAACATATAATTTTGCTGTTGTTAGATAATTTCCTAACACAGCAACTGACGTATAAGTATGACTAACAATTAGTACAATTTTAATAGCAAATAATCCATGGCTTTTATATGAATTAAAGATAAGATCATGAAGTCAAGGGATGGGAGGAAGTTGTTGTATTACATGTCAAAGTGGAGTTCAAAGTCTTAGATAGCGAGTCTTGAGTCCAATCCCAAGTCTTTGTTAACAAGTCCAAGCTATTGAATATTTTTATTATGACTCCATTTGAGTCCACAAATGATTTTATACTCAAGTATAAAATTGAAACAATTTAAATGATTGTGTGATAAAATTTCTTAGAAAATAATATTACGTCCATTCAAACCTCAAATACTTGATTTTGAGCTCAATTCTTTAAAATAAAGACTAGGGTCCAAGTTGACTCTTAAGTCAGTTATCTAGTGTCAGGAAACTAAGGCCCACTGACCCTTGATATTTATGTCTTGAGATTTATATTTTATACACTTTGTATTTCAAATATATATATTTGTTATGACACCCTTTAGAATAAATTCCAAATTTCTCCAATTTTGATAATGTATTGAAACTTTGATCAGCACATTATCTACCCTAAAATGTAATGGGTATCTAAATTATAACTATTAAAAAAATCCTAAATTGTATACGATATACTCCAAAGCGAAAATGAATAAAAAAAAATATCACACTTAATTTAAACTGAATGATGAGGGAGCCTATTCATTCTATAATACCTTAGTCGAATAAATATTTAATTGAATATCTAATTATTCATTCTAATGACTCAACTTAGAACTTGAGACGGTAAATAACTTACTATATGTATTAGTGTTGGGGTTGGGTCTGGAAATCCTAAACCGGTCCGAGACTGATATATTTTTTGTTGGACCGAACTAATTCGGTCCTACAAAAAAGCTCAGTCTGTACCCGTCTCATAAAAAAATTAAGTATAGATTGGCCCAAAGGAAAAATTCATTCTTGCTCAGTCCCAAAAAAATCGGTTTAGACCGATTTTACAGATAAATTGTTTATAAAAATAAATCCTTTGTTTTTTTCAAGTACAGTGACGTTATAGGAAGTTTAGACAGAGAGAGCTCGGATTAATTTTGATCCCACCGTCTCTTATATATATATATATATACATTATTTGTTCTAGAACTTATTGCGTACTTTTAAAACTTTTTGAAAAAATGAATGACAGTTGATCTAGAAAAATAAAATTGGTCTCTCATGATATATAAGAGCGAAAAAAGTCGGTCCATAAATTCAGACCAAAAAAAATTGGGCTATAAGGTGAGTCTGAATCAAAATCGGTCTACAAAGTAAAACCGAAAAAAATTGGTCCACGTTCTGAGACCGCAGTTTGGACCGAAAAATCGGTCCAAATCAGACTAGAAAAAAAATTACTTAAGACCGAACCGAAAAAAATTATGTACTGGATCGAGTCTCAACACTAAAATATATGTATCTTTATACACAAAGAAATATTTCAACGATTATTCAAAGAATGAGGAACGAATACAAAATTAAAATCAGGAAGAAAAAACATCATCATATGTGTTGTTGACCTCAATTTTTCAAGACTTCTTCAACACAGAGTTTTTAACTTTTTCCTCTAGTCTTTCGAGATATTGTTTCACATTTTAATGTTTTAACCTGATTAAACATAACTCAAAGATTATGTACGAGTACATATGTAAGTGAACAGTAAAACAAAAATAAACATAAACTAGGCCAGTAGGTGTTATTTTTTTAAAACTATACAATAGTGTTGGATTTCGGTCTGGAAATTGTGGAACGACTCTTAGATTCGTTGGATCGAACAAATTTTTTTCTTTCATGAAGTTCTGTCCGCTTCAGTCGCATTAAAAAACGTTCTATATTAATCCCACACAGAATAAAAAGGTATAGATTGATACCATTTTAATTTCGAGCTAGATCGATTTTATGGATTAATTATGTTACAATGACGTCCTACAAAGTTTAAAGTGTGTCTTATGTTTGTACAACTCGTATAATTGGGATGGGGAGGATAAATTGATTCACTTTGGGCTTAAGACCGCGTTATCGACAAAAATATCGATCCAAATCGAAATAGCCTATAAGTGTGTATATAGTGTAAAAGATTAGTGTTGTGCTGGTTCTGATTTATTCGGTCCAATCCAGTCCAGTCTTAGAACTGGTCCTTCGAACTGTCAGAACTACAACTGAATAAAAAGGAAGAAATAAAATTGAGGGACGTTATCAAGGACCTAATTGATATGCAGGACTGAACTGGACCGCACCGAGACTGAACTGGACTGCAGCGATACTGAACTGGACGGCACTATAGTTATCATTCCTAAATGAAGGACATTTAGATATAACAATGGCCTCTCCAATAATTTGAACATAACATGATTTATGTTTAAGTTAAATTTATGAAATAATTGGGATTTCTTAAATAAAAAGCAAATGTGAACTTGAAAACTTTATAATTAGATTAAAATTTCATAGTACTAATCAGGCATTTTGTCTTTTCTTAATTTTCATTTCTTTTAGCAAATCGGGTAGTGGGCTTACATTTCAATGTACGAGCCAGTTTTATTTATTTTTCACAAACGTAAATAAATGATTTCATTATTAAATCAAAAGAGTTACAAAATATATATTTGGAGTTTTAGGCTTTGATTTTTTTGTTAGAAATTTATATTTTATATGAATACCTTTAAAGCCAACTGACTCAAAATATCACAGCCTTTGTAACCATTTTTTATTTATTAATAAAGGCTTTAACAAATTGAGAGTGTAAGAGTTTGAGATTTCTATGATGCAAAATAGAAAAACTACATTTATAGAGTTAATATGGATAATAACCCGCCCCATATTCTCCCTACAGATCTGAATGAGTAATTATGCTACTGACAGTATTGATATATATTCAAGACCCATTTCATACAACCAGCCACATTGCACATTTTATATTTAAACATCTCCAAATTACCCCTTTTTAACACCCAAAAAGTAAAACCTTAACTTAACAACTCCATCATACGTGTACACACAGTTGATTTCGCAGAACTTTCCATATTAACAATTCTACCCTTAAAAAAGAGAGGTTCTGTGATTTGTAATGTTTCTTGTTGGGAGAAAAAGAAGAAATGTCCCATTAATAGTAATAGCGCATTCAAAATCATAATATTTTCCCAAAGAAGTCACGTCATATATGTAGCGAGTCAATCCTTATCATTTTGAGAGTGAGAGTTGTTGAAGTTTGAAAATTATACTATGCAAAGTATATACACGTATTGCCTGTACACTGTACAGTGCACAGGCATGATGGATGAAGTAACTGACCCTTATTTTATTGGTCTGTTTTTGTTTTGTTCATTTATACTTTTTTTTTTTTAAATTGATACCACCTTTTATACATAATCAATCGGCCAAGGCCAAACATTTAAAAAAACAAACAAGAAACTTAATCTATAAAAAGAAAGAAATGGTAACATTATTCTCAATTAAGTGCTAAAACATTTATAGCCCGCGTGGCTCTTATCTTTATTTTATCTCATAAAATTTTACTTTATATTATTTCGAAGAATTGTTTTATCTGAAGCAGCCATAAGAAAGTGAGTGCTGACAAGATCTCCTTCCATCTATTATATAACTACATTTAACTAAGAAGTGCACATTAAACAATGGTTAATGCATTTTTTTATAAAGATATTTGTATCATGTATATATTCGTTTAAATTTCTTATTTCACCTCTTTCATTTAATAGCAAAATAAGGGCACTCACCTGAAAAAAAGTGATTTTATACAAAAACCTTTGTGCATAAGTAAATATAGGGACTGTTTTAGGGGGTAGACACATTAGGGGCATTTGCACAGAAACTGTGCTTGATTATAAAAAATAAGGCTTACTTGAAAGGAACAAAGATCATCAACATTTTTTGTTTCTTAAAAATAAAGATTTAAAGAAGTAAATAGGCTCCATAAGGATTCGAAATTTCTTCGATAAAGCAATCAAAAAATAATCATAAAATTTAAATTTAAAAAGAAAGGAAAGGGGACTACACATTTATCATCTTTGTCCTGACCTTTCTCGGGGTAAACCAGCTCTGAGTAAATATATGATGAGCTCAATAGTCAATATATCCAATATTTTCTAACTCGATGACCCTTTCAATGACGGGGAAAAATACCTTTTTTTCTCAAAATATGTCAAATTTTAAATTTGATTCATAAATCTACTTTATTTTGATTTTATCCCTCTTTATTTCATCAATTGTTATTTATATTACGGGGTCAATATTGAAGAGGTAAACATATGATAGGATTTAGAATGAAAATTTTTATTGGTTTTAACAAATAAAAGAATGTATCTTCAACAATTTTCAAACATTTAAATTTTAGCTAAAAAATTGAATTAGTAGACCCCATGGAGAACCAATGTTGAAAACTATGTTCCATTTTCAATATGAAGACATACATTTTCATTTTTTTAAATAGGTTTTTAAGCTGTATAAACATAGCTACCACCTTCAGTTTACCGAATCCTTTCAAATTGGTCTATGACGTGATATAAGTAACTAGCGTTGCTCAAGTGAGGGTTAGAATATCCTTTCAGGCATTATAATTTAGCACCTGTATATTATATGAAATGTACTATTATGAATTTAAAAAAATGTGTTACAAACTTCAAATAACAAACCTACATACATCCATGACAAAAATTCTTTAGATGACAAGGCCATCCTCATTTTCTCAAAAATTGCGAAATCGTAATTCCTAAAGAAAATTGCAAAAATCTTTTTTTTTAATAATTTTGAAAAAAAAAAGTAATTAATAGTGTTTATTGGCATTGTAAAGAGAAACCCAAACCTACAATTATTTTTGCCGAATTGAATAACTAAAAAAAAATATGGATAATAATGTTGTCAAAAAATAAATATCGATAACGGTTTCATTTTGGCAAATATTGCAAAATTTATGTAATAAAATATTCTGAAAATACAAATAAATATATTTTTTTTTTAATGTTAAGGTTTATAATTTTATCTCCAAAATAAATTTTTTGTTACATTTTTTCTTAAAAATTGAAAGTTTGCTGAAAAGAAGAAAAAAAAAAAAAAAAAATTAAGAAAATGACAGACATTTCATATAAGCAACAATTTTTATGCGTCAAATTTATTTGACGCGCATCTCTAGACAAATTTTTATATACTTTATTTAATCTATTAATATAAAATATAATTGAAAATTAATTTTTTTGCACCTGAAAAAAAAAAAAAACGAAACTGCAATTTTCACCGATTTATTTTTTTGCCCATGACTTTTTTATTTTAAATAAATTTAGAAAACGTACAAATTTGTATAGCTTTTTTGAGCCGTCAGTTACTTTTTGATTTATAACTATCTTATCTCCTTGAGCTACAAAAAACAATTATTCTTTTTGTGTATTGAATAAGCCTCCAAGTTCGAGAGGGGTACATGCAAAGTTTCAGCCTTCTAGGCTCAATGGCGTGGGACCCATAAAAAAGACACACACACAAAATCCATTATATATTAACAGATTATTAGATACTTAGAAAACATTCTAAACTGTTGGAGTGTTTAATATTCAACATTATTTTAAAGTGTTTACATTTGATCTCATGGATACATGACCATTTTAGAAATTGGATCAAGGAACTCGGACAACAAGATATTTTTTTTAAAGATCCAAATTTAATAAATGCAAACAATGTTGCCAATGGTAATGAACCCGTTAGACTCAAAATATGTTTACAATCGTTAAAACAGTTATAATTATATAAATCTGTATAATTGGGTTGACTACATCCATACATAAAGGATTGGATAGAACGAGTGGTTCAGGGTTCAAACTAATGATTTGTTTTTTGTTTCTCATTCCTGTAGGATTAATGATATTGTAAATGTTTTAATAAATTTGTAATTTGATATATAAATGATAGTAAATAGTACTAAAAATATAGTGTTGTTTGTCCGTTTTAAAATTTTCCATCGGTAGCAAAAATAATATATATCGTTTTAGCATTTACTTGCAATGTACCCCCCCCCCCCTCCTACCTGCGTAAGTACTTTGTATATTATCATTTATTTATACAAAATGGGGACAAAAAACTTCCAGAAACATCTAGTTACGATTTGATCCACATCATTTATAGTTACAAGGTTTCATTATGAAACCAAACGACAAATGAATCAAAATAAATGATATCTCTAAGTGAAAAATGTCAGAACAACAAAAAGGCAACACGTTTTTGATCTTTTCTGAGCATGAGAAAAACTAAAATTTCTGCAGCATCAATATAACTACTGCCTCCATTAGACCCCTTTTCTAGCACAAAAAAAAATTAATATTTGAAATATTTTGTGAATAGCTATGGAATTTTTAAAAACAAATTCAAAAGAATTTAAGTTTTTTTTTTTTTTTTTTTCAAATTATTCCAAAAACCATATATCTTCTGCACTCGGACCCATCCTAAATTTAGATATAATGAAATAATGAAGAACTTTTATGATGCTCTAGATGAGAAAGAAAAACTTCTTATCACGGATTCTGTTTTTAAAGATCGAAATGTGTGACCGAACCAAAACTGTGATGCTAAACAGGAACTCATGCAGCAAGACTGCACTTCAATATCTCATAGACTTTTTCTATTCAGTCAATTATAAGTAGGTTAAAACAAAGATACCCATACTTCTTGGAAGTGGCATTGAAATATGAGTAATTAGAACTCAAAATATATTTGCATCAGTTAAAAAAAAGTAGCAGCACTGTCTATTCAACATACATAGGTACTACATACATGCACAGTTCAATAACTCTATTATCACGACTCACGAATTTGTTGTTTGAACTTTACTCTGTAATTACAGGAGCCAATAACTGTTCAGTAGCAAAAGGTAAAAAAAACAAGACAAAACGAAAAATATATATATATTTTTTTGTAACTTATACAGAAGAATAAGAATTTGTAATTATTTTGTAAGCTGTATGCAGAAAAAAAACGGAGCAAAGAAAATAATTATTTATTGGGAAAAGCTACCTACTTACATTATCTTTACCTGAGTGTCACTTAATTACCTTGTCAAACTTCAAGTAAACCTGGTGGAAGAAAGATAGATACGGTTTTGTCTATGTATGTAATTACTAGAATAAGACAAATGATACATTTTACCCATGCAAGGTAATGATGACAATTGATTTTCCTGTAACCTTTTGTTCTCTCAAGAACAGTAAAGCGAAAATGTATAATTTAATCTCATACTCATTGCCTTTAAAAGAGAGAAGGGGGGGGGGATCCCCACCATTGAACTCAATAAATATATATTAGTCTATAAAGATATCCATATCTTGTGAGCTAATACAAAAAATATCCCAAACAAAAATCCAGAAAAGGAAATCAAATTTTTAATTCATATACATATACGTACCATCCAATCTTTCCCAGACATAATTAAGTCAAATAAAGACTGTGTATTGAAATTTGTAGGATAAGTTGAAATACCTGAGAGTTTTAGCTGTAGTTTCCAAACTTTATTTGATTTAATAGCCTTACATTAACCCCAATATGGCCTTCAAAATAAAATCTGTCAACTTTTTTATTCATTTATTGTGACGATCCATTTTGTAAATTGCATAAAGTGCCATTTGCGGGTCTTCCAAATGTTTAACATTAATAATTTGCTGACAGAAATTGACAATAATTCGTCAAAGAATACAAACGTGATATAGACTCAATTTTTAGAAAAATAGTTATAGTTAGCTTTAGTGTTGATGGGCCACATATCTTGTGAGTTAACATTAAAACTATCTGAAACAACAATCATCAAAAAGGGAAATATTCAATTCATTTTCAATTTTATAGATATAAAGGATTTTTTAAATTCCCGCTTTTCATAGGGATATTTCGGTCATTTATTGTCTTTTTATTCAAATTTCTAGGATGAGTTGAGATTCTCATAATCCCAAATATAGTTTAAAGTCTTCCTTGTATTTATAAAACTTAATTTGACTTCTTAATTTTATAGCGACGATGATTTTTGTCTACTTTATGTACAATATAATCCAAACTCAATTTCAAGTAAAATAATTCTAGCTTGATTTTATGTTGACGGAGCATATGAGTTACGTAGTTGAATTAAAACATGAATATATTAGTACCTTTTCGTTTTTGTTGCTGCTACAAGTCATTTATCAGCTTCAAACTCTGTTTTCGTAACTGCAACAAAGTATAAGTAGTGTGAAGGTGTTGCAATAACAAAGGATTGATTAATCATGGACCAGATTGCAAATACTTAAGACATCTATGATGGTGACTATCACATCTTCCCTATACCTATGATTTGTCGTCTTTATTATTTATCTATACATATGGCCAGAGAGAAGTTGTACATAGGCAGCTACAAATAATATACATATTTTTTCCCTTGATGAATGAATGAGCTCTCAAGAAAGTAAATAAATAGTGTCGTATATCGTACAGGGTGCTTAGATCAAATTTTTGTCCAACTGACATTTAACATATAAATGCCATAAAAACCTTTGTTTATCGACTTTTTAAAATTATATTTATTCGGAGATTATTAAAAAGTAAGCACCATTGCTGGTGATAACAGCCTGGATATAGCCTTTAAAACTTGCTCAGGTATTTGCAAACATATTTTTTGTTATGATAGGTTTTGTTGCTGAGTTACTCCAACTAGCCTCATACAAATTATTAATTTAGGTTAAGATCAGCAGAGTCAAGCGGGTAGCAATTCTTAAAATGATGTTGAAGTCCTTGAGCAATTTTTAAGTCTTTTTAGTCATGGGGGAAGTTGCTGAGTCCAGGTTGCCAGAACCAAACTCTTTTAAAAGTCAGCCTGATATTTTGAGGCCTATTACACGAATATTTGTGTTTTTCAATTTTTTGAAGGATTAATTTGACAGTTTTTCTTATATAGGCTAAACATTTGTTGATGCCATTTAATGAACAAAATTTTAATACAACTTTTTTAATGTTTTTATTTTTGAAAAGACCAAGCCTTTTTTGATTTATTGTCTCAATATTTCATTCAATGATATTTTTATACAATAATATTTTTTTCTCTATTTTTATACGATCTTTTCCTAAAATTTTATTCACTTTATCTTTAAAAAAAAACAAAAAAACGTATACACATGCTTGAAGTACAAATTATTCCCTAGGCCTATGTTCCTGCTTTCTTCCTGGTACTTTGTCTCCCCCATTGATATCCCTTGGTGTCCAATAGAGCTATCCTGATGTTTTAAAGTGTTCTCATCGATATTCTTTCAACTATCAACATTAAAAATATTATTCATAAATTTGAGACACCCAGTAAATATACATCCACACTACCTTATTCACTATGACGAAGAAGTCGTGACTACAAAGTACGGTTTATGTAATTACAATTGAAATCATACTTTGCAATTTAAGATTTTTATACATACATACATAAGAGATTTTCAAAAATACAGCATTGTTATAAAAATAAAATCATGACAAAGTTGATCATTACTTGGTTCATTTTACTCCAAATAGGAATTTTTATGTTTATAACTTCTCATTTAATTGTATCTCCATATAAGACATTTGACCAAAACATATTTTGAATTATTTTGGTTCATTTATATCTGTTTGCCTTTTATTTCTACACTTATCTTTATTTATTTTACTAAGACACTCGAGTTCTAATTTTGTTATATAGTTTCGGATGTAATCATTTTCGTAAAATGGGATGCAATTAAAAAAATAAGAACCATAATTAGCAAACTCTCTAAATGTACGGATATTGTCCATAGCAAAATACAAAAGTATTCATTAGTGTTGAGTTTTATAGGATAATCCAACTCAGGTCTCGATCGGCTTAGTCGTAAAATTTGGTCTGGATCATGTTCCACGTAATTCTTTTAAATAGAAAATGAGGGATATTTTTGTGAAAATTATATATATATATGTGCTAACTTAAAGATCACTCCTAGTTGAGATGGATTAATTGCAATACTGCATGATTTACTTATACTTAATCAGTGCAACTCCATCTGACAAATTAAAATAACATTTAAAAAAAATATGGCAGTAAAGTGAAGTAAGAATCGAAAAAGTTTCATAATTGGACACACCCCACATCTTCATAATGTTTACAATAATTTACTACACCTTGTTGAAAGCAGATTGGGATTTCTGAAAACTTTAGAATATATTAGTCTTCAGGAAGTTCAAGTAGGGGTCCTTGTTGATCTTAACTCATTGAGTAATATTAAAAAGATTGGATTTTTGCCGTTTGTTCCAACTAAATGTTGCAAGAAACATGAATGTTAGAGGGCTGTTTCGAAAGTGCGTTTATAATTATTAAATTTGACAGGGGGACACATTTGAACTCCCAAAAAAATCTCAATAATGTTTAAGATTCTTAAGAGAAGGACAAAAATTTATTTAACAGCAGGTACACTCGTATCTAAGTGCAATTTAGTCTTATAATTTAGTACTTAGACTTAAGTATTCACGAAAACACGAGTACCAATAATTGGCTAATAAAATAGTGTTTATGAACACTTAAGTAATTCTAAGTACTGTTGACAAAAAATTATGAAAAAAATTTCACTTATTTTTTAAAAAAATATTTTAAAAGCCAAATATATATTTTTATCAATTGTAAAAAGATGATGTGATCTGTTTTTTCCATTTCTGAACATAGATAATCTTCTTGAAAAATAATTTCAGAGATAATTTCCATTAATTTACTTCCTTGAAAAATAATGTCAGAGATAATTTCCATTAATATACTTCCTATAAAATTAGATGAGCTCATAAAATGTGATTAAGATAGAAATATTCTTTATAGTATAAGGTCTTGTACATAAATACATTGTAATTATTTCAAAGTTACTTAAATACCAGAACTAAAACGTGTACTTAAAATATCAATAAAGTACTAGTACACTACTTTTCCCTATCCTAAGTGGATGGTAATTTATAACAGCCCTTTAAGTATAAATGACGTAGTTTGCATATTGTACTTGTACCAGATACAAAAACCCCTAGAAATTAATGTACCTACAATTATTCTGTAAATTATATCAATTGCATAACTCTAACCACAAAGAAGAAAAACCAAACCTCCTCTCCGCAACATAATTGCTCTATACAATATTCGTAGAATCTTTTGCAATAATTGTCTTCGTGATTCGACTGTTTTTTACCTCATGATGACTATGTATGCCTTTAAATGTATGTATGTATATTTTGTCAATACGCAAAAAATATACATTTATAATTGTCCAAAACGACATGACTACTTAAGAATAACGATAATTATGACGATTCCTATTTGAAGTTAAGAAAGTCATGATTATTCCTATGAATAATTGGATTCCAACTAAGATATTTATGTAGCTAAAAGTGTCACGATACCAAAGGTGCTATCATTACTTATTTTGAGACTAATCTAAGTCGATTGCACTTATTTTCAAATTATTTAACAGCAGCTTCTGGATGTAAAAAGTATGCAAGTTTTAATCCTATTTAATAAAAAGTTTAAGGTATCCTTTTATTTGAGAAGTTTTATAATATATTTAATAGATAAATTCAATTGATTTCTACCCATGAATATCAATTTGTTCTTGTTGTGATGCGTAATATCACCAGCGACACCTGACTTAAACGCACATTTGTTACACATGCATTCACTCAATTTTAGTGCTCTAATATTTCTCTATAGGGCAATATTGATAAATTTTAATATATAAGAACGCGATTTTCCAAAGTAAACAATTTTAGGAAAACATTTAATAAAAACAATATTGGAAAAAATTATAATTTTATATCACTCAAAACAAAAAGCAATAAAAAATATTTATAACCTACCTAAAAACTTAACGACAAGGGATATGGGGATTTGGCAAGTGTCCATAAAGCAAGAAATTTTATTCAAAATATTTTCTTAATTTTTTTTTGCATAAATCTGCAGCTATTTGCAGAAAAATTTCAAAAATTCATAGATATTTAAAAATTTTTTTAAAAATTCACAGTTGTTCACAAAATTAATTTTTTTGGAAAAAAAAATTCTAATATTAAATTTTCTAGTGAAAAGCAAATATTTCTTAATTTTGTAGGGAGCTATAGCCCCTCCAGCCCACTCACTGCAGACACCCTTGATTATTGGGCAAAGTGTCAATGTAGAATATTGAAATCATACTCCACAAATCCACACAAAAAATGATACAGAAAATAGGAAAGTGTCCATTGTGCAATGAGGCATGTTTCTACTTTTCCCTTTCCTCCACCAAAAAACCACCAAATATCACTTGAACTATGTACAAGCTTAGTTATATAGCAAAATGTGAAAAGTGCACCAATTTACCCTGCTTGCCTCCATGTTCAATCTATGTACGTAGTTATATTTTTTAACTCCACAATGCCCTCAATATGAGAATAAAATATGCTTTGAACGCTATTTAATCTTCTATACACTGTCTAATATATTGTAATATGTGCTTTAACATTGAGAAGGTCGAGATTTTACCTAACCTCTACTCTATTTATGTATTCAATATACAAACAGAAGAACAAAAAAAAAAAAAATCTCTCCTTTATAAGCTTAAGCCTAAGTATTTTTGACGAAATCCTCCTTGGAATATTAAAAAGAAATCGGCTCATATACACTATAGAGACAAAATAGATGCTACTCAAGATAAATAATAATATTTATAATAATTCATTCGTCTGATTAATTCACTAGAGGAGAATACTCGTACTTTGCTTCGAAGAAAGAACAAAGGGTTGATATCGTTATTACCTGTAACTTTGTAGGTATATTGTATTTCAAATGGATTCAAAGAGGCAGAAGATATGGATAAATATATGGTTGTGTTAGGCTAATTAATTAATTAATGCTTAATACATTCTTTTGATAAATATCTCTTGACTGAAGGAATGCTTCAAATTAGTTTTGCATCAACTCCAACAGCATTTGATTCAAGTTAATTTTCAAATTTGGAGAATTCCAAGTCGACTTCATATTTTTGTTGAGTCATCTTGATTGTTATCACCGAACCTCATCAAATGTTTTGAATTTTGTAGTCTGTCCCTTAGAGATTTTTTGTTGAATTACAATTTAACACAGGCGGAAAAAGGCTTTATGGCGCAATTGTAAGTCCTTGAAAGTTATTATCCGATTCATTTTAAGTCCAAAATTATAATAAGGAATTTATAATGTTAAGGCTTTTCTTTAGTTTAGTATAACTTAACTTAACTTCCAAGCCCACACCTCTGCGATTTAATATATTTATAGGTCCAAATTATATTAAGTTATAAGACATTTCTAGTAACTCTACTGAATCAATATGCTCAATAATTATTTCCCCACTCGTCAACATAAGATGCATTTTCTAAGATACATGTATAATAATATGTTGGGAAAAAGGAATCTCATATTTTTCGCTTTACTTCAAGAGTTTATAAGAAGTGTTACAATCATCCGATTTAAGCCCAATATGCTTTGTTCTGTTCGATAAATTATTGATAACGAGAATCGAACTTGATAACATTCTTCTCGTAGAAGACCTAGCAAAAAACTCGGACAAACAATTTTCGCAGGCCTCTATTGCGGCTAAATTTGTACCCTCATACTCATTTGTACTTCCCAGCTGAGCTCCAAGAGCTTCCGGCACGTCATCAAAGATGTGAGCGGCCTGGTGTTGTCTTCATTATGTCTTGCTGTCTCCTATTCATCAATGCTGACCACTTCTGTTCAAGAGGCAGCTTCAAACGGTCGAATGGTTCACTGAGAAGGGCAAAATTGAGTATTTAGCCATAGTGTAGCAGCTCCAACTAGATTATTCCCTACTAATCCCACCAACAGCAACACCTTCTTGGCAGAAACTTTGGGCTTGTCTACAGTCTGGATAGCTTTGTTGGTTTTTGAACACGACCTCTGTCGCTTGATATTGACGTAAATTGCCCATTCTTCATCCCCAGTCACAATCCGCTTCAGAAATGACGCGTTTTTCCTTTCAGTTAGTAAAAATGTAAAATTTGGTTATTTTCTTCCCTTGAGACTTCCGCACTCGACGTATGATAATTCACGACTGGACTGGCCAAGTGCAATACTGTTCAAAAGAGTTTGTAGTTTACAATTAAATCTTTAAAACACATTATCTTATGATCCGATGTGACCAAAATATACTTAGTGCAAGTTTGGTCATAAAAAAGAAATAATAAATTACTTTTTCTCCAACCTAATATTCAAGACGATAACCCCATTCTTTTTATTCCCCTCCTCCTCTGAATCTGAGGATCAACCTCTATAAAAAGGAATATCTAGAACAAAGAAATTAAAAATATTGTGTGAAATATGTTTGTTAATACCAGAGATACTTGGACTTGAGAATTATAGAACGACTTTATCTAAAAATCAAATACTCGAATTAATGTTTAACTCAAGAAAAGATTTGATGAAATGAATGAAGTCATTTTTGAAAACAACATTCAAAGAATATAACAGTCAGTGTATATTTTAAAATAGTGTATATTTTAAAATGAGTAGAAACAAAAAGCGGGAGGTGGGCAAGCTAGTTCCAGTGGCGTATGCAAGATTATATATTTTATTTAGGGAGATGGGCTTCTTTTCTTGAATTTTTTTCTTTAAAAAAATCCAAAAATTTCAAAAATTCTAAGCCATCAATAAAAAATTTAATTTTTTAGAAAAAAACTTCAAAAATTCATAGATTTTCACAGGAAATTATTTTTTTAGAAAAAAAAATTACTATTAAAATTCAAAAATCAATAAATTTTCACGGAAAATTATTTTTTTGAAAAAAAGTCAAAAATCCACACCTATTCACAAAAATAAATTTAAAGGACAAAAATTTCAAATATTAAATTTTTATCAAGGATAATTTAAAAATCTATAACTAATCACAAAAAATTAATTTTTTTGGAAAAAAAATTACAATAATTAAATTTCAAATATTAAAATTTTGGAAAAAAAAATTAAAAAATTAAATATTAAATTTTTTGCTTTGCTGCATTATTGAACCGAATGACTAAAAAATTCTAGTTAGAAGCAAAAATTCCCTAATTTTAGGAGGCTACAACCCCTCTTTCCCACACTCTGCAGACTCGTCTGACGTCATTTCTCTGTTCTAATATATCGACTTTACTCAATCGACTCAAGTCAACACAATACTACTTCAAATAAGCAAAAGTTAAAATAAAATCATTTTATCTCACAATGATTTTGCCTTCTTTCCATCTTAAATCCCACCTCAAATCTTATTGTCAGCATGATGAGATCTCCAAGCGTTCGTTAGAAAAATGAAAGATGAAATATATTCAATAGGTGTTGCTGTAACTATTCTTTTATTCACTCGTTCTAAGGGGCAGAAGGAGGAGGGGGGAGAGATCCACTTTATATCTAAAAAAAATTAAAATACGGATACAGAATATTAATATGAAATATAATTTTTGTGTACATATACTCGTACACATATGTTTATGTAAGGTGCCCAAATTAGGAATAACTATTTAATAAATATGGAGATTAATTTAAAGGAAGTTGATGTTAACTTGGACTTTTAAAATATATGTATATTCAACATTATATAGGCATATAAATAGTTATTAAATTCCTTCTTTCCGCTTTGGTACGTTTAATGTCAATAATAATTATTAAGTAATCTATGGTGGATATTAGCACACAATTTATTGAATATACATAGTCTTACTGCACAATAAAACCTGAACCTATTCTTGATTTAATTATAAATGAACCACTTTTGTGCCTTTTTGGAGTGGTCAGCAGGGGCACCATACTGCTGGAAAATGGCTCTTGATGTGTCAGACAACATTTTCCTCTTCAAAAGTGGTCCAGTTTCTAAATTACGAGACAAAACTGACATCAAAGACTTGCTGAGGAACTCTATTACGTCGTATTTGGTCGTCCCAGTTTGGTTACGTGGAATCAGGTGAAGATCTGACACTGTCTGGTGGCTGATAACGGCCCAAACCTGAATTTTCAGAGGATTTTTTCCACTAGCGACAGAATTGAACCCGGGCCTTCCTTTGGTTTTCTGAAAGTTTGGGGTACAGACGATGTTTGTATGCCAAAGTATTCAAAGAGTGCCTCAGGTAGTTGTAAACAGATGACTTGGATATTGGATAACCCTTTGAAGTCAATTTTGCTGCAAGTTTTTTATATGGATTGCCTCTTTTTGGTCATAAATTTTGAAATTACCAGTTTGGGAACCTTTTGATTTGCAAAGGTTTGTCCAACAACAGTTCTCAATGGTCCTGAGAGGAATCTGTAACCTTTGAGCAACGTCTCTCTGGCTTAATCTACCCTGTATTATATCAACAGCATTGACCCTGGTCTCCAAAGAGTGCTCTCTCACCATTTCGGATATTGAATTTCACCTAACATCTTGTGGTGTTTTCTGAGTCCGTTTATACTGATGCATGATGCAATCATCGAAAATTTTTGCATCAGAAAAATTCAATATTGCCTTATTGCATCAGAAAAGTTCAATATTGCCTAATTGTATCAGCCAAATTTCATTTCATTCCGACAAAAAATAATTTTTTTATAACAATTAAACGGCTATTTTTAATACCACCATCAATTTTTGGACATACCGTATTTAAAGTTAACACCTTTTAAACAAATTAATGTTTGAAAAACCGTTTACTTTTATTTAAAAAAATCCCAACAAAAATTATTTTTTCCATTAAATTGACTTTTTTATTAGTCTAACCACAAAAATTTCATTTCAATATCGATTTCTATCCATGTATGTACATGCTCACATCTCTTTATTAAGTATTCTAAAATAGTTTTATGTTTTCGCATACAACCTTTTCTATGAACCAATAGACATACAAACATCATCAATATATTACTCAATTGAAGTATATGCATAATTTGCTCAAATAAATATGCATATGTAATGTTAAGGCTTCATCGACTTGTAAGATGATACGTAAAATTAGTGCTGTCCTTGACAATGGTTCAAAAAAAAAAAACGTGCCAAATTTTACACCGCCTTCAGGAAGGCAATATTTTTACTAATACTATTGTTAATTATCTCGTTTACTAGTTGACTACGTTTTGTAAAACTTTATGTGTATTTCTTGCACTTAATTTATGCCTAATTTAAGTATTTATTAGTCACATTCAAATTGGCAAAGATTGACTGGAAATGACGTCAGTGGTTGATATCTATAATAAACTAATCTAAAAAAGATTATTCTATAGGAAGACTTTTTTCTTTAATTCGGATGCGCCCTTAAAATTTAGAATTTTGTAACTGCAAATGTTTTATTTTGATAAAAAGTCCACCATTGGCCAAATAATTATCCAAACAAAATAATAATATAAACTACATTAAACGAATACAAAGCATCCACTTATTATGAACGAAATTATATTGGGTGGTCCATTTTGCAAAATCTTTGTAGGTATCCTTCTTTCTTCATGGTCCAAAGCATATTTAGATACACTGTCTATCATGATGATTACGTACATAGTAAGGAATCACGCGATTCAACCTTTTGTGACCGTGCTTATCACATAACATATCGTGATGAGGATGAATATTAAGGTATGAGAAAAAAAGTGGATTGTGAGTAAAAGATGAAAGTGTGATAATTTAATAAAAGAGGCAATCAAGAATCCCTAATTACATATAAAAACTCATTTACCTCCCAAAATATTCTGGGTATGATAACAATTATTCAAAGGGGCGTCCGCAGGATTATAATTTTGGGATGGCTTGGTTTTTGAAATTCTTGAAAAAAAATTCAAAACTACAGCCTTTCCAGCCCACCCCCTGACTCAAATACAGCCTCAAAAATATACATCAAAACATCAACGGTTGCAAAAAAATAAAAATAATAATAACAGGTTCACAGAGGGAGATTCGTGTCAGTGTTCGTCACTGTAGAGACGGTGGCATCATGCCGTGAGCTACCTACCTATAAGTAAAGGAAAAAGATTGAAATCATTTTGCAAAATAATTGATTTCATTATCGACTTGATTTATTAGTGATGTGTCTACAGAATATAGTATGAACAACTTTCCTTCAATCTAACTAATCCTAGACAAGGAAGCACCACTGCGTTAAGCACATTTAAATACTAATAGGATTTTTTTTTGTATCGACCCATGTGATAGTAAAAACACAACAAAATACAATATTAACAAAAAAAAAAAACTGACTTATAATCGGTTTTATTGATGGATGTGGCTTCATAGGGTGAATCTCTAAAGCAAAACTAAGTCTAAATGAATAAAATAAAGAAGATCTTGTGATTTGAATAATTAATTTATTCTGGAGAATTATAGAGGGAGTCCGGTGTGACTTGAACCACTTTGTTTATGGCTCAATTACTACGAGGTGGTTTAATTTTAACAGACTATACCTACAATATTTTAAAATTTAGTCATTAATTTTTTCCCATAAATTGCGTTTGAATGTACAATAGTCGACAAAGCCAGAAATGGTTCCAATAATTTAAAAAAATATCGAATTCAGGACATAAATTATGATTGTTTAAAATTTATTTTTAAAGATTTTATATCTTGAGCCTCTCCGAGTTTGAATCATTAAGTTTCAATATATTATAGCACATATTGATATAATAAGATTTATATAATACATTGGATAAATTCAGTCCCAAAAACCGGATTTCCTCATTAGTCTCTCTCCCCCTCCCTTTTCATTCTTTTTATGGGTCTGATCTTTTTTACCACTCAACGGTCCTAAGACTTATAAATTTTATAAGCACTGGACTGATAGGACTAAGGGCCTTTTTTTACTTTGTTTTTTTTTAGATTGATAGAATTCTAGAGAAGGGTGATTATATACATACAATAATTAATAGTTATAAACAACACGAGGAAAATTACAACAATTGTTGCAACTGTTCCCTTTGTTTTGATTCTTGCAATATCTTACATTTCTCCTCAATGAGTAAGTTTTGAACTTTAATAAAATTATGCCAATTGATTGCTAAATAATCAAAAATTCAAAATATATCAGGTACCGGACAAACAAAGATGAAGAAAAGAGGACAAAAATGATTAATTTCCTTCCACAATAGTCTGCATTATATTATACAATTGTGAAATACATTTTATGATAGTCGCTTTTTTGATGTTAAAAAAATGGACTGGTTCAACCGTCGCCGTCTCCCCTACTAAACAAAAGTTATTATTAAATTATGACATATCTGATTGATACATTCTTGGCAATCCATTTCAACTCTCATTCAATTTCTTTCCATTTTTGCTCAGATCTTGTATGTCCCTACACAATATGATGGGAGAATAAACAAATCGAAATTATCCTGTGGAGAAGGGAAAAAGAATTAAAGAAATACTTTAATTAAGAAACGTACTACTATAAATTTGTTGATTTTTGTATCCTGGGTGGAAGGTAGCACGTGGAGATTACATAGAATGGAATCTGTCCTCGTGTCTTCAATTTATGTGACTCCTCAATTGAATCCACTGTGCATTTCAATTAGAATTTTGTTTGTACATATTAGATGTACGTACTTTAAACCGTTTATTTAACACATCTAAAGATTAACTAGGATGACCATATTTTGATTTTAAATAAGAGGACACGTATAGCCCGGTTCTTTTTAAGAAAGGAGTGTTAATCTTTTTAAAATATAATAATGAAATATAAATATTTTTTTAATTTATTTTTAAGATTTTAACCCTACACCGTTATAGGTATAATATTTGCTTTATGAGTTTTAGAATCCTTGATTTAAACTGATTGACAGTTTTCTTGCTCAAAAACTTTTTAAAACTAAACAATGGTCATTTTTGACGGATTTAATCAAAAAATTGTTTTTAGAATTAGACAAGGACTTTAACTTCAAAAAAGTTTGAAGAATCTAACTATGCTTTAAATGGACGTTATAGGATCACAAACATTCAATTGAATTTCTTTGAATGTTACACTGTTTTAAAAACCATATAAAAAGTTCCTTCTTTAATACTTAAAAAAAAAAAATCCTATCTTGAAAAAATCCAATTTCCTTTATAAATTAAGTACCTTCCAATATTCAATAAAAAGACTTGACCTTGAACAAGCAATAAAAATATTTGACTAATTAAATTCTTAAAATAGACCTGCTTCGATGTACCTATAAAAACATAGTTAGAAAGTAACGATTCGACTACCAAACTCAATTTTATTGTTTAATTCATAGATACACAGAACAGATAAGGGGCTTTATTAAAATAAATGAAGGGGAAATAAAGGTCATGACCTTATATTATACATATATATAAAAGAAGAAGATGGAAACGTTGTTAGCGTCACACCTTTGTCTCATGGAGTTCATAATGTGTGGTTTACGATTTGCTATGGTTATCATGAATAAACCCTAGTTTAAGGGAGAAAAAATAATTTAAATCTGATTGACGTTTTACTATTGGAAGAAAGAAAATTAAGAAGACTGCTTCGAACCAAATCTGTAATTTATTCAAAAAGAAAAAAAATACATTTGTAAAATGTAAAAAGTTAACAGAATTGACTTAGAATTACATACGTATTTATATTCAAGAGAGTAAAAAACTCTTTCCATTCTCATGTCATTTATTTTTGACCTTGAAATGGTTTGGACTTCCGTTATTGTCGTGAAAAAAGAAGGAGAACAGCTAATTGCAATTTCTGAACATTATATATATATTCTGTAAGATGAATTTCAAAGGACTCATTTGTTGAGAAAACTCCCCCCATTATAAACGGTTTTGTACTATTTCCTCACATTATTGTGTCAAGTGAGTTTAACAAAAAAAAAGAAAAAAAAAAAAAAGATGAACAAATGTTCTTTAAAATCAAATTTATTTATCTAAAAATTAACAATAAGAGTGACAAAATAGGGATATTCTTATTATTCCTTATGCTAAAGAGTAGAGTATCATTTGTATCCATTCATACAATGTCCGTCAAAAATGTGTAACAGCAAGTCAAGGCTTCTAGCTCTGATTTTTGTAGCCTATTTTTTGTAAATTTGATATAATAGGAAAGAATAGATTCTGCAATTTACATTAATGCATATTTTTAAAAAGTTTGATAGTTTAAATTGACTTTTGAGGTGTGAAACTCTGTCTAATTGCACCTTGACATTTATACAGACATCTCTGGCCTTAGAGGCTTCCAAGATGATCTCTCTACAGCTGTTTTTTTTTGTACTTGAGTATTTGTAGGTTGGAGTGTTTGTCTCTGCCTCCACCATAGATCAAACCTAAATATACAAACATTAAACATTATTATTGTCGTAGATTTTCGTTAATGGCAGGACCTATTATGTACAATAATGTCAAATAATGTTACTGTTTAAGTCTAGAAATAATCAATCGGTTTGAATTATTATTTTTATTATTTTTTTTTTTTGTTTCCCCAAATAAATTCAGCTCAAGTTTGTACAGAATTGGAAGTAACCATATCTAAATTTGATCTAAATTGTTTATGCTGAAGACTCAGTATTAATCGGTCTCAATTTATTACCCTCCTAATACTAAGTGTAAAATATCAATCAACGGTTTAATTGTAGGTCCACGGGTTAAATCCACAGTCCGGATAGAAACATCAGTCCTGATCGGTCTAGAAAAAGGCATTTATGGTCAAACTGGGGCGAAGAAATGGTATGGAGCTTAGGTTTAACACTTATACCAAATATACTTACAATTTGGTACTTATTTATAACCAGAGCCGCCTTAACCTAATGATTGACCTGGGGGTGAGAAGATTTAAATGTCATAGGAACTTAATAAATGGCAAAAACTACAAACTTTAAGCTCATCAGTAGGCTACTAAACTTTTTAGGTTTCAGCACAATTTATCCATTAAATTATGTTGGCCTTGGATATATCAGAAATATAAGTTTTCGTTTGGTTGATTATTTTGATTTTAAACTCATGTCTTAAAGATTACAAAATATCAATCATAGGTCTAGCCTACTTATAAACAAAATGGAAATATTAATGCACATTCATTAGACAATTGATTTTGTGGAGTCCTCATTGGACTCCCCGGGTAGTCGTAGTGGTGAATCAAGACAGATTCATTCACCACGTGCTTAGAGGTTAATTTACAACTGTTGATTTCCTATTCTTTAAGTAAGAGTAGTGAATTATAAATGATAATTAAGTGAATTTGTTAAAGAAGAAATGGACTTCCTGGAGGGATTTTTCAATGTAGGCAACAGCTTACTCAATCAGGTATTGCTGTCAGAGTATGGATAATGGGATCACGTGGATAAAATTATATATAAAAAAACCCGTGAAAAAATCTTTTTTTACATATCATTTAGATTAAATTTCTCATTCACACAGTAAGACCATTTTAAGAGAGTAGAATTATTTTAATAACATAGCCACATCACGATAAATAAAATGGTTTTAAAGCACATTTTAATGAAAAAAATAAAAACATTACGATTTTGATGATAAAGTATATTAATGTGCTTGTAAATGTCGACCATGATGTCATATGAATATTATTATGGAGCGTTTTAACTGACATAACATATTGCAAAATAAACAAAATGACGCTATTTTATTTAATATACTGAATAAATTTCCAAAAAACTTAATTAGATGGCTTTTAGATAGAAGACTTAACATATCAATAATATAAAATACTACTTGATGTAGGTATATGATAAAAAGTGATATTTAAATTAAATCAAAGTAATAGGTATTAAAAATTCTTGTCAAATAGATTTACTTGTATTTTTTTTTTTTTTTGTATGGATAATGAATAAAAAAGTAGAATAATTTGGTAAAATATCTTATTCTTGCAAATGTAATAGCTAATTTATTTTCTACGCTATGTAAATAAAAATGAATAACGATGTACAACATATTTTTAATTCGTACTAGGGCCCAATATCATTATAATTTAATGAAGAAAAGCTGGTCCTTTTTTATGTAAGTCGATGCCTCATTTTAGAGTGTGGCTGTTCAATCTTAGAACTGTGTGACTAATTTATCTAAGAAATAATAATATACCAATTAACTCAAGCTGCTCAGCATCAATTCAGTTGCATGAAATGTACAAGAGTCTAAGTGGTGCAATTGTGTAGACTCCCAACAAATAAGTTCATCTGCAAAAAAAAAGGACACCTCTGAAATAGGAAATGTCATAATAATGCTAAATGTATGCAAAAATAGTTTAGTTTTTTTAATATGTTTGGGATTTCATTAAAAATATTTAGGAAAAAAATTAGTTAATATTAGGTATGTTCAAAAAGATGATTTTTTGAAATTATTACATATTTTTTTTAAAAGTATATTGAAATAAGTTTTTTGTTTATGTCTATTTTGAAGAATCTACTAAAATTTATATAAAATATACAACTGTGTATCTCTAATATTTTTAAATAGGATCAACAATTCTAATGTAAATTTTTATTAGATATTTACTTGCATCTGTAGTCATCCTGATTTACCCAAATTTTATCACGTTCATTCAAATTGCTCACCTTTTTGACTAACATTTAAGTATTAAAAACACCTAAACTTTCCAATTGGAGCGGAGCCGTATGATAGTCCTTAACTACCACCAAAGTTACGCATACCATCACAGAGCCTACTAAGTATAATATCCCAAAAAAGCTCAATCCCTCGAGTTGTAAGAATAACAAAGGTTCTTGATGCTCAATGAATTGGTGGTGGTGGCCAATGCCCCAATTTTTCGACCAGTAGTTCACTTACACAACCCATGAGGTGGGGTGTATCATAGAAAATTGAAAGGGTTCCTTGGTGCATATGGAAGCGGTGGCGATGGGGAATAATCCACTCCTTGAACCTGCATTTCTTTTTCCGTTGGTGGGGTATATTATAGCATATCAAAAGGGGTCCTTGATGCACAGAAAAGCGGTGGTGACATGATTTGATCCCCCTTAGGGATCAGCTATCCACTTGTACAACCTGTTGGCCGAGGTATATTTTGTAATATATAATTGAGTCTCTTCTGACAATTTCTTATCATACAATAGTTTGATTGTGTGAATACATAATAAATTTGAATAAAAATAAACTAGAGTATCAAATTGCTTGCAATGAATTGTTTCATAATCAAATTACACAAAATCAGTTCACACTTGACTATGTAAATGAATTTAAAATGACCATTGACCACTCTATTGGAAATTTTATAGATTGCCCGGGCATTTTGCAAATTACCCAAATTTCCACATTGCCAGTAACAGATACACAACTAAGGGTTGAGCTCCTTTTATTAGTAAGAGGACTCCTTGAGACATACAAATACACGGTATTCATAATGGGAAAATAGTTTTATTGTTTAGGCTTCCAAAATGTCTCACATTAACAATACTGACGTCACATGATAATGTTCTTTTGTTTTAAAAGTATAGACCCCCAATAGCAATAACCACAGATTTCAAATATGCATCTGTTATATCAATCTTAAGATCTATAGATTTTTAAGTGAAATACTCAACCTTTCTAAATACCGACATTCATTTAGTAATTTCATGCCCCAATGCTTAAATAATATACAAATGTCTAAAAATAAGTATGTAATAATATAAATCGGGCAGTTGTATAAAAATCAAAATTAAAGGTCAAAGCTGTTTTCTGCGTTTTATCCTTGAAAAATATCAAATATTTACACTCACAAATATTAATTAAAAGATGTTTCCCTTCAATGAAGATCCTTAAGGTTTTTTTGACCTTTTGACCAAGGGAATAAAGAGAAGTGCCGTGGTGAAAAGGTCAATCACGTACTATGCTATAATGTTAATTTTTTTTTCTTTTTTTTTTTTGCAAACAAATTCCTTCAGTCTCTTTAAATTAAAAAAGTACTGCATTGAACATCCATTTTAGATGATTTATTTATTTGTAAAATAGTCAAGAGGATGATAATTATGAGTAGGAATTACCTTAAATGAAGGCTCTATGGGGAAAGACCTCCCATCAAAGTGCGTACATAAAACAAAACATTTTGTTTTAGTTCTTGTTGTTTGCATACAAATAGTGGTATAACATTTTTTCCTAAATTTACAACAATACCTAGACGAGACAAAGAATCAGTTTTATCATTAGCCAGAGCTGGTTTGACTCAAATACGTCAAAAGCTAATAGGCTTCTTATTAGTTTAAATTATTTAAAAATTATACTAGTTAGTAGTTTCCCTACAAATTACATTTGAATGCAACCTGTCAAATTTTACAACTTTCCCCAAAGCCAAGGACGGCTTTGATAGTTAAAAAAAAAAAAAAAGACAAGTTGGAAATTAAATAAGTAATATTTTTTGAAAATTCAGTAAGGAAAATTTACAAGTTGTCAGCATTTAATACTTTATTGCACATTAAGATATAATAAGATTTATATATCATAGATCACTAATCAGTATGAAAGATATGAGGGATTCACTCTTAAAACATCTTCAGAACCCTGCCCTGGCTAATAAACATGCTTGATGTACAGTGTAAATATTTTTATATTAATAAAGCAAAGTTGGTCTAGATATTTGTATGGCTGCTAGCCGTAAAGATCTAAGAAACGAAATGTAACAATGAGGGGAATATATATCTATATTATTAAAGCAAGGTTAATCGACACTTAATAAATCTGAGCAATACCGTGTAATCCTGCTGGTAAAATAAACATGCGACTTGCAACCATCACCCTTGAACTGGACGTTAGAATACATCAAATTTATCCGTAATGGTAAAGTTTCAAAAAAAAAAAATATCTCAACTGATAGCCAACGAATCCATAATTAAAAACGATATAAGATACAGTGAAACCAATGAAACATTGACTAAGTTATTACATGAATATTCCTCCATAAAAAAATATCCTTCAAAATCAGTTTTATCCAATATCTCAAAGAAAAGTAGAGAAATGTAATTGATTTTTCTACAATAATTTGCATTATATTATACAATTGTAATGCAAATTAAAAGGCTGTAGTTTTTTTCTGAAGTTTCGAAAAAGGGTAACTTGCAACTATTACATGTTGCTATCGTCCCTGGTCTCACTTACATAAAATATTTTATATGATACTTGGAGTTGTAATACTTGAGTCTAGATGTGGTCTTGAATTGGACTGAGAACCATGTGGACTCGGACTTGACTTGAAATCGCAACACAATGACTTGGATATGGAAAATGTGGACTCAAATACATGGGAATAAACGTTAATAATAATATTTTCCGCTAATATCTACCAATGCTTATATTTCGTTGGATCATGAGGAACGTTACATATAAAAACAAACTCTATTGATAGATATTGAAGTGTTTTCCAGCTGAATATTGTTTTCATCCCTCATTTGAACAACTCTCAAGTGTTTATTATTTTCATCTTGAAGCCCTTGAGATGATGTTTTTTCCCCTTATTTTTCTACACTCAATTGCAACCATGAAGAAGACATCACCAGAGATATTATATAGAATGTTTTATTGACTCATCCGAACCAAAGTGCTTGAAGAAGCTTTTTATATATTATTTTATTTATATTGCTCATTCCCTCCCTCAAAATACAGCTGCTTTTAATCATTAAGTCAATATTTGTGCTATTAGCAGATGGAATGTTTTGAAAACAAATACGACTCTGCTTATAATTGTATTTGCTTTTTATTCAATCCTCTACAGATTGATTTAATACCCTACGTCTTCCTTCTATTTTCCTCCTTGACACTTTTCATATTAATACAATCTAAATATATTTAACATTTGAAAGTTTAAAAGTCATTCAAAATTCCTTTGGAAAGAAAAAACAATGATTCATACATGTGTTAAGTTTACACAAAAACAATCTTAAGCAAAAATTAAGAAAAATAAAAAAAAGATTCATATTTTTTATATACAGTCCAATATTTCATAGACATTTTTTCGTCAATTATAGATCTTGTATTCCACTTTACGGGATGAATTTAGATATCCAAGAATATTAACTATAGTATAATTTTTTTTTTGATTGATTATACTTAATTTGACCCCGATATGGTCTTTCAAATGAAATATATATCAATTTTCATTATATCACGGTTATTTTTGCAACTGACAGCGCAATGGCAATATAAATTGACAATAATATTTAAAAAGGCTCAATTTTGAAAACAATCATTCTAGGTTGCTTTTGTAAGGATTGGTCAGATATTTAAAATTCCTTTTGTATCCCTATTGTCCGACCTTTTCAACGTTTGAACATCTTGTGAAATAAAATGAACATTGGGAACATGTTAGTAGCAAATAGTTTTGTAATTGTTGAGGAACAGTAGGGGCTGTACCTCCTTCAAATGATGTTTTTGTCACTATCTAAAATAAAGAATCCTATAAATAAAATTCAAACTTTATTTTGCTAAAATTGCAGTAACAGTCGTTTATTTTTAAATATGTCCTCACAAGATCTATGATCATCAAAAGGTGTGTAAAAGTAATATAAATCTTAAATAATTTTATTGTCTTAATTTTTTTATTTTAAAGAAATTAAAATATCATCTTAAGCTAGTCAATTCAAAAGAAAAATCCTGGGTCCTGACACTGGTTCTTCTTAGAATTTGGAATGCCCCAACTTGTATATCGATCTGGTTACGGTACAAGATTAGCAAAAGAATTGTTTATGAACTAACTGGTTCAAGTTGAGTACCATTACAAATATACTGAGAGCAAGTTTAAAAGTTAATGTCTGAAAACCTGACATTTTTGGCTGTGAGTTAATGACATTTCGTCATAGATTCTATAGTTCACCATGAAATCATCTTCATTTTATACCCTAAAGTTTCTTACACTGACGAATACAATAACATTTGCAAGCCATTAAATCTTTTACAAACATGGAAAATGCGTCTTAAATACCATTTTTCACGGTCACTAGATGCTTTCATCATTAATGCTCGGGCCATACATATTCAGAGCAAATCTCCAAGAAATCAGAAAGTTAAGAAACAGGGGTGTACCTTGACAAATACATTCAGTTGTTTTAAACATAGTCAATCGAAGCTGAATGAGTATGTGAAAAGAATATGGAATGAGAATTGTATAATAAGCCTATGATATCATTCGTCATCTTGTGGACATGAATATTTATTATTTCATTCATGTCCTATAGATCCTTTCTACTGACAATCTAAATAGCAAGACAGTTTAAGTCAATAATATAATTGACCTTATTGTTAAAATTTATATTAGATAAAAAGAACAAATTTCGAAGATAATTTGATAAACCTCATCAAATAGCTTCAAAATATTACAGAAATTACACTTGTATTGCTATATTTGTAAAATTAAATTGCTTCCGTAGGGATTAGGGATAAGAAAAGTAGCACTATTGGAGAACCAAATATAATCCTTGCAAATTATAATAGCAATAGTTAATATATTGTCTCCACCATGTCAATAGGAATGTACAACGATTTATATCATAGTTTTAATACATATTAGGGTCAGATAAATAATAAAACTAGATGTTTAGGAGGTGTATTTTTATTCGACGGTACAAGTTTAAGTCCTTTTATTTCTTAGTCACATTTTGACACCCAGTCACAAAGGCAGTATTTTACCATTTTTCTTTGATCTGAATGAAAAAAAAGAGTTTTATTTTTATAGAATATGATTGTTTAGGTTCCTAAGATGGTGAACATCAATAACGCTGACGTCACATGAAAACACTCTAAATAGTATGAGCGTTGTTGACTGAAGAGGTACATGATCTCTGCACCATCTTGCAGTAATGAATGTTTGGTTATTTTGAGTTATAATTATCCAAAGTTATAAACGATTTGAGTGAAATTTTTAGGGAGGTAAAAAATAGGGAAAGGAGGAACCTTTTAAGGACACATATTTGAGGGTATTATACTAATATGTACATATACAAAGGTAGTAGGTAGGTGGATATATTTATTTATTTATTGGTTGCTCTAATTGCTAGGTGTTGAAATTCTAAACCCCTGAATGAATTACATCGACAACAATAAAATAAATCTTCAAAATAAATACTTTAATGCTTTTGTATCTTGAGCTGAATTGATTATTGTTATTGTTCTTTATGTCCTCGTAAATACCAAGACTCTTGGTTGTTGGTTCTGCGTGCATCAAGACGTGTAAACAAGCAAATCATAAAGAATAGCTCTTGTTATTTTGAATGTTTATGACTTTAACCATAAATAGAATAAGTAAAAAAATATGTATCAGTTTGTGAAATGTAGACTACATTCACATACTTGAAAATAGAGAGAGATAAGAAAAAGTTGAAAGAGAAGAAGAAGAAGTTAACGTGAAACTAATTAAGTCAAAAATAGAAAACGAAAAAATAAAACACACTCAGAGTCGTCCAACAACATAAAAACAAAAAAGAAAGACCGACTCTAATTGAATAGACAAGAAATAGAAAAAGAGAGAAAACAATATTTATGATGGCTACGTTTGAAAAAGAAGAAGTTTGTCGAATCATCTCTGCATAGATTAAGGAGTTACACCCATCCAAACAACAGACTACATACTATTTACCAAACATGAGCTAAGAGATAATATGGGTATATTTATCTATCAGGGATTGAGTTGGAGGGACTGTAAGCCTCAAATTAAGAAATTTTTACTTTTTCCTAGAAATTATTTTGGTGAGGATGAAAAAAAAATCGTAAAAATAGGAGTAAATTTTTTTAAAAGATTTATGGTCTTAAAAAAAAGATCCTTCCGGCAAACTATACAGCAGATAAAACAAAATTAATATTTTAGATGTAATTATTGTAGTTTTATTCAAAAAAAATAAATTTTTTATGAATAGCTGTGGATTTTCGAGACTTTTTTCGAAAAAATTTTATATTTGACATTTTATTTTCGATATTTGTTTCCCAAAAAAATTAACTTTCTATTAATAAATTTGAATTTTTGTATTCTAAAAAATTTAATAGTTGATTTTTTTCTTCAAAAAATTTAATAGTTGATTTTTTTTTTCAAAAAATTTAACAGTTGATTTTTTTTTTTTCAAAAAATTTAATCTTTTGAAAACAGATAAGGTTTATGAAATTATTTTCCAAATAAATCTACTTTTTATGAATAGCTATTAATTTTTGATTTTTTTTTTCAAAAAATTTAATTTTGAAATTTTTTTTTTTTGTAAAAGCTATTGATTTTTAATTTTTTCAAAAATACCCCCCACCCAAAAAAACCAATAAACACTAGATATAAATAATACTTTCATTATTTCATTTCTTTTTCGAAAAGTTTAATTTTCTGTATCTTATTTCTCAAAAAATTTAATATTTTGTGAACAGCTGTACGTTTTTGAAAACTTTTAAAAAAATTTAATCTTCAAATTTGTTGACGTACAGGAAGGATTATGTAAAAAAATTTTAAACTTTAATTTTTGGATTTAAAAAAAAAAAAAAAGCTGCCCCCTCTCACAAAAAAATTATGATAAATAAATAGAAACGCCCGTGTCTATGTACGTATATTTATATATTCAGGGAACTCTTGGACGACGAGCTGAATTCTTGTGTAAAAAGTATTCGAAATAATTAAAAATAGGGGTGAAGTGGTAAAAAAATGAAGGGCTTGTCCTAAATTTTAAAAATTATTGTAAAATGTGTTCGAAATGATACAATCTCTGCTAAATTATGGAGGTGGAGAAAAAGTCCTCATACTTCCAGTCACAAGTCGAGTCTCATGTCTTTGCTAACTAGTCCGGGACGAGTTCAAATCCTTGAATGTTTTCATTGGGTCAAGTTTTCGTCATGGATATTTTAAACGACACATCAAATTTCTTTTGAGCTCATTTCAAGTCCTTATTTATAATGTAGGGCCCATAGTGGCTTTTCTTGAACTCTGTATAAAATAACTTTTGATTACAAGTCAAGCTGTGAGACTCTGTTTTTAGATCAAGAGGAGGCAAAAGTAATCAAAATATGAAAAATTGAGGCTAAAGTAATTTACAAAAACTCAATTGCTTCCCGTTTTATATTTCCTATTTTTCTTTTTTAATACAATCTAATCAATTATCACGTAGTTTTTTTAATGTCATTTTGAGAAATTTCTAACTCAGGAAAATGAAATAAAAACGTAGGTTGATACTAAACGAAACGCAATTGACTTGGGAAAATTAATCAAAACTGACAGCTTAGTCCTTTTATTTACAAAACAAGTTCTAATTAACACTGCTATTTACATTCAAACAGAAGAATTTAAAATTAAACAACTTTGTAATAAACATCCATAGAATTAAATTAAACAGCTTTTTGGAAAACTAAAAACACTATTGAGTGTCAGAACTATAATAAAATGTATTTAATAATGTCTGTGTTATTTTTGGATGTATTTTGATGCTCTTTAAACACATTTTTAGTCTTTGCAGCCTTGTATAGTTGTAGAGATAAGTCAAATCACTTCATACTAGTGTTGTTTGGTGTAAAGGTATTAAAGTGGCTTTGTATTTAAACGGTAAGCTACTCAATTAATACTGATGCTGGAACTTGTCGTAGCATTTTTTAACGAAAATATTTGTAAAATTATATATATAAAAAAACTACCTTATAAAAAAAATAATTTCTTAGCTAAGATCCTCTCTTTAAACAAAATCATTCGGATATCTAAGTGGATGATAACTACCATTAACGTCATTTTTATCCATATTTTTAGCCTAAATATATCGAAATTGGGATTATGAGCAAAACTTTCATGGGGAAGTACTTGATGATCCAACTGACTGCTTTTATAAATTAAACTTTTCTTTGCAGCCATTTCATGGAAATGTATACATTAACAAACAATGGAATAATTGAAAATCTAAGGCCTTATAAGAATGATTAATTAGACCCTCCCACCTAGTGTGTATAAAAGGTGTCATAATCTTTTCTACACTAAGAGTTGCTGTAACATTTTACACCTTATTGATCCTCCCTTAAGTCGTTCGTCACAAAAATTAAATCTTAGTTGTATTAGTGTTCTCTAATGTGGCCCTTTTGGAGACATTAAAACAAGAGAAATTACTACCAATCTAAGTGAAGAACGGCAATCCGTGACAAAACCCCTCGCTAACAAAGTGTCTTGCAATATGATAACTTAAATACACAAATAACATAAAAAAGAAATAGAACGAATTTCTTATAAAACATTGGCATTTTTTACTAAACCATTTGTTTAAACGTTATAATATGGGCCCATGATATCCTCACAACAATATAGTAAACTATTTGTAACGAATAACACAAGTCAAAAAACAGAAAAACAAAAAGTAATTTATGTTCTATACCTAATTTTAGTAGTACTTGGCGCACTGATAACAAATATGTAGTTATTTTTCTCGCATAAAATCTAGTTTCGGGAATTTTTGATTGGATGTTTTTGAGTATTTTTACCCTTTTTGATACAATTTTGACTGAGACAGAGTTTAGTAATCCACATAAAAGTAAACTCATTCTCTTCAAAATTGTATGTTAATTTTTAATATGAGTAAATATTTTTTGCCGGATCCTCCAAATTTGAGAAAATTCAAATTAAAGATAGAAAACTACCCGTTTCAAGGTTTGTATACTGTACCATAAACGGAGTTCATCATTTTGGAGACTCTTTCACTCGTCACACAGTGACCTTTTTTATTTTTATTTATATGATTTTACCAGGTTAGAGTATTTCTTGAATGCACGCGCTATTGTTTTCATACAGTTGCAGAATATGCATTTCCCCCTATTCTGGCATCTTGAAGTAAGAGCAAAATTTGTGTGGAATATATAATCAACATAGACGTAGGAAACGGGTGGAGGTAATTATTCCCTCTTTCCATTTATGCCCAAATAGTAATATTCGGGCTTTTAATTTGGTACATTTGGTCTTTTATATGAAAAAAGTCATCATAGAAATGTCTTTTATAAAAAAAAAAACTGGCAAAATCGATCCCCCACCACAAAAAAAAAATATTTTTCAAAATCTTTATTTCCTAGCAATATTGAAACTGAAAATATGAAGATTATATGCAAAATTAATTACTCTCACTTCCCCCAAAAACGTGTATTAAATGTATGGTAGTTCGACCAATCTATGTTGAGGGGCTCTGTAACGATCTAGTCTTTGTTAACCCTTCCTATACTCTATTTGTCAAAAGAAACTGAATAGATCTTGCATTAGTATTTACAGATGTGGCCTATTTAGAGATATAAAAACGCAAAAACTATCTACCAATTCAAGTTAAGAAGAGAACTCCCCAGTGTCCAAAGCCACTTGTTAGCCCTCATTTTACAATCTGAGCTATTCCATATATGTACTCAAATACATAAATAACTCTAAAGTAGAAAGAAAATATATATTTTTTTAAATAAATGGTTAACATTATTAAGAAAAGCATTTGTTGAAACGTTATGAAATTGTCTCATCATCAAATTCTCCAAGCAAAAAAATTTGTTTAAATTTTTGCATCTTGATCTGAATAAACTCCAGGAATTTTGAACACGTTTCTAGTTCCATTAAAATACTTTTTAATATATCAAATAATTATGTTAATGTAATCAAATTTAACTAAATCTTTATGAGAGATCGTTTGTGGTGAATGGTTGCTTGATTTGTTTTGATGACTCTTTTAAAGTCATTTTTATGCTTTTAACTGCCTTCATAGAAATACTAATCTAAAAACAGTTTTCTTTCAAGACAAACATAGGATACTTAAATAAGTTTCTATGAAAAGTATCATTCAGAAATTCTAGATAATATTATAACTCAATTACCTCCATTCATGTCCTCAGTAGTAAATACATTGTTGGACCTATTAATTGCACATTTGTCAAACCATTGTAAGTAGTAAAGCCATCATTGACATACGGTATATGTATTCGTTGCTACTTTTCTTGAGTGAAAAATATATTATATTATATACATATGTAGAAATGGGTCCAAGTAACAGAGCACCCCCTCGGTCCGCATCAATATATATTATTATTGTATAGAAATGATTCTTATCTCTTCCATAACCCAAGAAGAAAAGAAATAAAAATGAGAACCCCCCTCAAAATGATAAAAATCAAGGAAAAAATATATCTAGAAAAACCGTCATGAAAAATTTAATACAAAATAAAAATGGTAGAAAAAAGATGATTATTCTTATTGACTGGATGGATCTATTCGTATTTTGTCTCGTTTGGAAGGATGAGGAGGAGTAGATAAGTAAGTAGCCGGTATTGAATGGAAAATGAATCAACAACCTCTTTTCATCTTTTTTCATTTTTTCTTTACCTCTAGATTGAATGATGAGGTTAGAATCAAACATTGACATACTTATTATATTGTTGGTTTTTTTTTTTTTTTTTTTTTTTTAGGGGAGAGGGAGTTAAGTCTTTATTAGGATTTATAGACCTCTTGAAACATCTTGGGGTCTTACTCCTATCTAGGAAAGTTATTGAAATAAAAGTGTTTCTCTGGAAATCTTACAGTTAATAATTTATGATCAGGCTTCTCCGCCTAAAATTAAACACTTTTTTGAAAATTACAAAAATTGTTTTATTTCAAAAATATCAACAAATTTGGACCATTTAATTTATAAATACAATCAATGAACACTTTATTTGCATTATTAATCACTATAGCCGCCTTTCGTCTTAACAACCAGTTCCAGCCTTGTGCAAAACTTTGCACATCAGTTTTGTTTACAAAGCTGGGCGCTGGGTTGCCTCAAGAGGTGAGGATTACGGCCTTCAGTTGGTAATTTGTTGTGTATCGAACTCCCAAAAGCTTCCTCTTGAGGTGGCAAAAATACTAAAGTACAGGGGGGGGGACAGTTGAAATATTGTTTTTCAAGCCTTTGGATGAAAATTTTGCACGACGCTTTACTCGATTCAAAGGCTCCAAACTCTGGCAAGGAGTTCACTTGTAGGTATTAAGGTTTAAGTCTTGCTTCACCAAGTGGGAAATGGTAGTCTGCCTGTTGTAAAATTCACGAGGCAGGCTATTGAAGGTCACCTTGCATCTTTTGCCTTTATTGGTAACTTTTACTACCTCAACAAATTATTTTGGCCTTTTTCGCCTTAATTTGGACATTGTACAAGCTTTTGTTTTGCCTCTCGCGGTCACTTTATACACAGGAGAGAGGTTACAGCAAAGCACTTACGAATTCTCTCAGGAGGGTTTTCCACGAGCAAATAGCTCCAGAAATGTAGCTCTTTGGTGCTCCATGTTTTTGTTATGACGCTCTTATTTATCTATTAACTTTGCTTAGTTTTGGTTTACAGTTTTTATACATAATTGTTTACAATAAGTTATAATGGTTAAACACTAAAATATAACAGATAGGAGAAAGACGTGCCGTTTAAAAAAGTATTTTCCTTTCAGACAGAGGGTCATTTATAATCCAGTGACTCTGGGCCTTGTGAGTTTATCAATGTCCTCAAGAACAGTATTTTGTAATTTGTCCTAGTGATCTCTGTAGTGATGAAAAAATGGGAAATGGCTGATATACCTATGTAGGCTATTAGTAGTAATGTAAATTGTCTGTAATTTTTAGCTGGCATGTTTTTTTGGAATTAGTGATCGGAAGAATGATTTTCTTTTCCTCAGTTGTTGTCATAATTAAATAATCAGACAATTATATTCAAAATCTGATTGAACATTCGTGTGTGCTCATAAAATACAGCACAATAACCTGGAGGGTTTTTTACGGAATTATTTGCAAGTCTTTGTTGGTCTTTGAGGATGGACATCGGAGTAATTCTTGCGAATGTCCTTGCGTATTTCATTCCTCCCCTCTCTTTTGTCACAGCTGATTGCAGCTAATTTAATGAAACGTATTGACAGCTAAGCTGCTCACCTCCAAACAGTCTTCAAATTTTCAGGGTGACCTGGTTAATTTTTGGTTTCTTTGTTTTAACATTCCCAAAATATAGGGGGTTTTCGTCACTAGTTATTATTGTTGTTTGGTATACCGGACCTATAGTAGTGCCGGAAAACTGACGCATTTGTTTGTTCTAAATTGAAATTCGAACCGGTATTTGCAGTGTCATAAATATATTGAACCTTCTATGACGTAAATTCCAAATTTTATTAATCCTTTTTTAAGCAATATTAGGCTTTATATATAAAAAAAAAAGAATAAAAATATTTTTTGGAAAATAAATTATACTGTGATAGTCTCTCTATCACTACACACAAAAATTCCCTACGGATGCCTTCGTAAAAACTCGTAAATTACCCTGAATTAAATAATTGTTTTACATTTAGAGAAAAAATATCGAAATACCAATAGTAAGTTTGGAATCTGTACGAAAGTTTAAAGTATTGTGACAACACTATCAACTAATTTAACTCATTAACCAACAACATTTTGAAATTAAAGATACAGTTTTTAACGGTTGAGGCTGCAGTGGAAATGATGTGCTTTATACTACATCGAAAAAAAATGATGCTCAAATAATCAACTATAATAAGCAACAACTAAATATTTAAGTATAACTTACTCAGCAAATATTTCGTTGACATACCTATAGCAATATATATGTAAATAGAGAGCTACTTAATGTTGGGTATGTAGTAGAATGTTTGCAAAGCATTTTTACAGCTAAATGTTGACGTTATTTACCCATGACTAAGGATGCCATTTTTGTAGAGATAAAATGAGCTAAGTACTACTGAAATAAGATCCCTGTTAATATCAGCTGCCGGTGATGAGAAATTGAATTACTGACATAACTGAATGATTACTTTCTAGATTTAAAATAGCACTAGTTCAGGGAAAATATTATAATTGTATTTAAATTCATGTATATTTATTTGATTATACATTTTTAGAATAAAAATAGTGGACAATGTTGAGTATAGAGGGAGAAGTTAATACCATGACGACCGATTCAATAATGATCAAAAAAGAAGAAAGAGCACACCCAACAACTGTTTTCCTTTTTCCATTGTTTAAAAATAATTTGTTTGTTTTTTAATTACAAAAATAAGATCTGGAGTCATGAGTTAATTCTTATTTGTACTTTTAGTATTATATGAAATAATTTGATACTTCAAGACTGGCTTAAAATTTAATTTATTATTTTCAAAAAATATTTACGGAAAGAAAGTCTCTATACTGGAAATCCAAGTCAGTCTTACACCTTTGCTGGCAAGTCCAAATCCTTCAATATTTTTATCAGTTCCAAATCGAGTCCCAAGTCTTGAATCAACCTCTGCTAGATGGCGTATTTGACAACAAAGTACAAAATTAGGAGATGAATTCTTAAGAATTTCTTCTTTAATACAATATAAAATTATATATATGTTGATATAACTTATATGAGTTGTAAAGGTGTAATTAAGTAGAGACTAACGGCTACTCCCTTATACATATATACGAACGTACCCAACTAAATCAAAACCATTAAAAAATCTTTTGTTAAATAAGTCTTAATAACGAATTGTAATATTAAAAAAAATGAATTGTACAACATCTAATTAAGACGTTTCATTTCATGTTCTTTTATAATCATCCCTTATATTCTACAGAGGTTATGAACAGATTCATTCTACAAAGACACGTATACCTATTTTTATTTTACCTAAAAGGGTTCATCTCATTTTTATTTTTTTATTTTATTTTCATCTGACTCATTTTTTCGTGGAAAAATCTTTTTAGTCTGATCGAAAGTGGACGTTATAATCATTTTTTCCAACTGGAAGAATTATTCAGCTTTATACACCTTAATTGCGAGTAATATCCTTGTCAACAGGTAATTTTCGGAAAATTATTTATATTATTGTAGGCTAGGAACGACAACACACAGAATATATGACTGCAATACTACAATTTACTCTGATGAAATTAACTATTCACTACAGCAAGAAATGAACTAGCATGGCTTGTGGCTATGCTATACACAATTTAATAATGTAGACTCTAGAAGGGTTTGGGAATTTGGCTTGCATGGACTATAGAGTACGTTTAAAATTTGTGCAGTAAACTTATGTTTATTTAGCTTAATAAGTTTCATAAATTAATATTATTTAATACCTATATTTTATAAGCAGTAAGAAGAGAACTGAATACTCAATATAAGCCTTAGATTATAAACAAGTTTTGTTTATATGAATTATAATAACTTTTGTACCCAGAGTCAAAGGCGGTACAAATTTTCCAACTCCTGACTCCAACTCCACCAAAAATGGCACTCCCCACCCCCATACTAAGATATCCCTGTAATATCTTGTGCATCTCATATTTTTGTTCCATTTTCTATGTCAATTGTTAATTTATCATACACTTCATATATACAATCTTTTAGCTAAGTTTTTGAGTAATTAGAAAATTTAAAAATTTATTATCAATGTACATTTCATCTATCCCAACAGTGTTGTGTTGGTATTTATTTAGAAACGAGGACTGGTGTCTAGCCCCATTTAGTCTAGTCCCGCTTGTAGATCATTAAAGAAGGTAAAATCGGTCCCTAATATCTCGTTGTATAATAGAATAAATTATTGTATGAATTAAAAATATAACAAGTTCTTGTTATATTACATTATAGTGAAAACCTGGATATTTTTCAAATATATACGCAATGCTCATTACACATATCTAATATATCTTATTTTCGTTTGACAAAACATTGTTTTTTAAGAATCGACAGTTAAAGACCGGTCCCAAGGACTGAGAGTCTTAAGTATCAATAGGACCGGTCCTAAGACTGTACTGGACTTGACCGAGTGAATTCAGTCCTACACAACTCTAATCCCAACGATTGATATGATTAAGGGAGATGGCAGGGAGGTGGGAGATTTATTATGATGTATATATAACACTAATATTTTGATAATAGTTCATCAATTCAAAAATAGTTTATCACCATAGTCTACAAATTTAATATTATTTTCTCTCACTACTACTATCTTAAATTATAAATTCACAGACATTTACAGAATATAATACTAAAAAAAGTTATCCATTTGTCTAAACTATCATATGTAAGAACTATAAAAGTTTTATATTACTAAAATATCCATTTGAACGTCGGGATATTTAAAAACACAATGGAAGTACTGGTGTTAGGGTTAACGATCGGATGGATATCTTTTTTCTTGGATACGGATCGGTTCTGATCTTTGAGTAAATTTCCTGTACCTGAACTTTGAATCAAAACTAAAACTAGCAAAAGTTTGGATCTTAATAAAATAGAATTTGGATTAATCTTACATTTTTAGTGACTACTGATTCCGAAACATTATTCGTTATTATTGCCTAATGACATTGGACATGATAAACCTATAAAGTATATCGCAAGCTTTCACCCGAAAAGAAACAGAAAAAAACTCAAAATCAGTTGGTGGTTAACGAAATCTTCCAAATATAGAATTATTATTCAATAATAATTGATAATTGTGTACAGCTTAATAAGAACTAATTTGAATCCAACCAAACAAAATTATAACCCTGGTAAGAGAAAAGAGGAAAACACATTAACAGCTGACAACCAAATACAATATACATTTTTGTGTTAGTGATGTAAGCCGTGTGGAATAAGCACAAGCCGAAGCAACTGTCTATGTATATGTTGCTCCAAGCAGTAATCAAAAAAAAAAAAAAATAGACATGCTTCGATTTGAATATATTTTTAAAGTAGGAGTAAGTTATAGTATAAGCTTTTTAAAATCCAAAAATCCCTTGGATCTTTTTTAAGATCCTTAAAAATTTGAGTGCCCAAAGCTGGTTCAGGTATTGGATCCGGGTCTACGACCTGTTCTATCTCTGATTAAGATTTGATGGGAAGTAACACTTCAAGTTTGAAAATAAATTGTTCATAATTTGATGGAAGTTATCACCGTGTCTAATCACAAGGTATCTTAAATTGCACGGATCCGTGTCCTTCAAGATGTTTTTTTTCTGTAGTGAAAAAGTATAGAATTAATCCATTCAATCTAAAAGTCACATATTGAACGCTCATAAATCCAAAAAAACTCATGAACAAAATGTATAAGAGTCCTTTGCATTTTTCTGTACTTAGATTATGTATTCTTAAATATCTCAAATAAACATTAATTGTGAATACTTTTATAGATTACTTTGTATCATATTACAAAGTAACGCGTTACTATTGAACAATGTTTATAAGGAAGTTTCATTAATTACTTTAAGTGAAAAAAGGTATTTATCTATGAGAATACCTTTTTGATTCGCTTCTGGTATAAGGTTAAGAAGAGCAATACAAGTAACGAACTACAATTGGCACTCTGTAAAAGGACTTGACCTCTTCCTGAAATCAAATTGATTTATCTATCTCAATTAGTTATAAAGTTTTGGTCGATTACCCATTTTTTCGTTTGTGTTACTTTGACAATTGGCATCTCAATATTTAATGCCTTTACTATGACCATATCTAATCTTTGTACAAAGTTTGATCAAAATCGAGCTGTAACTTTTGCTGTAATCCTAGTGACTAACACACAGAGACAAAAATATAAGTTTAACTTTGTTGCAGAAGTAAAAAGGTACGATAGTATGAACAGCTAAATGAATTCTTATTGACTCATTTGTTTCGTATGGACACTCAAATTTTTGCACTCCATCTCCATACCTGAAATAAGTACCGGGTGCTTCTTTGAAAGCTAAATTTTTGCACTCCATCTCCATACCTGAAATAAGTAGCGGGTGCTTCTTTGAAAGCTAAATATTTTGAATTATGAGTTTTAACTGGTTCAATTTGGGAAATTAGGGGAGCTAGATGAACTAAACTTTGTACAGATGCTGAGACATGTCTTGTCATTTATAACCTTCAATGTAGCCTCCGTCGACTTGATAATGGTATTGATGCCCCATTGGAAGCTCTAAAAGGTGGTAATAATGTTATTGGGACTCATGAAATTCCAGTGCATCTCCACAGACGCCTTGAGAGCTTTGAAATTCGGTGCCCTTGTATGGCAGGTCTTGGTCTCGGTCAGAAGAAAAAGTCGAGTGGGTTGGCATCTGGCTATACTGATTGCCGCATTGTTCTTTCAGCCCTAGATAGCAATTCTTCACTCATAGCTAGGATTGAATAATATACATAAAACGAAGAAAATAATAAATGATAGCTAGAACGTATAATAATAAATTCTAGTCACACAACTCCTACATTAAACTTCAGGTATCTCGTCTCGTACGTCCTTTCAGTTGTTTTAGTTACCATAAAAGACTGATAAGGATCGGTCCTAGGACTGACAAATTTGATTACGACTGGACTAGATGGACTGAAGTCTTTTTAGTTTATTTAGACCGATCCAACACAAGCAATATCTAATAAGAAACGTAATACTCAGCTAAGTAATATTTCCACACACTCTCTATATTATTATGATTGTCTTTTAACGAATGGGATTCAGTTATCTAGCACCTTCTGTAAAAAAACACATTTTATAGATCAATCAATGATATCTGTACGTATGCATATGTATTTTATGATTTATTTTAAATCTTTTTCTCAACACAAATGTATTCATATCGTTGACAGCTTTCCCTACTCAAAAAAAAAAAAAAATACACACACACACTTGACAAGACGTTCTTAACGTTTACAAAACGTTGACTCACGCACATATGTTGATGTAATTTTAGTATTATAAGACTTATGAAATCATAAAAAGAATGGTAGATACATACATACATTGTCAAAATATGTGTACACATAAATAACATCGGTAAATAAGTTTGTGTTTTATTTCTCTTCGTATTCTGATATTCTCATATTTGGATTATTATGGGATTATATGATACCCACTGACGATGAGACGGTATAAGAACTACTCTGCATCTACAGCAGCTGCAAATGATGCTTCTCATCGTTTGAAATGGAGTGTATATTATATATACATGGACTGCTTTAATAATCATTATTAACTCCTATAGTAGTTGTTACAAGGAGAAATGAGCAACGAACATCCTCATATATATATATTCTCATCAGAAAATGTAATACTCTGAATTCAGAGTGGACCAAAATTATTGTTGTACCTATCCTTAGTTTCTGGTGATCATACTACTGTATGTATATATACTACCAGGGGTGTTCGCAGGATTATATTTTAGAAGGGATGAGGGGTTAGTTTTTAAAGGTTTTTTGAAAATTTGAAATTTTGGGAAAAAATTTCTAATTTCCTCAGCTGTTCCCAAAAAAATTTAATATTAAAATTACTTGGAAAAAAATCAGTAATATAATTTCAAATATTTTTTTTTTTTAATTTTAACAATTATTTTTTTTTTTTTTTTTTCACTTTAACAATTTATTTTTTTCAATCTTAAACCTTCAATTTTTTAAAAATTATATTGTAAGAACTATAACTATTCACAAAAATTTAAATTTTTAGGAAAAATATTTGAGAAATGAAATTTTCGAAAAAAATTTCAAAAAGTTAGAAAAAGGAAAGTTTTGAAAAATTTAATATCAAATATTAAATTGTTTGGAAAAAATTTCAAAAATCCTAGCTATTTAGAAAAACTTAGGAAAATTTAATTTCAAATATTAAATTGTTTGGAAAAAATTTCAAAAATCCTAGCTATTTAGAAAATTTAGGAAAATTAAATTTTTGAAAAAAATTTGAATTATTTAATTATTGAAAAAAATTTAAATTATTTAATTATTGAAAAAAATTTGAATTATTTAATTATTGAAAAAAATTGAATTTTTAATTATTGAAAAATTAAATTTAATTACTTTTTTATTTAATTATTGAAAAAAATTTGAAAAATTAAAATTACTTCTTCAGCCACCCCGTACGGACACTTCTCAATTGTGGTTGCTATTTGGGTATTTTGAAGAACAGACAACCTTTGTGTGATTAATATAGAAGATAACTCCCCCCAAAAAACAAGGGGCGTCTGGAATCAAGGAATTTTTTTGGTTTCACTTGTTAGACAATTTTTGATTCAGTCTCAGTTTATGAAACAATTTTTTTTGGTCTGAATTTATGGACCGATTTTTTTGGTCTCATATATTATGAGAGACCTTTTTTTCTAGATCAACTGTCATTCATTTTTTTCAAAAAAAAACTCCAAATTACACTTTAAGTTCTAGAACAAAAACTCTATCTATATGAGACGGCGGATCAAAATTAATCCAAACTATCTCTGTTTAAACTTCGTCTAACGTCATTGTACTTGAAAAAACATATGCTGTAATGTTATAGCAATTTATCTGAAAAATCGGACCAAATTAGACCGAATTTTTTCTTTGGGCCGATCTATAACGAACTTTTCCTTTAGACCAATCTAGATCAAATTTTCAAATGATATTTAAATGTCGGACCAAATTAGTTCGGTCCAACAAAAATATAACAGTATGTGACCGGTCTATGATTTCCAGACCGAACCCCAACACTAGTACTTACCTTTTATTTCCTTGTTTTAACATCACATGCTGAGCTTTAGCTAGATACACTTGCTTCTAAACCTTATTTAAAGTCACATTCATTATTTTATTTAAGTACTTCCCTTTTCTTTTCATTTTTAATGTGACCTTTAGCTACATGTATACGTTGTTAAAAATGAATTTTTCCCGTACAAACAAACTTATAGACAGACCAACAAACTTTGCTTTATTAATTTTGACATAATATTTTTGTGTATGTACTTTGTAGTCATGAGAGCATATAATTTTGTTATCAATAGCCTCCTAACCGGATCATCCACGTAAAAGTACCCACAGATACTTTGCAAAAAATGAGCACCCTGCCAGTAAAATGAAAAAGAAGGATTCAGATCATTATTTTTTGGTGGATTTTTAAAGGGTTATTCGTCATATATATATCACTATTCACAGATAATTTGCCGTCTTAACCTTTTTGTATGAGTACTTAACTTCTAAAAGTAATGACTACTGAGCAAACGAAGTGGTTTATAGGTTTTTATGACGTCAGCAATATCTTGAAAACTCAGCAATAAATTATTACTATCACTTGTGTCGCTTTGACAAACTCAAAAATTATATAAGGGGCAGTTCAATAAAAATACATCATATAGTATTGATGACAACATGATCATGCAACTATTCATTGCTATTTTCTTTCAAAAAATGAGGGTTCAATGGCCCTAGTCTCACTATTCTAGGACCTTTAGCATCAGTAACTTAAGTGTATGTCACATACGTGGATTATTCTATACTTTTGAAGATTATTTGTAATTTCCTAGGGTATTGATAAACCCATTTCTATCCAAGGTCAATTAGCCGTGTCTACTCCTTAGTTGAACAAAAAATACACAAAGCCCATCCCTAACACTGTACGTATATAGTGTTATGTTTCTATAAATGATGTCTTTCACATGACTGAGTTTGTATTTTTATATTCCAATTTCATACTGGGGTATGTTTTTAACGACTTTTTTCCGATATGAAAATACATACGTTTCCATAAAATGTCTCTATACAGAAACATTATTATGTAGATAAAATGTTAGTCATTCTCGACGTAAAAGGGAAATCTACGAATGACAAAGACATTTTGATGAACTTGTCAGTTGAATACATCATGATATACATATGTAATCAATAAGCTGTAAAGATCCTGTACACTGTTGTCATGAATATTTGCATATTAAAAATCAATGCCAACTAACTTTTAAAATGTTTAATGCACAAACTCAATTTGTTTTAAATGGCGTAAATTCATAAATACATAAATATTTTGTTGTCAACAGTCGATTTTTCTGGTTTTTTCTCTCTTTATTAGTAATATAAACGTTGATTGGTTGAATTATAATTATCTCTGTGATAAGCTGTGAACAATCCTCAACTATTGTTGAATAAAAGTTCTATAGTTGGGTAGAATTGACTCGCTATAATCAACTGATGTTGGGTCTTTTTTCTATTCTTTTGAAAGTTATAATAAAGTAACGACTTACTAATAAAAAAATGAAAATATTTTAGAAATCCCTTATGTAACTAGACTTTTTCTTTCAAGTGCGACAATAAAAATATTGGTCATTTTTGACCTAATCCATAAACCTAAAGCGGCAACCCAAATGTTATTTAATTTGGTTTTTTTTATTAGAGGAGAAAAAATTTATCTTCCGGTAGTTGTGCGAGGTTAATTTTTCCGGTGCAACACATTAGATGACCTACATATTATTAGCCCAGTATTTTTTATGATTTTTGTTGTAATAGATGGTGCCAAGGATATATTCTAATAAGGCATTTATTCATTAACAAATTGTAATAAAAAGCAAAAACTCCTTAATTTAGAGGAGAGGAATTTCAAAAACCTTAACCATTTGTATCATATCTCAATGCTTATTCCGTCACTTACTCATTCAGATAGGGTCGCCTGCAGTATCAGATAGATTTAAAAGATTTCATTGTTGTATCAAATGTATAAAATGAGGGATACACGAATTTAATATCAACTTTTTCTTGAGGATTATAATCATTTTGACATCATTCATGTATTTAGGTACATCAGAGGACAGACTATTTGTTTGCAAAGGGATTTCTTTATCTTCTTCTGGGATAAAACAGGTCAGATCATTGATTTTTATTTATGATATCACCCATGTAGGTATTCTGAAAGTTGTCATATTGTCACTGACGGATAAAATTATATGTATAACAATGGATTTGTCTTTTTTTTTTTTTTTTTTTTTTTTTTTTTTATGAAATAAGTTTTTTGGAATGAATAACTTATATTTTTTGGTTTTATGTATTGAACTAAAAAAAAAAAAAAAAAACGCAATTTAAACTTAGTATAATACATTGTTTTTTGTTTTTTTTCAAAATATTTTTTTCTGACAAGCCCACATTTTTCAAAAGTACGATATATACTTTTTTGAAACAAAAAATCCAAAACTATGTAACCACTTCTTTCAAATACTTATTCATCCCCTTGATGATAGAATTACGTATGTGTTTCTCTACTGTAATTACGGATATAATAATCAACGACTCCGATACATTTTTTTTCAGATTGAAAATGTATCCCCACAAACTAAATTTGAGAATTAATTTATTCATACCTTTTTATGATTACGATGTACTCGTTAGAGTTTAATCCTTTGCCTAAAATAGTGTGTTTTGAAGGTGTTTTGTGAACTTGATCTTCGACATCTTAATATTTAATTTGAGCTTTTTATCTTAATTTGTTCAAAAGTTATGGTCAATTTTCAGTTTTTTTACTTTATCATCTCATTATTCGATAAGTGATCCAATCAAACAACGTGAAACGTATAAGTACTTCATCTATCGAAAATGAGTTTACTCAGTCATACATAAATGATTAAGGTCTTACTCGATTACAATAATAAAAAAAGTGGAATTTTGAATATATCAATACAACTTTGCACAAAAAAACACATTCAAAATTGGATATATTCGTTTTTTTTAAGTATATGTAAGGAAGATGTGGGCAACCTACACTCTAACCCACTTTTGTGACTACGATGTTAAAGGGTTATGTTGTTTAATGATTAAGTAGATTTAATCATTTTTCAGGTTAAAGTCCTTACAACGCCTTCCCCCAATATGTTTGATATTGATTTGGTTTTCTTTTTTTTTTTTCCTTTCTCTTTTTTTTCTTTTTTTACTAAGCATTTAGTCTATTATATAATCATTTAGCTCAATTTTGAAGTTAAAAAAGAGTAGTTCAGTATGCCAGTACAATTTTGATACTCAGAACATGGCATATTTAAAATGGTACTGTAGTATATTGCATTTCAAGTGGTATATACAGCACCATTAAGTCATAAAATAATTTTCCACCAATCATGTACCACTTCTACACAATTCTTAACCCCTTTGCAAAAAAAAAAGTATATATTATAAAAAAAAAAGTTATTTTTCCCCCACCCACACCAAACAAAAAATCTTGCAAATGTCCATGTAAATTCATAGGAATGGTCTCCAACGACATTTAGGTATTTATATTTTTACTTGAAAAAGTATCAAGATATCATTGACATTTTGAGTAACGGAACCGGTTTGAAAACATTTGTATTGTGATAACACTAGTCCAGAATAATTCCATGTGAAATCTCATTAACTCAATTTCAACTTTAAATGTGCTAAAACTTTCTTTTTATTCAATTAGTATTAATTTTCAATTAATACAACAAAACTTTTCATTATTTTTATATTAGATAAACGAATAAATAAAATAAGAATACACGTAAGAAAACATTAGAATAATTGAGCCTCTTGAACGCATTTATATGTAATAATAGTGGGGCTTGGGTTAGTATGGGTCAAGTTGTATATTCTCAAGAGGCAATTTCTACAGAAATTAAGAATCAAGAAGGTCAATCTATTCGCTGGCATACCAAGGCTATTTTGCTTGTGGTAGAGGATATACTGAATAAAAAAATATAGGTAAATATGATATTTAAATATATCAAAAATTTGTTTTGAGTTGTCTTTTCTAAATTCTATAAAAATCACATTTTTCGTAATTTAATCATGCCTACCAGTTTTGATTCCCACTCATTACATTGAATTAATATGTATTTGATCAGTATTTTAAGTAAGAAATACTTTATTTTTTATTAAATTTTGTATAGAAGTCAAATTAAATAACAGGTCCATTTTCATAATTATAAGAATGGGGAACCTGCAGGCTCAAAAAAAAAAAAAAAAAAAATCCACGCATCACTCGTATACTACATAGCAGCAAGGGTTATTTAGATAAAACAGGTTACATACTTTATAGGTGTATTTGAAAAGTAACACCTTTTTATTTTGACAACATGAATTTTTATGTCAAAATATCCTTTTAAAATTTACGAACAACATTTGACTAACTTCCATTTTAACTCGTGTCGTTTCTTGTCTGCTGACTATTACATGTTTTACTCATACTTTCAAAGAGAGAACAAAAAACAATAACAAAAATAATGATACACACTTTTTGTTTTTATTATTTTGTGAGTCTCTTAAAACATCAATTTTTTTTTTTTTTTTTTTTTTTTGGACCAGCTGCAAAAATATAATTTTTTTATCTTACAAAAACTAAAACAATATAATATGTAGTTCACTCTGTTTTAAAGCCAAAATTGATCTCAAAAACGATGTGAGTACATATAGTTTACTTTGTACAATAATAAAAAAGAAGGGTTCTTACATAAATGGACCTCAATTGGCTTTAATTTCATACCAGGTGCTTAACTCTTACGGATGTTAAGGCATGCGTCTTTTAATGTTTTTGTAGAAGAAGAAAAAAAACTCACAAAATATGAGACACAAATGTTGTTGTTGTTGTTGGAAGTGGGATAAGAAACCATTTAAACAAACTAAAGTAACAAGCCATACTTTACTATCAATTTAGTGTTGAGTATACTCGAACGATCTATCTGATGATATATGATTTTTTTGCTTGAATCAAATGATGGGTCAATATTTCAATTCTAATAAACTCCAATTTTTTTTTGTGAGTTAACTTTATTTGATCATTAAGCCTCGTCAAATATTTTGAGTTTTGTGACACTGTTGCCCCTATGTAATTTTCGAATTCATCACATTTTCTAATGAGGTGTGTTAATCTCTGAAGAGACAGACTAAACATTTGGGGTTATCACAGGAATAAAGAAAATAGCTATTACAAATTTACCCGTTTCAAAAGCCACTTGTAAATATAAATCCTTACATTCATATGAATTTGCCCTGGATCTTTATCCAATACTTATGTCCGGAAAAGTCTCTTTTAAGAAGTAATTCATAAAATGATTATTAGTTATTTTTTTAAATATGCTTTTGTGTGTCATTTAATATAATCCAAAAGTTAAAATCCGTCACTTCTAGAGTACAAAAAACGTTTCCCACCTCCATATTTAGTGAGTAAATAGACAAATTCAATTTAATACTAGGATTTCTTTTGCAGTACGTAAACCCATGATAGCTCATTTTTTGTTACCATGCCTATTAGTTTATTCGTCCTCATAAAGAAAATAAAAATTCCATGCAATTGGGAATTAAATACTTAATTACAAAGTAAACACAGTATATACGCATTTCGTTGAATTAAAATTAATTGGCAGGGGCAGGCGTACCTACTAGTGATGAGACGATTAATCGTAATCGGAAAATAGAGAATCTGGCGTTTTTCTGGAATCCAATTCGGTATCGAGGAAATAATGTTTAATTTACGCTTCCCATTCTTATTTATTACTGGTATAACTATTTATTACTTTTCAAATATATGAAGAAAAAAAAAATAGCGCCAAAATTAAAAAAAAATTTTTGGAAAAAAAATTAAAATATAAATTTTTTTTGGAAACAATTTCAAATACCAATTTTTGGCATTTATTTCAAAAATCCCGAGCTGTTCTCAAAAATGTTTTTTTTTTAATCTAACATTTGCAATATAATTTAATTTTTCAACAGCCGGGGATTTTTTCAAATTTTCCCTAAAAAAATTTAATTTTTAGATTTTTTCCTTTTTAAATATTCATATATATATTTTTTTCAAATTTTAAATTCATATTATTTTTTTGATAAGTTTAAAAAAATTAAGATAGGATTTGGATTGAAAAAAATAAAAAATCACACATACATACATGTTGTGCGTTAACTTAAAAAAAAAAACAATGTTTGAAAAAGAAATGGATTTATTAAAAAAATAATTCCAAAACCAAGCCCTAACCTTTTTTTTTTAAATCGTTCCATCACTAGTGCTACCCACTTAATGTTTTATCTATCATATTTCCGTCTCTAATTTATCAAATTGAGTCAATATTTAATGAATCTACTATGTTCGGTTCCCTTCCAGGCGACACCACACTAATACAAATCTTGAAACATCAAAAAAGATTAGAAAACCCATCTCTTGTTAGAATGAACCCCAACCCCATAAAGAACATGTACCTATTATTGGCCTCTATTAAGGTCAATGAATTGATTAGAAACATAATCATCTTTTCAGTGAATTATTCAACTTAAAAAAATTAATGCCTCAACATTATACAGAACTTAATTATAGACTTAGTCCCCCCCTATCCTTCTTGTGTATTAAAAGTATATCATTAAGGCAACTACCGAATAAAACCCCTCATTTCTCTGCCATAATTGTATCAAGTAATATGTATACATTAAAGTATAATTATTATCTATTCATATGAGAATGTGTTGGCCCTTATTTCGTCTATTATAGGCATGACTCATATCAAAAAAGCCCATATACATATAAAAACATATCAAAATTTAAACAAAATAATGACTATAATAGCTCTACTTATTAGGTGCGTTAACACCAAAACATTCTTGAAAGAAAATTAAGAAAACCAAAAAATAATTTCCAATCTATATTTTTGCTTCATATAAATGTACAGATCAATATTTCATAGAGAGATTCAGATCAATTATAGACTTTATATATAATTTTAAATAATTATAAATTATTTATGATGAGTTGAAATACGCAAGAATATTAATTAAACCTTTATTTGAATAAGGATATTTAATTAACCATTGAATTGTGCTTTCATATAAAAACAATCTATTTTATTGTGATTATTAATTTTTGCTAATTTGAGTGCAGCTTGTAGTACCTCCAAAGGATTAATACAAATAATTTGTTTGTAAAATTGACCAATAATAATCATGTGTAGAATATTACTCAAATCAAGACTTAATTTGGAGAAAAAGTGTTCTAGTTTGATTTTCTGTTGACCAAACCCTTATTTCTTTGCACTTAAAAGTGTATTTGTAATATATGCGAGTGGTTTTTTTTTTTGTTATTCCTTTCAAAGTATCATAATTTAGCTCTCCAACCTATTTTGAGGATCCTTGTCAGATAAGGGTTTTATTGTCTTCTTCTTTTAGTTAGTGGTATATTTTTTTTTTTGAGTGGATAAGATAAATAATTAGTGATTAGTTGAAACACACAAAAAACAAAAAAAACATTGAACAAAGGGATTCTTTAGGTTTCTCTTAATGAGTTTGTTAGTACTATTTAAATATTGTAGAACTTAGTATACTAATAAAACTGCTGATAATCAAACAAAGTAAAGAAATTATCTCACATTGTTAGGGGTACCGTTCACTAACAAAAGTCTTCTGATAGCTTAATTTTGTTTTAAAATATATTTGTGAAAGTGGAAGAGGTTTTAGTCATTTCATCCATATTTAGATCATTTGATGAGTTCTTTCACTCCTATCATTTTTATTTACTTTATGGTGACACTTTTCAGTAATTGCCCTAAGAACAATTAACATGAATTAGTGTTGCCACGTTAACAAAATTTTTGTAAAATTATTGTTAACTATATGTCGTCAATGTTTTTTGATATTTTATTGAAAAATAATATAAATCAATGATGTCGTTCAGGGTTTTATGCCCTTATAGGGATGCTTAAAGGATTTTTGTTTGTTATATCAGAAATTTGATAACTTTGTTTATTATATAAGACAGTTTTCTTTGTGGCTTTGGGGGGGGCAAAGCTATAAAGTAATGTGATGCATCGGTTACCTTGATATTATTTCCTGGGCTATGGGAAAACGTTTTTCTCTGAAAAAGTTGTTTTTGAGACACCACACTTTTTTTTTCTTCCTCATTACGTATACCATTTTATTTTACGACGAAAAACTTTGTTAATTCAAATAAAATAATGATTTCAGGGTTATTGCACTGTAGTTGGTAATTCATGACACTCTCAGTGCCCCCCAGTGAACCAAAAGTATTCTCATAGCCATCCCAATTGAAAGAAAACGTGGTTATTGTTTTGCCCCTTGGTTTCTAGCTCAAAAATGTACAGGATTAAGTCATCATTTCATGAAGTAATTAAAAACACTACATTTACCGGTTTTTATTCCCAATTTAGTATAATATCAATTTAATTGCATCAGTATCCGGCAGAGGTGGATACTTGCATTCGAGACTTGTCGCTGGCCTTGAACTTGAATCCATATTTTGAAGACTTGCCACTCGACTTGAACGTTATTTTATACTGAACTCAAAAAAGTCACAACACTATGAATCCCATATTATAATAACAAATTTGAAATGAACTCAAAATATATATGAGGACTTAAATTGAGCTCACTGAAAATATTTTGAGGACTTGGGCTTGACTAGGAAAAGTAAGAAATAAATTTTAAAACTTGACAGCTATTGACAAAAGGTTGAACTTTTGAAAAAAATTAAGAAGTAAATTTCAAATCTTATATTTTTTTGGAAAAAAAATTTCAAAAATTCACAGATATTCACAAAAAGATTAAATTTTTTTGGAAATCTTTTCAAAAGTTAAGCAAAAATTCCTTAATTAGGGAGGGATACTACCCCTTCAGCTTACCCCATTGCAGATGCCCCTGATCCACGATTGGTTTAATTGCTTAATTTTTGCTCTCTATAATTAACTATTAAGCTTTTGAACCTTATCTTATAATTTTGTCATCACTTTGATATGTACAATATTTTACATACAAGATACATATTTTGTTTCTTAAAACATGTTAAGAGAAAATATTATTCCACAATAATGAAATCATGCCCATAAAACAAAGAAACTCATAATTAGTCTGTACAATACTCCACGTTATTAAAGTTACGCAATATGCTATAATATAACCTTTTTATATTTAATAGATTTAATAACCTTATTTTCTCTTTTGAGAGAGTGAGCTTCAATAAACAAAGAAAGTAAAATATGAGGATTGACTGACTAACTGTTGAGCAAATTTCTAAAATTTTTTTTTTAATAAAAGCCATAAAACTTTTAAAAAACATTTAAAATATATTCAAAGTCTTGATGGTAACCTTTCAATATACACAAAAAGGGTTAAAGGTGCTTAATTGAGGATACCTTTTTAGTAACCTTGATTAAATGTATTTATATATGTAAAGTTATGGTAGGATATGAAAATAATTCCAGATAAATATATTTCCGTCCCTTTTATTTTATTCCAAGAAGAACGAAAATATCGAAAGAATATAATTTTGCACAACATTTGCTAATAGAGGACTCTCCTTTCCTTAAGATTTTTGTACAAAATTGTCACTATTTGAACCTAGTTAGGTACAGTTTACAATATAAAAAAGAATGATAAAATGTCGAATTTGACATTTTAATTTGTATAAATTAATTATTCAGGTTTGATTGTAGAAAATTTTCTTAATTGATAGGACATAGAACTCTAGATACCTGGAATAATGACAACCTTTTTCTTTTTCCTGAATAAGTATTTTTTTTCTTATATTATACCATAGTAGAATAAGGGACTAATATATTGTGTTTCACATGTTAAGGATATAAAACTAGCAAAGATTGGTCTTACCTCACTTATTTGACAAAAAAATAGTTTTAAATCTTTAAAATTTAACACGAAAACTCATTACTTAACACTGATATTGTTTAAGATGTTTATTTCCAAATAATTACCAACAAAAAAAATATCTAAACACAAATTTTGCACTAAGAACTGTTTAAGTATAAAGAATATACATAATTAAGAAGGATTTATGCCTCAAGTGGGAAAATAGAAATAAAAGAAAACAAAATGACGCCAAATATCAATAATTCCATAGATACTAAAATATTTTACTCCAAATTTTGATGTATGAGCAGCTCCTTTGTCTAAGATTTTGTGCAAAAAATGGTTGTTATTTGAATTTGTCAATTATAGTTTTTTGTAATAGTTACAGAATTATCTATGTATACTAAGGTTAGGCAAATGCTTAAGCCTAGAGTCAAAATGGATTTCATTTACTCAGTGGCTGCAAAATTAATATTTCAGAGGTTATATGAACATTATAGTAGTCCGTCATCAATTTTTTTCGAAATGTTGAAGGATATAATCCAAAAATATACATTTTGATAAAAAAAAATCTGGAACTAAGTTTCCGTCATACTGATCAATATAGGCCATATTTTGCATACCATTGATCTTTGTAGATGGACTATTAACAGTATTCTTCTATTTTAGGAGAAACATATTTGTTCAATTTTCAAAAATTGAAGTATCCTTAAATGACGTAAACTACTTTTTTCATTACGTTTATTTTTATAACTTTTATCAAAGTAATAATGTCTTATTTAGTCAATCTTATATTTACTAGTTAAAATATCAATTTTAGTAAGTAAAAAATTATATTTTGCTCTCTCCAGAATAATTTTTAAATGTCTAGATAGGATTCAAAGACTCATTTGTTTGTTTGATACAAGCAAATATTAACACATCCGGATCATCCATTAAAAAAATCGACTGTAATTGTTCTTACATCAATACACCATTGATTCAGGTGTAGTAATTATAGAAAAAATACTTCCTACTATTCCAAGATGTTATACAAAACGAGAAAACGTTGTTAAACTTATTTGCAATCTGCAGTATGTATTACTAAAACTTTGAAGTTATGATGAACTAGAGGTGGAAAACCCCATTCTTATAGTGATAGTCCAAGTCGATTTTCAAGTCTTTTCTAACAAATCCAAGTCCTTGAATATTTTTACCGACTACACTTCAAGTCCTCATGTTTTTTGAGCTTATTTCAAGCCCATAATTATATTATAATGTTAATGCTTTTTTAAATGGAGTATAAAATAACTATGGAGCCAATTCAAGTCTGGAGCTATGATTGTGAGATCAAGTATATTCATAAGTCTTCAAAATATAGGCGGAAGTCCAACTTGAGTTGCAAGTCTTGAGTCCAGGGTCCTACTTCTGTTATATAACACTCAAAGTTTGCTCACTCCATGATCAATTCCCCTTGTAAATTGATTTTTTTAAATACACATATATTATTGTTTCACAAGCAATCATTGTAAATAATTCAAAAACTCAACTGCATTGGTTGAATATGCAAATATAACGTACATTTACCCCTTTCCAATACCTCCTTAGTATAGAATGAGGACAATAGAATGTGACAATAGCGTTTACTATTTGTTTATTCACTGTTTTCCTCATTTTAAATAGAATATATGAACATTTATGTAAATAGTAGGCTGATACATTTCAAACAAAGACGAATCAACTTTTTATATAAAAAAAGCAAAATACCTGTTGTAAAAACAAAGCACTATTGCGCCGTATTCCCAAATTTTTGTATTTAATGTCTACGCTATATCAAAGAGGGTTTATATCTAAATGTATGTACACTTAACTATTAGTGTTAAGTCGGGGTCAAAAAATCCTAGACCGGTCTGAGATCGTTAGGATTTTTAGTAGATCGAAGTAATTCGGTACTTAAAAGAAGTTTGTTCTGGACTGATCTCAAAGATCAATCTAATTTAAAATTCAGTTTGAACCGATTCTACAGATGAATGATTGATGACGTCATGTATGTTTCAAAATTGTAAAAATAGTCACATGATGTCATATGAAGTTTGATGCGTTACATCAAATATACATTTATAAGTCAGTTTTTTTTTTTCATTTCGTTCATGGAATCAAAAATTTTCTAGGACAAGTCAGTCTGAAATTCTGCAAATAGACGTATAAAATATTTTTGCATCTTGAGATAATCTTTTTTTGGTTTTTAAATTTTTTTGGAAAAAAAGCCAAAAATTGTAAATTTTTGGAGAAAGTTTTGAAAAATTATACTTTTTGGAAAACAATTTCAAAAGTTATTTTTTTTCTTTCAAAAATCCACAATTATTTACAATTTTTGCACATTTTGTTCAAAACCCCATATATATTCTCAAAAATTAAATTTTTCGGGAAAAAATCCACAGCAGTTCACAAAAAATATATCATTTTTTGAAAAAATATTTGAAAAATTTGAATTTTTTTTTCAAACATTAAAGATATGGGAAAGAAATTAAAAAAATTCATAGCCACTTACAGATAATTATTTTTTTTGCAAAAACATTTGAAAATTTAAACAAAATTTCAAATATTAAAATATTTGTATTAAAAAAAACCAAATAATAAGTTTACTAATAAAAACAAAAATTCCTTAATTTTCAGGGAGCTACAGCCCCTCGAGCCCAACCCCTGCGGACGCCTCTGAATCAGGATAAGTAAAGAAATGAGTTAAATGATTTTTACCAAAAAAAATGGTTCACGATTTGAAATCGATTTTTATTTTCTGTCGCCATTTTAAAAAGATTCCATTTGATATACGCTCTGAAAATGAATGGACAGAAATTTGGGCAAAAAAAATAAATATCTCAAGACCGAACTAGCGAAAAATTCGGTCTCAAACTGAGTGTCAACACTATGAATTATATTTGTATGAGATTGAAGAAATCATAACAAAAAGTTTCAAGCACAGTATGTAAAAAATATACTTACAAAAAATGTTAGTAGTCATAAAATTATAACATACTTTTTTCTAATACTTGACTGTTTTTTTCTTTACAAAGTAATTCATGACTTAAAGAAAAAAAAAAAAAAAAAACCAACATAAAATCTGTATACATTATGTTGAGAGGAAAAAAATTAGACAGAATCAACCACAACTATGTTGTATAAGCTATGTTTGATGATGAAGAAAAATGAACCATCTTCATGAATTTCGGTTAAAGAATATGTAAATATATATTTACATAATTTTTTTTCTGTGAAGTTGCTTTAAAATTATAAATACGAAATTCTTAATTTCCTTTTCTTATTACTTAATATTTTAGAAATTTAACTGAAAATATTTGGATATTTTATATTAGGATCTGCTTTTCTTAGAAAGATGTTTTTATGAGGTCATAACTATAAAATATTATACTCCTATACACTATATAGTCCCAATTCAAACTAGTATAATTAATAATTAATGAGCATCATTAAAGATAATTATAATTGTACCAAAACCAATAATACAGGTATGTATATATTATACAATAAGAAAAAAGCAAAAAAAAAGGCCTGAGGTACTTCTTTACCATAGTTTTGACGTTTAAATTGAATATAATATACTAAACATTCAATTAGGAACAACGATTTATTATATATTTAACAATTATTATCTAATTCTACAGAAATATACCAAAATATCCTCTCTTTTTTTTTCTTTTTTTTTTTTCTGATATAAAGTCTCAAGGAGCATCCTATATCTTGCTTACTTTTCTCAATCACTTTAAAAGATACATATAGAACACAGTTGTAAAAATATTAACTGCAGATATAAATAAAAAAAAACCGAACTTAAAGTAGTGTTTAAGAGGAGATCAGCTTAGCCGTTAAGATGTTTTATCTGTTTTCATTTAATTAGCTGCGAGCCTCATTAAGAGATAGGAAATACCACTCAGTATTTAGCATGGCTGGATTGATATACCCATTGACTAAATTCTTGTTGTCAATTTGGCAAAAAAACTATGTTTTTTTGTTAAACAATCAATATACGATGTCAAAATATGAAATGAATAAAATTTATTGTTCATCCTGTAAGAAAACCCCATGTAAAAACAGGATCCTGAGAAAGATAATCTATTGGGAACTATGAAATATAGGAGAAAACGCACTGAAAGAACTAGAACCAATTTATTAGATCTCCCAAGTTCAGACATTGATTAACAAATAGTTTGCAGATATCTTTTCACTTCCTCAAAAAAAAATAATAATAATAAAATACCTCAGTTACCCAATCGCCAACTCATCAACTTATACCAATAAAAATAATAATCTAGATGCGAGTGTATCATAAAATGCACATTCTTTAAAAAAGAGAAAAAAAAACATTTATTTAGTATACTTCTCTTAAAATACCAAAGTGTCCCAACAATCATGCACAAAAATGCAAAATACGTTTCATAGGCTATAAATAAGTCCATAAAGGCCTCACATGAGGTTTATTACGCACCAAGAATAATTTTGCTACTTTAATCATTGAGGCAGTTTGAATGATTTTAATAGTAATAATAGTTGATAAATATCAAATAACATACATTGTACATCTATTTCTGAGTATCAAATATACAAAAAATAAACATGAAACGTTATAAAGAAACAGCAAATATTTTGATTTCATGACGTTGTTCATTGAGTGATCAACTTTAATTTCACATCTATTTACATTTTACGTAGATAGATTGCATTGTAGAGAATTATTGAGTCATTAAACAAGTTTTTAAGAAAGTAAGGTTTTGTATTACATTTGAATGTGTGTAAGCTATAGACACGAAAGGAGACGATCAATCAATACACCCAAAAAAAGAAACTGTTCGTACATATATATGTACATACACTGAGGTATGTAGAATAATAAACAGTTATAAAGCTATGGCTGTTAAGGACATTGTCATTCATCTCCATCTATTAAAAATGTCTAAAGACAAAGATGTTCCAACACTTGAAAATATATATACATTTTTACCACATCATTAATTGTACATATACATACGTACAGAAAGGGACTAAAAAATTATAAAGTTTCTTTACGTAACCCAACGACAGTTGAAACAAAAAGAAACAAGTTTTGTTTTTACCTCCATGTCTCTAAGTCTAAAAATGTTAGAGCAATAACTAAAAAGGCAACGATCTCCTCTGCGCCAGTTTCAGTGCCAAGAAAGCTGCACAGATCTATGGCATCTCCCTCCAGACTCCCTACAACATCAATAAGTCCAAAACAGCCAAGAAGAACCAAAACTTCTGCAGCAAATATATGGTTGACTTCCGTGTGCCCCTTCTCAACACTCCTTCAACAATCCAAATGATTAATTTAAACAATTTGTTACTAGAAATAAACAATTATTTTTGGGCAATGAATGCAAAATATAATCCAGACTCAATCATGAGAAAAATCATTCGATATTGTTTTTGTGTTGACGGACCACAAGATATGTCCCATAACAGAAAGTCAAATACATTGACAGTCAATAAATAAAGATTAATTACATACTTACATTCATTCAAAACGTATCCATAAATGAGATATGTAGAGAAAACTATTAATAGCTTAGTCATGTACAAGAATGCAAATTATGTACTTGTGACAGAAGAGAGCCCTTTGCATGTGTGGTTGACATTGAGAGGGATACGAAAAAAATCAAGTTTTTTTTTTTTTTTGCATAAATATACTTATTCTATTTTTTTTTTCTTTTTTTTTGCATGTACATACATTCTTCAAGGATTCACATAAAATATTTATATATATATATCTTAAATTTATAAACTGTCAGAGTTGAACTGAACAGGTTTTGCATCAATTTGACGAATATTGCTATACTCAATTATCCTATGAAAATAGGATTGTAAATTATAATTTTCTCTTGTTCGTTAATATGGATATGATGATTGGAATACAAAAAAAATATGTTCATTTACTAATTAATTATTCTTAAAAGTTGTTCCTTGACATGTTCCTTCAAACATTCTGGTTGTGATAAACGGACGCATTTGTCGATGTTTTAAAATTTATACTCAGTGGAAACTTGAAATTTAGACACTCAATTTATTTGATATTTTTTGCGAATATATATTGTTTTTATGAAATATCAGCATATAAAAATAAACTTTTTTTTAGCATGAATGAAATATACTTCATTATAGGAAGGAAATAAAGCTTTAAGGTCTCTACATTAATTCGTGTGGGTGATTCCCTCTGAGACTAAGAGGATCGTCCGACGGTATGAACATTTTATGAAGAAGTCAATATTTTAAATTGAGGAATTTTTCACTAATTTTACATTATTTTATCTTTGTTATTATAAATTAATTAGTCAATACTTGTATTGTGGCTAGGTCTTGGTTAGGTAGTTTAATTTTAAGCTATGATGCTTATTTATGTTTTTTTTAGTAACGCAATTCTACTTAACATTTTATATAGTTTCAATTTTTGTATGTACATTTTGAGCGATATACATAAAGACCTTATTAAAAAAAGAAGAGGTATCTACATTAATTCGTGTGGGTGAGACTCCAACTAAAATTTCAAAGCTTATTTAAATCTCCAGGAACATTACATATCTACAACGTGAAAAAAAAGTTGGAACGTGATGGGAGCATTGAAAGAAAGGACGGTTCTGGTAGGAAACCTATTATTAAGGATAAAATCCTCAATGCCCGCAAATCCAAAAGTCCTTGGTAATGTTGTAGAGGCTAATTCTTATGAAAAGAATGAAACTGAACCATTTCCAAAGTTGCAGATAAATTTTAAAGGACCTTAACTCTGCATCAGCTCGGAAAGGGATCATGTACGCACGCCCAAAATTACATAATCATTCTTGGACAAAAAAAAATCAATTTCTGTGGAATCATAAAGTAGCCAACCTACAGCCCAGAGGTCCCCATTACTATTCATTCTGTTCCATGTTGAGATAAGGATATCTAAGAAGCGAAATATGAGTGTAGTGATCATGAAGGCAGCTGTAAATAAGACCTGGACTAGAATGAGTCTGAACTACGTACATAATACTTGTATCGCTTTCCAAAAGAGGATTACTGACAGCTGATGGTAGCTGTGAATAAATAAATATCAGGCATACTTTGCAATACTTTGTTGTTAATTTTTTTTTTGTAAAATTGTAAACTGTGTTCAAGCTTCGACACAGTATATTAAAGGTTTTTTTTCGGTATAGCGGTGATATTGTGCTACGGGCACATATATATTTAAAATGGTAGTATACTTAATTAGTAATTAAATAGGAACTTAAAGCTCCTCTTTTCATGGCTTATATTTTTAATCGAAGAAGTATAAAAAAATATCAAACAATTGATTCTTTCTTTGGTACCGGAACTAGTATGAGATCATTTGTGGATGTATTATACACTTTTAAAAAGGGCTGAGTGATTTTCAAAATCTCTTATAATAATCTTATGATGACAATAGATTATTTGACCCCATTGAGAAAGGGAATGAAACCACGCTGTTCCCCCTTTGCAAATGGCTTCTCTCTTGTACACTGATTTAATCCGCTGGCTACTAATAAACAATCTTCACAATATCCTTTTAGGAGTCAAATTCCAAGGTTGTCAGTAGTTATTATAACATATAAACCTATAATTAATTATTTAATGTGTACATATTCAAAATAGTAAGAAAATATCACCCTATAATTATTTCATCAAATATTGCTTCATTGGGGAAATGAAAAAAATAAGTAGTTTTTTTTTAAAGAAGGTAACATAAAATATGCAATTTTGAATGATGTAATATTACACTTTTTGAAATCGAGGGAAACAAATTTTGGGTTAGAATTTGAAAATTTGTTAATTTTTTTTATATTGTACTATAATAAAAAAAGTTGTATGTTTTTGCCAAATATGTGCTATGCTTTTGATACAACCTCATATATATCTTCTTTGGCTTAATGCACCATCGACATTTCCAGAAAAATAATCTTAAGACCGACAGCTCTAAGAAGTGATATACCGATCCTTAGACTGGACTAGATAACCCTTTAACGCGAATGAAATTAATTTGTGGTCGGATTTTATGATTTTTTAAAAATTAGAATCCCACCCCATTTATAATAACAAAAATGATATATTTATTCAGCGTTACTACCAGACTGTTTTTGTTTATATTTATCTATAAAAAATGAATGATTTTCTTCATATAGCACTCCCAAAATTAGATATTATAATTTGTCAAAAAACAATTGTAGAACATTTTGGATGAGACAATACGTTTGTTTCTCATTGGAGGATCATAAGTAAGGAATTTATATTTTGTCTGTTTAATGATCCATTTACTATATATTTGCGTTAGTATCCATGAAGTTTTTGAGCCAAAAAATTGCTACACTTCTCAAATCGAGAATTACAAAAGGTATGTATCAAAATATGATACGTAAGGTGTTTTAGAGTTTAATTTGATATTTAAATGTGTTAAATAGACGTTTCAACAAATGGTCATCCAAAAACAAATTGGGACAGCATAACTTCCTTTTTTATCATGCGTGGCCATCAGGTAGTAGAAGTATTAGCGGGGTGGGCGTGATTTCAAGCTAGAGTCGGAATTCTAAAGTCTTCTTGGAAATACAATCAGTCGCTACCATGCATTGGATTAGTAAGGAACGTGCATTAGCCGTCGAAAATAAATATTACCGAGAATAGTGTGACATATTATTTTATAAAATTAAACTAGTTGTAATTTAAATTCTGAGTTTTTTTATTCCATTCTTGAAATTCAGTTAATTGCTTCAATTTATAATATACAAAAAACCATTTTATCAATACGTTTGCATAATTTGAAATTTGTAAAACTCTTTGAATGCAAATAACTCCACAAATAATTATACCAGATGACTAAAAATGATACCATTAAAACAGTGGTATGAATGAAGTCTAAATTGGAGCAATGTATCCAAATGAGGTAATTAAAACTGTATTTATTCATTAAAACCAACATTTTTAAGATCTTTGCAGAATCACACATAATTAATAATTTAATTTACTTATCATCCACTATTTTAAAAAATATATTGTTAATTCAACTTAGTATTTTTATGTACAAAATAACTATTTCTTTAAAACATATAAATGAAAAGTTATTTAAAGAGAAAAAAAATGGAAAAATAACCGAGTATAAAAATAAGACGTTAGGTTTATTCAGTGTATCTAAAATGGGGGATGTCACCTATGTAAAATGATTGTACAAAACTTTACCTATAAACATATATTCTCTTTATGAAACAAAACTAAAACTTTTCTGACATATACAATCTTGCTTTTTTGAGTTTTGGAAAATAAGAAATAATGTAAAAAAAGCCTCAAAAAATCCAAATAATAATTATCTAAAAACATATTTTATTCTTAAAATTCAAAATACAGATTCGTGATTAACTTGTGAAGTGTTACTATATTGAAATATGGAATTTAAAAGATTTTTTCTGTTAACTTATGTCCTTTAATGGTCCAGATTCCATGGTGCACATTTTTTTTAAAATTTACTATACATTCACATTTCACATTAATTCCCTAGAATTTTTTTTACATATTATATGTATGTAGATCCACAACTGGTCATTTACTTCATAAAAAAGTTTAGTTATGGGGAGAAAAATATAAATGTTTTCCAATTTTGGATTAAATTGAAATACTAAATATTAGTGAATTAAAAAAAAAAAAAAGAAATCCCAAGGCCCATTTCGATTCTTTGATATTTTAAATAATATTAAAAAAAATACAATTTTGCTATTTCTTCGATTTTTTTTTAAAAAAAAAATTCCAAAAATTCACAGTTGTTCGCAAAAAATTTAAAAATCTCCAGTTATTCTCAAAAAATAATTTTTTGGACAAAAAACTTAAAAATCCAATTTTTAATATTATAAATTATTGGAAAAAAAATTGAAATATATAATTTTTTGGAATACAAATTTAGAAATTGAATTTCAAATATTAAATTTAAAAAAAAGCAAATATTATAAATTCTTCTTTTTCATAACTTAGAAAAAGAATAAATAAGAATTGGAATCGCAAATTAAACATTATTTTCTGATGTCAATCCCTATTCCATAAAAAATACACGATTCATTTATTCTGATTCCGATTAATTGTCCTATCACTACGAAATATTATGAGCCATTTCCTACAAAATGGCTCATATGAAATGTATAAATAATAACAGATTAAGAATTTTAATTAGAAACTTTTAAAAATAATTTTATTGTTGGGTTCCAAAGTCCTCATTTTTCTTATAACTTTTATTCATCAAAAAGGATATTTTTTCTATATAGAAAATGTTTTTTTTGTTTTCATAAAAAAAGACATTTTATACTGTTTGCAATGATTACTTATAGGTGTGGCTTATTATAAGACTATAATAATATAAATACTTAGATAAAATTCAAGTCTTGATTAAAATAGAGGATATATTATCATCAGATAATTATCACACAACCTATTTTTAAGAGTTGTCTGATGAGTCAAATTTACAATACCAAAGTTTTTCCTATAACAATTAATTATTGTTAAGCGAGATTCTGGAAAATACTTTTAAAAAAGTTATATTTTAAGAAGAAAACATAGCTTTGAAGCTAGTTTTAAACAAATATTCGTGACTGATCCAAAATTAATTCATGTTTCGTACGGTAGAAGGTGAAGTTTTAGTTTAATACTCATTTGTTTGTTTTTTATAGAGATGTGCTTAATTGAGATTTATATTTGACAGTTAAACATAATTTGCACTGTAGCATAAATAGTAAAAATTATATTTTTGAATTGAATCTTTTATAATATATATCCAACTTTTCAATGAATGTATTATTTCAATGATGGTTTTATTGTAAAATAGTTTAATGCTATATTTCCTTGGATATATTTAACTTCTCTTAGGAACTTTTTATAGGTGTAAATCCCGATAAATTCGGTAAAAACAGGATTTTGACAGTCTCCGAAAAGAAACCCAATTTCGACAAAAATAAAAAAAAATTACGAGGACAACTTCAATTTTGCCTAGGGTACTTAGATTTTTTCATAATTTATAAAATAAATTTTTTGATTAGCTTTTTTGAATATGCAACATGATTTAAATGTTTTTTTATTTAAGGAAAAACACATTCAGAGGGATAATGAATTGAAGTGATCTCATTTAATGTTTATGTTACAAATAAATCAATGTCAAAAAATCTGTATGAAAACATAAATTTTTACCTAATAATAATAATTAAAAACGCTCTGCACTAAATCTTTTTACTACTGTAATCTATAGGAAAGAACAGGAGATGAGCTGAGAGAGCAATTAACTTGATTTTGTTACCCAAGAGATATATAAATATAAATTTACTTCTAATTGACTTCCATTTAAGGTAGGATATAGGTACATATTTTCCAGCCTTCCTATGTCGTACAACGAGTGTGGTCCTAGGAATTGACAAGTCTTCTCTTAAAAAGAAGACTGAAGGGAAATAAATTAAAGGAGTATGAAATTTCATTCCTTGACCTTCAAGAGGCAGAAAAACAATTCATAAGTAGGGATTCATCGTCATCAAATTACGAAGAAGATTCATGGATAAGGTAGGAAGATATTGGGTTGTGAATATTGGATAATATTATGTACTATACATCATACACATTTGATGTGAAGTTCTTTATCAACTTCTTGGCTGGGATTTGAAGCAAATTATGATGTCTAATCATACATAAGCCGTAAATAATATATACGGCTTGTCTGACAAATATTTTTTTATGTATATGGGAGATACATGTTTTAATATTATACATTGTATGTTTGTATTATGTATACGTGAGCCTTGTAAGGTCAAGACCTACATATGTACATTATAGCAAATTATTTTCAAAATATGTACACCGTATATTTTATTCTGATATCAAACAATATGACGTTAAAGTTTTGGTTGAACGTTAAAGTTTTGGTCGGTATTACCCCCAAATGTTTTGGATAAATCAGTGTATTAATTGGACAAATTACCAATGAAACAAAAAAACTATGCATTGGCATTTAACTTAAGCAATTGACATGACTCTTCAACCCATTTTTTAAGTGTGGTTAAAAGCAATTCACATCAACTTTCATTATTTTTGTTTTTGAGTAGATACTTGGAAATTAGGTACACTTTTCTTAATAGGAGACCATTTTCATTCTTGTTAGATATAGGGATGTAAAAATTGTTCAAATCCTCATGAACATACATTTTAAAAATGATCAAAATATTATTGCTCTTCTAAATTATTTATCCGTACTTTGAAAATTCTTCATTTGAAATTGCCAAATTTCCTTTTCTTTTTTTTATTTAACGATACACTGTTAAGTGTATAAATGTAAAAATGATTAAAAGGAGTTTTTAGTTAGACCAATTTTCCCCCCGATATCATTTATATATATACTTTATACATGCAGACTTGTACATGCACGATAGATGTAGTTACCTGCATTTATACTTAGAAGAATTTAGACAGTCTTTCCATCTCTAGTTATAGGTATATATAGGCTGTGTACAAAGATACAGCCTATACGACCACCAAATTCTACATGTTGGAATTAAAAAAATTAGATGACAAATTTAGAGTTGACTTATGATGGGGAAGATAATATATTTGAATGTATGGTCAATGTAAATGAAGTCATTTTTTACTTAAAAAAATGAAAATTACTCATTCATAAGTATTCTCTGGCTACGGTTATATTACTAGTAAATTTACAATAACTGCGTAATCTTGACGTAGCTTAATAGATAACAAACTAGAAATAAATCATTCTCTTGAACTCAATATGCGTAGGCTCGATTTACGGTCGCTTCTAGAGAAAGAAATATACTTAATATACTTCTTAAGTCAAATGAATTAATTTTAATACTATAATGTTTAGTTATATTTAATCATTCCAACTCCATCTGACCAATTAAATGGATATTAAAAAAGGTGTAACTTTGATTGATAATAATGAAATAAAAATAAATTAATATTTGCTAATTAAAGTACTGATGTTGTAATTTAATAAAACGTCATGAGAAGTAGAAATTCAACTTTACACATCCGGATTATACGAGTTTCAATGTCCGTACAAGTTACAGCTTGTATAAGAAAACTGTACCAGTTTCAATTTTTCCGTCTTAAATCCATTATTTAATTGCGATATTGATAATTCTAATTACCAACTATTAATTCATACTATCATTTCATTTTAAGGTGTTAAAATTACATGGTTATGATGTATTTATGTGTAATAATAACTGGGGCCTTTGGCCTATAATGTGCCACAAAAAATAGTCAAAAATTACATCTTAGTAATATTGATCAACCAATGAAATATTCAATTATTACACGATCCTTATCCCAAGTAATGTAAATCCTTCATTTATAAACATTGATCTCATATTTTGGTTGCAACTTGTACAAAATTGAAACTTGTGCACAAATAGGTATAAATAGGTGTATTAGTTCAAAAATTAAAATGGTAACATTTAGAGGTTGCTCAAAGCCTTTAAAGTTAAGAAAATTAGCAATTTTTGAAAATATTGAATCATTATCTCCCTTCGTTATCATTCAATAAATATTTTCATATATTTTATAGCGCTCTTTAGTTTAATAAACAAACTTAAAAAGTATTACAGAAAGTTTCCTGTAAAAGGTAATTATGCCTACATAATAAAAGGATTGCTCAAGACGAACAAAAAAATAGTATAACTTAAAAAGTACCGTGTATAATGCGCATTCTTTACTCCGTATTTCTTAAATCCAACTAAATAATTTCATCATTACTGAAACCAAACATATTTTTTTTAACATTGTTCAGTCTTAAATTTATTATTATATATTTCTTTTTTAGCTTTATAGTCTCAAGTTTATTTAAAATATCTCTATAACGATAACTTATTATTGAATTGTTACGGGGATAATTTATAATTTAATGTTCACTACATGTATATAGGCACCCTAATCTACATTTTTCGCTTACGTATAGTCAATCAATATCAGGGTATTTGTAATTATTTTATTTATTAAGTTCGTATAATAAATTATCATTATATTACAGGAAATGAAAAGAAAGTTTGAACACACTAATAAAGTGAGAGACAAAAAAATTTCACAAATATTTATATCATTTCATCCAAATATTTATTATTGCCATTATATATAATATCTGCAATGGTTTTAGTATACTTTTATGAAGTTATTCCGGTCTAAATAGAGATATCAATTCTTAGATATTATTTATGATACCCCTTAGGAATAGAAATCGACAAATAGTTGCTAAGCTTTCATAGAAACAAATGACATTTTATATTAATACAATGTAACGGTGCTACAAACGATCTGAAAATATCACCTTATAAAATAAGGATTGTATTAGTCCCAAAATTTTGACTTATGGCTCTTCTAATCTATAGCCTTTTTGAATTAATTCAGAGGTAGGAAAAACAGGAACGGGCAGTGCACCAAAATTTTCCAATCCATTTTTTTCAGATTATGGTTCCGGATCTCCGTACCATACCAAATTATGTATTACAAAAAAGATATTCTAGTAATAAATATTCATAAAGACTTCAAATAATAAGTATAATAATAAAAAATACACCTTTATTTTTAGGATTATCTTATAGTGTATGCAATTATAAATTGTTCATAACAGCATTTTAGACTTTTTTTTTTTTAACATACTTTTTTTTTGGAAAAATAACAAGGGGATTTATGTACCAATTTTGAGGCCCCTAAATACATTTTTTAATTAAACTAAAAAAAAAAAAAAAATAGCGTGTACAAGTCGTTTGGATAATACTTTTTTCTGATGTGAACAGAGAGGACATTATTTCTTCTTTATTTCAATGTACACTTTAATGCAATACCTCGACGAATGAATAAAGGGAAATATATTCATCAGTATAATTTACCATAGCGTCTAATCTTAAAAAAGTACGCGGTACGGACTAGATTTGGAAAAAATGGGTACCATTTTTTTGTTCTATACTGCTATGGAAATACGGAGGTATGCTTCCGCTTCCCAGCTCTGGGAAAAATTACTTATTTTTAAGTATTTTATGAACAGTTTTTCAAAATTAGGCTAATATATTTGTTCTTTACAAAAAAAAAGATATTCGTAATTCATTTTAGTAAAAAGTGAAAATATCATTTAAAAATCAAATCTAAAAAAGGGAAGAAAGAAAAGGGCTACTCACATTTATTTTTGAGCTAGGCCGCCCTCACGGTAAAACCAGTCCTACCTTATCATCATCCTATAACTAGTTAGTAAATTTTTTAGCTGGTCTCATTTTTTGTGGGAAATTGGTAATCTGAAGGATGATTTTTATTTCCTTAAGAGTTGTCAATATTATTCAATTCCTGAGTAGTGAACTTCTTTTTCTAGTTATTGAATTATCTTCAAAACTTCAGTTGAATATTCGTGTGTGCTCATAAAAGACGGATCGTAGTCCTGAGGATTTTTGGCAGTGTTGTAATTGTAAATCCTTGTTAAATTGAGAGTAGAATTGGGGATCGACATTGGAGTAATTTTTGCTAATATATTTGTTGATTTATTTTCCCCCCTCCTCCCTTGTCACAGCTAATTGTAGCTGATCTCACCCAAAACATTTCTTAAATTCCTAGGGTTACCATGTTTATTTTCGGCGGTTTGTTTTTAATGCCGATTATACAAAGGATTCTCATCACTGCCTATAACTACCTCTAAATTAAAGATCGATATTGCTGCCAATAAATACCGATTGTAAGATATACATAATGATATGTACCACATATTGATGTAATATTCACTCAAGTGTTGTATATTTGTAAACAGCTAGTGTAACAAAGGCTTTTTTTTTTTGCTAGAGTCTTATGAATGACACATGTTTGTATAAGAATTTTTCTCTCAGGATCCGGGTTTTCCGAGATTCGTTGGGGCCTTACACCTAGGGGAAAATTCCCAGGAATTCTAATTTAAGTTTTCAGAAAAACTTAGTCAGGCTCATTCAATTGATAAACTTAACAAGTCCTTACCTTTATTACATTTGGCTACCTTTCCTCCAAAAATAAAAATAAAAGCATTTTAAAAAAAAACTCAACATCAGTTGTAGATAGCCAATTCTTATGATGTACAGGGAGCGGGGATCAAATTGTGCCAAAATATTTTTCTACAAAAAAACAACACAAAATATAATTTTTTTAACTTTTTTATTGAAAATCAAAACTATGACGAGCATATAGGTATAGCCATTCATTTGATATAATCACCATTGGCATCAATAACGGCCTCAATACGGCCTCTGAACCGGCCACAGACTCTTCTGACCATCTCATTGTCCATGTTGCCGAATACCTCCTTGATGGAGTCCATCAGGCTGCCCTTGGTGCTATGGGGATGTCTGTTGGTATGTCTCTCGAAATAGCCCCAGACAAAATAGTCCAAAGGATTAAGGTCGGGAGAGTTAGGAGGCCACAAATCCTTGGTTACGACGTCATAACAGTTCTTGGTTAAACACTGCATGGAAATTTTGGACACATGGTAGGGTGCTGAGTCCTGTTGCCACACCCAGGGCCTGTCTCCGGCCTTCATGGACCTGGTAGGGTAATCCTCAACCATCTTTTTCACCTTGTCGACAAAGTCGGTGTCACTGACCTTCCTGTCGGCGCCCTTCTCCTTGGGTGCCCTCTTTATGGTGGCATCAACATCCCAGGTGTCCTCTAGCTTCTTACGGATACACTGAACAGTCCGTAAATCACTTTTAAGGTTGAAGCAACCGTTGAATTGGAGATTTCACCTCCATTATTAACCAATGCCATGACTACGGCGGACCTCGAAAGCTCCTCGTTCCACTTATAGCTCTTTATCTCCTCATATGATGACGACATGATGCTAACTGAACTACGTATCGTCAGCTGACAAAAATGGCTTTCCTATTTGGTAACTGGTTTTTATTTGATAATGTCGTCTTCAAGTTATCAAGGTTTAAAGTAGGTAACAATCTGATCCCCGCTCCCTGTAGGTATAGAATGGTTACTCAATCATTGTTTGAATTTGTTCACAGTTTAAAAAGAGCTAATTTTGAATTGAAGCAATTAATGTTCAGAGCAGTGATAAGGGGGAAATAAGTAGATAAATCGATAGTTGACAACTAAATACTATGTTAACTTTTATATTAGTCTTGAAGTAACGCCGTGTGAAGTATTTACTCATATTGTTATTGAAAATTATGTCAAGTAGAGTGCATATTTAAATGTGGTATTTTCAAAGATCGATAATTGAAACGGGATGGATTTGAAGTCCTTTATTAAGGAAAGATACAACTCTAAATGATATTCAAACTTTGTCCTTCACAATATGTATCCTTGAAAATTTACTTTTGTGTATAACACAAATAATAATTAAAAATAAAGGATCTATCTCTACCATTTTTCCTCTAACAATTTACTAAAGCCTTTTCATGCATGCAACTAGTATAAACTAAGCATGTGTATATTTAATTACGCGCTTTAGTTTGAGTTGAATGTGTAGATTGTATACCGACTCCTACTCCTATTTGTCACGTTGTCCTAATTAAGAGAATTGAGGAAGACATACATATACATAAGAGAGTCTCATTTTACATCTTTTCTACGCTAACTACATTCTCGCTCCATCAATTAAAACTACTTTTAAATTGCTTAACATTAAAGAGATTTAAATGGAAGTCTACAAGGGAGAATATTTGTCTACTTAGATGCAGGAAATAAACTTATATGTAAGTAAAGAGCTTTTTTGTTCTTGGCTTTTAATTCATGCTTCACCAATACCATAATCTTTTTTTTAATGTAAGCATGATACAGATCAATGTTTTAATAGAATTGTTCATGATACCCATTATACTTACATAACAGGTATAAATTCAATTCTGACACACTTTTGTAGATAATTTTTGTATGTGTATGATGAATTGCAAATCAAACGTTTCATAAATAAATTTATACTATATTAAAAAAAGAAAAGTTTTCAAATATATCAATGCAAAAAAAAAGGAAATAAGGCATTCTGGGTACCAATGCCTAATTATGCGAAAAATTGAAAGGAATTGAACGTCACTTGCTAGGCTGTACAACTAACATAACATTTTAAGGTGGGAGATAATTTGGTCTCCTGTTTCCTGCTAAAATAATTTATAAACTTTTTAATGGAGATATCTTTTATTGGACAAAGAACTTTTACCCTCATCCTTGCCGAAGCCCCTTGATTACAGGATATGGGTGCGTCGTAAGGCCAAAGACTAAGCCAAACGAGCGACAAACTACTAAGGAATAGACAAAGCTTGAGGCAAGCAACATTATTAAGGTCTCTGTGTCACTTCCAGGTTGGTTGAAGCGCATTGTTGAGGTTGAAGGCCTTCATTGAAGGCCTTCACATTGAATAAAATATAAAAATATCAAGTATCCATGAATACATGTTTAAGTTTTAAGTACAAACATGCTTGAAAAACCTAAATTGTAACAGTGTTAATTTTACACCCTGTATGTAAGTTACAAAAATACCCATACAAAGGATATTTGATTCAATGTCCTATTATTAACAGGGCTTGATATTAATATTGGGGGATTTAGAAATTTGCTATAATTATATTTTTTTAGCTGTTCGTGTTAGAGATTTTAAAGCATTAAATATTAAAAAATTTCGTTCATGTATTTGTAAATAAAGAATTTGCAAAAGAAACGGTTAAATTACAATGTGCCACAGTTAATTATCGTCAATCAAATTTGTTCATTTTTTTTATTTACAAAGGGTTTTTTTTTTGTAAAGGGATGTATCGATGTTAAATTTGTCAGGTGTTCTAAATATTATCTATTATCTGAATCCAACGTAAAAGCTCTTGTACATATGAAACAACTTGAATTAAAAAATGGCATTATTGATAGATTAGCCAATAACGCTATCATCAATACAAATTTTCCAAGAATCAGGCGAGGTATAAATACATATTTGTATAAGACCAATACATACATTAATTAATTATTAATTAAAATTAATAATAAACTATTATTGTGCATGAAAGATACTTAACTTTTTATTGAACTAACTCAATTCGTAAAATACATAAAGTGATATACTATGATATTAGGGGTAATGATGTTTTATAATAGATGTTTTATAGCGTCAGATGTTTTTAAGGACTGATAACAAAGATGGAACAGATTGGATTTGAAAGATCCTCTATTTCGGACGGATACAGATTTAGTTTTTATAGCTATGTAATTTTAGGTTTGATTTGTCAAACTTGGCAACTTATCAACGTAAAGTATTTGTCTTAGTTAGTAATGATAATTTTGTGATTCAAAAGAGTGTATTTTTGTTATGACGTAAGTAAAGTGTAGAAAGAACCCATTCTATATTAAATATCAATAGGATCACAAATTGTAGTAAAATTATAAATGATCTAAAAAGGCTATAAAACGCTATATTAAACGTGTTCAAGGAAACCATTCCACAAAATCAGTTAAAATGCATAAAAGACAATCCAAAATGTCATTAAAATAAATAAAAAATTCCTAAAACTGGATTAAAAGATCCCCAAAATCTGAATGTTTAAAAATAATTAATTATTTGTTGGCAAGGCGTGATGTGTCCAATTTTGGTATTCTCTCGCAGCCGTTCTTTATAAATAATTATAAAACTGTTTCCCCTTGCATTTCAAGACTTTACGTTCATCAATTTAAGAAAAAATTGTCGTCTTTAATTCTGATTGGTTTGAAATACTTTAGTTGCACTAAGCTCAAGGTTTTTACGTGCGTCATTGCTTTTATATATTTATGGAGGTTGCATAGATTGATTAAATTTTATTTGAATATATATTTTTAGGATTGGTGATCCTTTCAGCGTAACGTTTGGGGGAGAAATTCCCCCCTTCCCAGTTTTCAGAACCCCCAATAACACTCCACCCACCTCCCCCTTAATGGTAAGCTTTTTTATTAAAAAATTTCATAAAGTCTGTAATCTAAAAAAAAAAATTATAAATTGCTTCCTTCTACTTCCTTGAATGCCCCCCAGTCGAATAGTCATATTTGCATCACAAAAAATCTATATATACATATGGCATATTGATATGTGAAGTAATATTAACTAATCCAGATGAAAAGGTTAGAAGCAACTGGGTAAACGAAACAAAACACAAATATTTAACTTCATATCTGAAAAAAAAATTTACAAATGAAACGTTTACATGTAGATAGATAAAAAACAAGTTTTTCACTATAAATATTGGGTATCTTTAAAAAGCTAAAAAGTAATGTTTATGGTTGTATAATTTGTCGGGTTTAATGCAGATGATGACACATATATTATAGTCTTGTCCAGATAAGTTGTTAATTCACCAACGTACAAAAATATATAATAGATATAAACCAATTGACAGGTCTCTCAAGTTTTGAAATCAATTGTGCGTGAGGCTTTCAGTCTTTTTACGTGACGTTATCATTGTTATGTATTCAACCTTATTCTAAAGTTTAAATAAGTTCTGACAATTTACTAATAATCCATAAAATTACAAAATATTCATTTACTTCAGATTAAATATTAAACGAATCTTGTGGCTTATTTTGAGACCTCTATGAAAGAAATGAGTTGCTTTTCTTTGGAAGCATTTTCATTCGAAATCAATTTGAACTGCTTAATTGATGATGTAAATTCTTGAGTAATACAATGTTTGGTGTGATATTGATTAAAATTTATTAATCCACACCAATTTGTGTGAGACCTGATAGCCTTAAATTTGGTTCATTAGCTTATTTGGCCTTTTTGGCATTTTTTCTAAATATTTTGGGACTAAAGGTGTCGAAATGCAATAATGATAACGACATGTAATATAATGATATCAAACATACTAGAGTCGTCTGAAAAGTCTCCGAAAAATACAAGATTTTTTTAACTATTTTCGAACAAAGTCTCCTTGTATCTCTATTCATTTATCTCAGCAATACCCCCATCTCTGTGGTTGGTTTAAATAGTATTTGGCATTTTCTTGTGTAAAATAATTGTTCATGGGACAATGTTTGTTTTTGGCTCAATTACTTCGAGTTGGATCCTAAAATATTGTACACAACTTGCCTTTATATGTTTGCTATTGTTCGAATTTATTTAAAGGCTACACTTTTAAAAAATAATTATTTAAAGACAACTCGATACTCAATTTTGTCAATTTTTACCAAAACAATTATATCAACTCACTCAAACCACTGTGGCATACCTAAATGGCTGAAACTTTGGTGATTAACTATCAACAGATACTACATATATGTGACTAACTTTGATTTCCAAGAGCTGCAATCTTCATTTTGAGGTCGTACAATTTTCAGAACATCCAAGAATGTCAGTCTATTGCTGCAAAGAGAGCATAAGATTGGTTAGTTATATATTAATCTCACACCAATTGGAGTGAAAATTGATAGGCCTGAATTTGCAGGATTAACTTATCTGAGTAACTACCAACAAATTTTTGGACTTCTTTCTGAATATTTTGGAGAGTTAAAGTAATTATGTGTTATATAATATTATCAAATAGGGTTAGTCAATCTATTTAGTTTTAGATAACATAAACTACATATATTGTTAGCCACACTCATCTAGTAAATTTTGATAATCCCAACGATTTTTACAAAAAAAAAGGAGAGTTCTTATCTCTTCACCCTATCATTAACGCAACACTTTATTGCATCCCTCAAATTATCATACTTAATTACTACCTATGTACGAATCTTATGTATGTATACTTTTCATAAAACATTATAAGAAGTAAGGTAGACAGAGAAGGTTTGATAGAGTTTCAGAAGGTGTTGGCTCTGTTGCCATATTAAAAATCATAAATTATCTACTTTATAATTATAACTTTCAAATAATCATCATTCTTTTTAAAGTTATGTACACTTCTTATAAAAGATTTAATAGCTTTGATAATTACAGACTCAAACCTTCTCAACTACCCCCTTGTTAGCCACATCCATCATTTATGAAGATGAACGAATATGTGCATTAGGGTGGTTTATTTTGAGGGGTTTGATCAACTTTTTCGAATTTCGTAATCGGATGTCTTGGTATAAAGATAGTGTGAATACAATATGAGCTCATTGGAGTGGGTTTGAGAGGTTACATAGACCCTTTTTAAAATGTTCATTTTGGCATATAATTGATTTCTTTTGTAAGGATGACGCATCCCATTCACTCTGTTCTAAAGACTAGATCAATTTATTTGTTTTTAAGAGGAGTAACTATTTATTAGGTGTTGAATAATTATTATGCAAGAACAATGGAGATATTACTATTTCACTCTTGATACATAAATTAAAAAAAAACACAACAATATATACCAGAAAATACAACATTTGATTTGTGGAACATATGTAACAGTGGCGAATCTAGCCCTGTTTCTTTTTTTTTTTTTTTAGGGGTGAGGGGCGGGGGGGGTAATTTTTAAACACATTATATATATATATATAGGTATGTTTTTGTTAACAGATAATTCTGTAATTTAACAAGTAGACGTATAAAATATCAAAGTATCTTCCTAGGATATTATTTTGGCCTTTAAAGGTTATTAAGAACCCGTCTTTGACAGGAATAAAACCTCACTTTCATGCTTTCTTTCTATATTTCTCTCCTTCTTTCTTCTTCTGTATCTCTTGTCTTTCTACTTCCCAATCAAATAACATCTAATAATCCTCGATAAATAGTCCATTTTTTCAAATATTGCAAAAACTATGATATAAAATGTTCCGGAAATTGAGAATACTTATACTCAATGATAAGTTATTTATATTAATGTCCAAAGTCCATCGTTTTATGGCATTTCTTCTTAAAAATTGAAAATTGGCGTTAGAAGAAAAATAGAGGCCATAAATTAAAAATGTTCAAAAATTGAAAAAATATTAAGAAAATGACAGATATTTCAATTAAACATTAACCTTTAACTGTCAAATTTATATAGAAACTAAGCCCCTGACAAATGTCTACAAACTTTATTTTATTTACAAATCCAATATTTCATTGGAAGTCTATTTTTTGCACTTAAAAAAAATTAAGGTGCAATTTTCACCGATTTTTTTTTTTTTTTTTTTTTGAACAAATTTAGAAAATGTCTTGTTTTTTGAGACAATGGTTATTTTTTTATTTCTAATTTAACCACCTATTGAGTATCATTGAGTTACAAAAAATAGTTTTTGTCATTTGGTTATAGAATAAGCCCCTCTTATTTGCCCCCCCCCATCGAAAATTGCCACCCCCTTCTTATCATGACCAGGTTCAAAAGAGGAATCCATGCAAAGTTTCCGTTTCCTAGGCCCAACGGTGTGTGTACCCATAAAAGACACACACTCAAACTCTATTATATATACACGGGTTATATAACGGATGGATAATTTTTGGGGATAATCCCCCCTCCCCACACATCCTCAATTGATGAAAGCTAGCAACACCCTTGGTTGATAATAATGGAAAAAATATAGAAATATCAACAAAATATGTATAAATAAAGTTTTAACTAAATTGGGGAACCTCCAAAATACGTTTACTCGTCTCGAACTTTGCTATGGAATAGTCATTTATGGTAATACAAATTTACCAATAATTCGCATCATTGGTTTCCCCAGTTTTGATTTTCGACCCACTCTAATATGCATCTACATAGGTATATATAGCAATTTATGTAGATGAGACATTATGTGCCTATGATTCGCCCAAAGGTGTAGCTTTGAATAAGGTTCAAATATTGTGTTGCTAATTTAATTTACATAGAAATGACGAAAGTTAATGATACGCGTATGTGTACATACAAATACACTCTTTCATATACACAAATATTTGTTTAATGCGTAATCTATATTTCAAAAAATGCAAAAAGATTCCTATTTACACCGTTAGAGTTCTGACTATAAATGTCTAATATGAATCTATGCATTTAAGTAGTTTTTTGTGCCATTCATATACAAAAATGGGTATAAATAGGGGTTAAACATACTACATATTATGGGGTCATGCAAAAGATAGATCTGTACAAAAAGAAATTCTAAATAAGAAATCTGCAAAGAAATGGAAAATAAAAAAACAAAAAATTATTGATTGTTATATCTACGTATTTTTTTTTTACAGAACTGATTGACATCATCATAATAATAAACGTAAAGAAGCTCATTTGTAAAACATTTTATGGTGATGAGGCAATATTCAACATTGTATCGTTCTTAAAGTTAAATATAAACAGATCATTAATACGCAATCTTTATACAATTACTTGGTTAATACCCCGGTTGCAGATTGTTGTTTTTTTCAGTTTGGTCTTAATTGATTCAAACTATACCAAGTCGGTCATACCGAAATGATTCTTTTCGGTGTCAATGCTATTTTGATCTCACTCAATGGACAAATTCCTCCCTTATCCTAAATCACGAGTTGTATACAAACTAAACACACTGTCAGTAGTACCCAGCATTGCTCGGAGTTATTAAACGCCGACAAACGCACAAATATTACTTTAATAATATAGACGATAACTTCTCAACAAATCTTTGGTGTTAACTCACCGTTTTTCATAGGCACACTTACAATTACTACTCACCCAATTCTTGGACATTCTCTCTTCAAGAATAAAAAATAATAATAACACCTTGAGAAAAAATAATTAATATACTTTGATGAGCCAGGGAGTACTTTCATTTGTTCCTAAAACTCATCTAAAGTCAAATTCATTTTTTTTTAATTTTATAGAAAGTACGTCCTTTTTTTTTTTTTTTAATATGAGTTGAACTAAATACCTGCGAGATTTCATTTATTTGATACAATGTATATTATAATTATACTTTTCCCCCCCTCTATACTGTATTAGTATATGAGCACTATCATTGGAGCGCTATATGCAATTCTCCTTGTTTACACGCTCTGTGCTACATGCTAAATGAATGCAAGATCTACATTGACAAGATTGTAGTGTTTAAGATGAACTATGCACTCAAATGTACATAAACAACAATTTGTTTTATTAATATAGATTAAACATAATATAACATCATTGAGCCGTTGTTCAAAATTTGGAAATACTTAAAAATTTTATCATGAGTTTATTTAAAAATCGATCCAGACCAAATTTTTCTTTTGAATAGATTAAACCAATTTTTCCTATGATGGCGGTCCAAATTAAACTTCTACACTTACAGTTTTACTAAGGTAATTTAATTAGTAAACCGTGGCACTTTACCAATGATATTAGTGAAAATGATGCTATAAATTTAGAACTGTTTCAAGAATCAATATCAAGTACGGGACGACGTTGAATGATATCGATTTTTAGTCCCTTGGTAAGGACCGAATCAACCCTACTATATATTTCATAAACAGACAGTCGAGGTATTTGCAGGATTATTTGTATATAAGTTTAATATAATTCCTTCATTGGGGGGGCCCCTCTATAACCTCCCCCGTCGGACCCCCCTGGATTGGAATGTGCAGGACGTGATAGTCATGGTAATGGTTGGACCTTGGAACTTCCTAATGAAAGGATTTTATTATTGTTTCCTTCCAATTAATTTATTTGCTCTTATTTAGTATAACGAGTTTATTTTGTTTTTACTCAACAGCTGTCTCAAATTGATCGATTTTATTATCATGTGAGTCATGAGGGGATCATTCTTTTTTTTTTTTTTTTTTGCATATTTTATTTTAAAGACTTCAAATTGAGCGAATGACAAGCCCTAATAAAATTGCTGAATAATATATTGAATAAATGAGGCACGCATGTCGTCTTTAACCATGGACCGAACCTAAAGCAAATCAAAATAATAATCAATCAAATGTATTACTTTTTTGTAAGATTTATATAATTAAATACAGGAAGATAATGATTGTTAGGTATATATTTTTATTTGGTTGAGGGAATTGGAGAGTTGTTTTAAGGAACACGGAGAATGAATATGTACCGGGTGAAGATAATTTTATACACTTTACACGTAAGAAATTTTCAGAACTTATATTTTGGATATCACAACTTTTTACAGTTATAGTATGTACAAGCTATCTATGACGCCAATTTGGCGCCCTCTCTTGGGAAAACACGTCTTAATGCTTTAGCCAGAAACATCTTATCCCAGCATTTATTTAAAATGTCCTTGAAGTTTTGTTATTCAGGTTTTGTGACGACAAGCCTTGTCATGGATATGAAGTCCATAGTATATATGCAATGGATTATCATCTCATTTTCCCAAAGTAAATGTTTATCCAAAGAAGGCTTGGGCTGTAATAGACGTGTGGATAAGTACACCATCCAATTAGATGACTACGATTCCATATAGGAAATTATTCCTATATCATAGATATAAACTGGTTGCTAACATTTCCTAGGCATTGTCAGTCAAACTGAGTCGATAACCAGTAAGGAATCAGATCAGTGTGTTTCCAAATATACTGATCGGATCAACCAAATCGGCTGTCCTCCTCCTTCACAATACATAATGTAAACAATAGGTCGGAACAACTATTCTTGTCTGGAAATCTTTTTTAATGGCTTACTTACTACGAAAAACCGATCGAGTTTTTATGAAGCTTTTAATTCTTTTTTTTTTAGACTTGGGCTAATTTTAGAAGAGAAGCAAATGATCTAATGTCTTCAGTAAGTGGTCAAAATTAATTCACCACACCTGGTACGTAAATGGATAGATAATTATAGACTTCATTTAGCCTTCCATCTAGCAGTGACCCAGATTTATCTGAATTGCTTTGAAATAGACAAAATGCAGATTTATGTACAACATTTATAATTAGTCCTAAAAAATAACAATAAAAGAGTCATAAAACATTTTTTAGCATGTCAAACTGCCTGAATAAGAGTTGTAATAATATCTTATTTCATCTCAGGTTCAAATGGGTCACTCGTGTTCAAGCTACATGTTATATGTACTATGTAAATTTATTGTCCATGACTTGTAAGGATAATAACAATGAGAAATCTTTTTTTTAATACTAATAAACGTCATTTAATATTTTTATGAGAATGAGATTCAAGGAACTGAGAAGAAACTTTAAAAAAAAACACAAAAACATTTACCAACCGAAACAAAGGATAAGTTCAACATATGAATTCACAAATTAAAAAAGAAAAATAACTTTTCTCAGGCTAAACATCAGAAATGAGGAGTTTTTGGCCTCAAGGGACCTTTTTCCCATTTCTAAGAATAGTATTTTTTCCCTTGTCGAACTATCATCATGAACTTTTTGTTCGTCTCCAATTAATAATAGTAATATAATGATTACAAATCAATTACCAAGAATCCGTTTCAACGGTTTCTTTAGAAACTAAAAAAAACATCAGTAAGAGAAGCAAATCTCATGACCTTTTCAAATGTCTTGGGACACATATCATTGTTTTTCAAGCCAATCTTTTGTATATTCATTAATGTTTTGTAACTGCCAAGTCCAACAAAGTAAGTGGACCTTTGATATTATATAAAATGCATTGATTTTAATTCGTCTAGTCATGGAAATGGCATAAAATAGAAGTATATTTACTAATGGGCTTTATATATAAAGCAATAACAAAACAGAATGGACTGTTTTAATAATTTTTTTGTCCAGACTATGTCTAGTTAATTATTTAATTAGGTGTAAAAAATAGCTTATAACAAATAAAAAATGATCACTTTAATATATTATATACGTGATTGACCATAAATAAAGAATCGAATTATATTTCGTAAAAATAAATACAAAACATTCACTCAAATTAGAAATAATTGTACACCCCTTCCACCCTTGAGAGGTGATCTTTAGCTTGGAACCCTCTCTGTGACATTATATATTATTGTTCATATATGTTATGCTACTTGGAATAATATTAGTCACACATAGAATACTCAGTTTCTAATGACAATTAACATTTTTAAAGATCAATTTTGATATAATTAACTGTATAAATATTAAGGAATTTGATCATTACAGGAGTAGAGAATGGATTGAAAGATTTAAGCTTATAGATAACAACGATTTTGATATAAAAAAACACAATTAGGTTTGATTAATTCGTTTGTCCTCTAGACAAGGGAAAGAAAATATTTTGTCGAAATTTGCTTCAAAGATTAATAGACTTTTGTTAGCGAGGGTTGAGTTTTTGTTTATGCACTCAAGCTTACCTGTTATTTTAAAACAGTAATGTATTTGATTATTTGCTAATGACTCAGACATTAAGTGTTAGTTTGGATTTGCATGGTATAAAAAAGATATCAGGTTGATAGCAGTTCTATTTTCTTTTGTTACATCCAAGAAACCATACATTATGACTACCAGAACAGTTTTGTATTATCCTTTTTTTTCGGGGGATTGTAGCAAATATAAATATTTAATACGATTTTAGTATCACATTATGACGTTACAACTCCCTTGTAAGTAGTTATATAATTTATTAATATATCTACCCTCCGTGAATAAATATTTTCATTATTACAATCTTGGGATTCACACGATATGCTCCCACTCGAATTCTGTATTTCACGGGAGACGACGGATGTAAATTTATGTAAGGAAAATTATCATACCTAATAAGATAACAAAGTCAGCTCTTTCCTTCAAAAGTAGATCCAAGAATTCGGATACTGAAGGAATCCATTCACAGATAGTAGGGGAAAGTAAACAAAAAATAAAAATCAAACAAAATTCGAAGGAGATTCATTTTTTGAATAGGTCTTTTTTTAAGTAAAAAAGAGGATATTTTTTTTATAATTTATATATCGGGCCGTGCAAAATTATTTACCGATGATGTAAATATACTTTTAAAGAGGTAGTGTGGCAATCAATCTGATTGTTTCGTATTTTTACTGTTAAAATAAACAAAAATCTTTCCTGTGAGAGTGTAACAACTTCCACACGTGAGACCTTGTCCCATCAGTAAATGAATAAATTGTTTCTCAAGTCATTCGAAATGTCATTATTGTCCGCGATATGTTCTGAACAAAAATCGGTAAATAATTCTGCACGGCCCGGTACATGAAATTACTCATACCGTGAATACGTTATAAGTGTTGGCCCCTTGATAAAGATTGTCGATGGATTGAGGAACATGATTTTACCATCTTTTTGTTTGAAATTGTTTGATTGATTCTGTTATCGCAACCATCCTTCTTCGATGCAGTAAAGTCGTCATTTCTCGTTTGCAGAGAAAAAACCCTCTAAAAATAATGGTGTTCTTTGGGTTATATAAAGAATTGTTCTTCCTCCAATCACTTTTATTGGTATTTCATATAATATCTCTCACGGTTAAAATAAACTTAACATTGTAATAATCGCCGTTATTTTCTTTGTCACCGGACTAACTTACAAAATCGGCAAGTGATCCAATACTTAATTTCTCCTGTTTGAATATCTTTGTAACAGAAGTACTATTCTTAAGCGCTGAAATATTTGTAAGGTTGTTTTTATTTATCTGTTGGATCACGCTTCAAATGAAGCTTTTACTATGTTTGGTCCGTTTTCTAGAGTTTTGGGTTGAATACACATCAGTATCTCACTTCATACTTCATTGAAGTTTCATTAACTGATATTTGCAAATAAGAGACCATCTCTCTGATGAAGACATTATCGTTCCAGGAGGTACGTATATGCATGTACCTATTTGAAGTGAACAGACTAATAACTATGTAGGAACACTATGATCACTATGCTAAGGTGGGGCTTAGTCAGTCCATAATGGTAATCAAATAACTTAACAAATGAATATGAAAATAAGATTTTGTTCCTTACATGTGAAAAGAGTTAAAAAAAATTCGTTAAGAATTAACTTCTTTATGTGTGAGTTTTTTCTTCTTTTTTTGTTATTTTTTTCATACATGACTGTGACTTGGAATTATATTTACATTTTTATACAAAGTGTCTCACTCACATTGGTATTAAGCGAAAAGGAGGAATATATAATAATAACACTATTAATTATGATTAGCTGGGAGAGGGACCAGTTTTAGTGTTTTGGTGTGAGCGGGGTACAGGTAAATGTGCAGGCCCTTTTTTTAGTTCCTTTTTTAAAGTTTGGACTAAAAACAATTTGTGCAGTATTTTAGAAAACAAAATGTTTATTTCTTTTTATGAAATGACTTTTATTAGCAAATTATGATTTATTTTATTTTTAGAATGAAGTTTTTTTTTAGAAAAGGAGGAGTCATAGAGAATTAAATCCATCCATTAAGAAGCCCAAATGATTGAGAAAAGATAATAACTTACAATATGACGTCACATTTGTTAAATTGTCAGAAATTCCAAAGAAGAAAAACTCTAATTGTACCTGTTGATGGTGTAATAAAAACTAATATCAATTTCTTTCCTTTAGCCGACTTTGAAATTATAATACACCGTTATACCTATATATATATAAATAAAATAATATGCAGTTCAGGGACGTCCGCAGGGGGTGGTCTGGAGGGGTTGTAGCATCCCCCTCCCCCCCTAAAAAAAAATAATAATATTAAGGAATCCTTGCTTTTTACCAGAAAATGTATTACTTGAAATTAATTTGCAAAAAAATTAATGTATGAAATTAAATTTATTTTTTGAAATTTTTTTCCAAAAAATTTAATTTTCTGTAAATAGCTATGGATTTCTTAATTTTTTCTTAAAAAATTAGATATTTGAATTTTTTTCAATATTTGAACCCTGAAATAGCGATACAGAAGGAGTTTTTATATCTGTAGTTCAACTGACCAAAAGATATATCCATAAACGTAGCTATGAATGTTCCAAATCATTGTATCAAAATTAAATTGTGTATGAAATATACAAATCTGGATAAAATCTACGTTTTTATGAAAACTACATATAAATATGAAGAGATGGAAGATTGTGCTATAACCGTCCGGAACGCTATAACATTAAAAAATCAATTACGGCCCCATACAACCATGAAGAAACAAAACCTCTGCAGCACCAATATAGCTGTCTGCTAGCCTGTCTCCATGTGGTCCTCCTCCAGCCCTGACCTCAATCCCTTGACTCTACAGCTTGAGGTGCATTGGAGAAGAATATCTTCCCCACATCTCATCCAAATTTGGATTTGCTCTGAGCTACCATCATAACGGCCTTCATCATCAGAAGCTTCGCCGCCGCATCTAAACAGTTATTACTTGTAAAGGAGAACATATTCAATGAAAATATACTATTTAAAACTATTAAAAATTGGTTTTAATTGTATTTTCTTGATTCCATAAAAATCACGTTTTTCGCAATTTAGTCAGCCTACTGCAAATTTAGGTTATCCACTCTGTATATATTAAAATTTTTACAAAATGTTGTATATCCTGTACGGGTACCCAGTTAAGAGTGGGGCCTGGGGAAAGTTTCCCCTAAAGCAACATTTATATAACATTTAAAGTTGACTTTTCTACATCTTTTTTGTAAATGCAACTAACAAAGAATGTCTTCCCTCCTTTAACGACGTTATTATTGAGTACATCTTGAATTTACATACATAACTTCGATGTTATTTTCACACACTGTATGTTGTCTCATTTTTCTTACAAATACGTGTATGGATTTTACAGATATATAATTCAGTACATATTAAGTACTCAAATATATACCAATAAATTTGACAAAGAAATATATCAAGAAACAACGTCACTAGCACGATATAAAAATATAACAAAAACTAATTTTTCTTTCTATGTAAAAGTGATGGGAAGGTCGGGAAAAGTTTCAATACTTCCTTTTCCTCAAATATCAAAAAATATATAGCCTCAGAATGTACATTACAATTATATAATGTATCTAATGAAAATTATTGTGTGAAAAAATAATTTTCGACAACTTTTCCTTGAGATATTTGATAAAAACAGATTTTTTGGGATAAATATAATTTTGTGAAGGAAGAATATTTTTCTAATAATGTACAAACTTCCAGAAGCATATCTCATGACTAAATTATTAGAAATGTGACTTTTATGGAAGCAAGAGAAAATACATTATACCAATTTGGTATATGTTTAAATACTAAGCCATAATTTCTAATCAATAAACCCTTCTTCACAAGCAAAAACAGCCTCGACACCCCCATGAATTGATATTCTTCTCAAAGAATTTTTAAACTTCAAAGTCTAAGAAGTTGAGGTCAGGTCTGGAGCAGGGTCACATGGAGGTAGGCCAGAAGTCAGCCATATTCTTGCTGCCGAAGCTTTGGTTATTCTTAGCTATATGGGGCTGTAATGGACTCCTTGATGTTGAAGGCATCCTGGATGGAGGTTCAAAAGATCTATGCGACCTTCTTAGCACTGACACTGTCGATAACTTTTTGATGTTGCTCGGAGACTTAGAGATATGGAATAAAAACAAAATTTGCTTAATTAAATTTCAGTTAAATTAACGGGTATGAAATTGTTATTAGTTACTACTACAAGTATTAAGCCATTGTTTTTGTTCTAACTATACTATTATATATAATTGTTTATTATTTTGCTATCAGTTGATATAATAGCATAAATATTTGTAACTCAAAGCCGGGTCCTGAAGAGTTATTTTTATAAAAAATTCAATTTCTCAAATTTATAATAGTGATCATTAATCTGTTATACACATCTTATAATACCTGAATCTTCCATATAATTTTGATAATTTAGTACCCTTAAAAGGTATGGTTATTTATTCCTGGAAATACATTCTTAACTTTCACTTACTTCATTTCTAACTCAAGGTTGATTTTTAAACTGCTGCAAATAATCCCATCCCTTGGAGACTGTTGCAACATTTGATGGGTCGTATTACAATACAACTTGAGGGAAAACAAATGACTGGTATCATTTTTAAAAGATTAGACATTATGTAGTTGGTTTGTGTCACAAAGCAAATCTAAATCCCACCAGTTTCGAATAATTGAGGCAAAAGCAAAAAGTTTTACAATGGTCTCTCCTACAATATTGGAAAAAATTAATTGTTTACGTCATTGATGAACACTTATATATTTTCGATTGTATGTCGAATATATATATATTAATAACAAGGGGCATTTGAACAAAATATTAATTAACTGTGAGAAAGAAGACGAAAAACGAACACATCTGTGAACTTTTTATTTTTACCACTTAGCCACAAAAAAAAAAAAAATCCCCAGTTAGGGAATTTCAGCATTCTCTTCACCCGCCCCATGGGGAGTGAAACAAATCCATTTAATAACGCTGATGATGATGATAATGCAGATTGCATCAGAGAACACAGTCCTCCTTTCCCTCTGTGACATCTTGGACCATTATTCATTTTGAAAGTTGTAGTAAAAATAACAAAATATTTAGCTTCATTTTCAAAATGACGTCGTTTACTTCATTTTGATTTTTGAGTCTGCATTGTAGGAGAGAAAAATAAGGAAAATGATTAATGAAATCCTGAGAATCAAGATAAAAAAAACTTGAAGTGGCATTATGGATGATGAGGAATAGGAGGGTGTTTGTGTCTGGAGTCACGTTTAATTCAATAAGGGATACTATAACACAACCAACCAAAATGAAAGAGAAATCCCAACTACCCATGTTGACTTGATTTTATTATTTCTTAACGGACTTCTAATTATCATGTTATGTAGATAGAATGTACATCATTAAATTAGACTATTAATAAAAACGAAGAAAAAGTTTTTGAATAAAAAATATACGTACATAGATAAATAATACTTTTGTAACGATCCTCTAGCCAAATATAGAACGTGACTATTTCATATGTATAATATAAATTATTTTCCTCATGTAGTCTACATATTTATGAATAGAATGGGTTATATAACAGACATTTTACATGAAGAGTTGCCGTCTCTTTGATCTAGAAATGATGTTAGGATCACATAATATTGCAAATTGCAAGTGATTTGGAATACAATTAAAGATGTAAAGTATGGGTTTCCGCATGGGGTGGGCTGGAGGGGCTGTAGCTCAAGCCTCCCAAATTAAGGATTTTTTCCTTTTTACTAGAAAACTTAATTTTTTAATTTTAATTATTAAAATTTTTATCCAAAAAAAATAAATGTGACTTTTTGAAAAAAATTTCGTAAAAATTTATTTTCCTGTGAATAGCTGTAGATTTTTGAAATTTTTTTCCTGAAAATTTTAATATTTGAAATTTAATTTTTCGAAAAATTTTTTCTAAATAAAATTTTTATATTTGATTTTTTTTCAAAAATTTAATTTTTTATCAGCAGCTGTGAATTTTAGAAATTTTTAGTAAATAGTTATGGATTTTGAAAAAAAGTTCCAAAAATTGAATATGTAAAATTATATTTTTGAGATTTTTTGTGAAAAGCTATAAATTTTTGATTTTTTTTCGAAAAAATTAACTATTTTATATTTAATTATTTTGTGAGTAGCTATTAATTTTTGAATTTTTCCCCGAAAAAATCAACTTTTTTGAATGGTTATCAATTTCTGAATTTATTTTCATAAAAGATAGCTCATAAACCCCCACAAATATAATATATACATGTATGCATAATCCTGTGGACGCCCCTGACTCGTGTTTATTACCTGAATCTCACAGCTGCTCGTGGCTAATTAAATGATGGCTAAGCTGTTCTCCTCTCAAATATTCTCCGAATACTAATTTTCTGTTTTTTTAAAAATTATGAATGTGCTTAAGATTTACAGCCCTTATGTAGAGCTAATCTCTGTCAGCAGATATGTCGTCTATCAAAGTTAACATATTTTTCAAGACATTCTCTGAGGCCGGTTTTGTATGCTCACTTCAATTTAGTCAATATTATTATCCCTGCCAACTGTTTTCTTTTGTCTGAGCTATTCCGATTAATAGTTCTGTTTGGAAGAGGAATTGTCTCACTACTAACAACAGATTTATCGACATTTTCTCTGTTTTGTCGATTATATAAAATGTTTCGAGATAAAATGAAGGTATTGACGTGGTCCTTTTTTACTATCCACAATGTATATACTTTATTCAACTATCAGTTTATTGAATAGTATCGATACGGATAGTCGTAGTTGATTCGAAGGCATATCACATCCCGGGTAATGCAAAAGTTTTGAGACTAAAATGATTGAATTATACAATAATGGAGACATTTAATATCCAATTTTTTTATATATATACTTTATTATATTGATATTAAGAATGTTTAATCTTGAATATGACCACTGTAGGTATCGTTGGAGTTTACTGCATGTGTTTTTGATGTAGGCCTCTGACATAGCAGCCCATTGCTTATTGACAGAGTCCTTTAAGCACTTAAAATTGGGATGTCGGAGTCTGCTGGCCTAAGAATCTACTTACCCCCAGATCCAAGGGATTCAGATCTGTTGATTGGGGAGCTCAAGAGCTCCCCAAAAAAAAAAAAACTAGAGCTAAACTAATATGGTAGTTCACTTTTACACCCTCTCTGCTGTGAAAAGTGGTACTTTTTGGGCTTGTAGAGAGATACTATCAGCCTCTTTGATGCACCTTGACATGGTGTACGTTGAGAAATTGATGTCCATAGCCAACTCCTTCATGAAGAGATCTGGCTACTCTTTAAAGCGTTTAAATACAGCTTCTGTAGTTAATTTTCTCAGGCGACACTCCTTTGGCTTCTCTGATATCCTAGCCTTTATCCAGGGGGGGAGGGGGACCTTGCCACATTGGACGGTTGTTTTTGAGTCGTATTTGGTTACAATAACTGCGTTCGGGGACATTTTGGGGGCAAGCAAGGTTGCAATCTTTAGTCCGTGTTGTTCTTGTGACGTGATAATAAGCCCTAATGTTTTGAATTTAACGTAAACCAAAAGAAGAGACTCCATGCACTCTTTCAAAGAAAAAATCATCAAATTGTTGTACTATACGTTAAGTTATTAATTTTACAAACTGTATAACCCTATGGATAATGAGACTTGTATGTAAATGATAGCACTGACGTAATAAACATTCTTATGACCTGTAGGCGCATTAATAATAATTGCCATTATATAGTAGATAATTTATTTGTAAGAAGCAAATAGGTCCATTTTAATATGGTCCATGATCACTTTTCTATCATGTAATTTGCTTGTGAACCTACATATCTACGTATCATTCTATATATGTAATATCAAGAGTTTTCCTTTCATTTTCGTAGGAAATTCAGTCGAAATTTGTAATTATATAATATATCAAAAACTTCATGATGGTCGTCTACCTACAGCCTAATTCAGTAGTTGGCTAATAACATAATGATTTCATTTCTACTTAGGTACACCCTTTTTCATACTCACTCTCAGGTGGGTCAAAGAGGTAGTCATAATCAAGAAAGGAACATATACATATATACACCTGTGAATCAAAAATATATAAATCTAGACAGTATTATTATCATTTATTATGGTTTTTCTACAACCGTTTTTAAGGTATAGAACCATAAATTATACAAACTGCCTGTTGCCTCGTTTCATATAAGTATATACCTATGTATGTATTAAGTAACAAATCTTTTTATTTTTGTATTAATATATCCTTTCCCCTCCATTTGAGATGAGGTTTCATGCTGTCTTGGTCATAATTTTGGGGCTCTCCAATGAAGTCTTTAATTAGATATTACATTTTATATATGTTACATACACATATCCATAGAGTATATGGTTGGATTTTGGGCGTATTAAGGAGGGAGAGAAGGGTTGGCGTGACTATGTGCATAGTTTTATGTCTTTAAAAAAATATAGGATAAGAAACCAGGAGTCAAAATGATGATTGTTTCATTTGGAAGGTCATATCAAGGTCACATAAAAAAGTGTGTTTTCTTTTTCGAGAATCACTTTCAATTATAATTAAGTTATCTGTAATCCAGGCCTGGTTTTATCTGAAAATGTACAAAAAAGTTGAATAATTAAAATAAAGTTGGCAATTAGAATAAAATATTATACTATTTAAATGGTTCAGAAGCAAAACTAATAATTATTTATAACTTTTATTGTTCAGAAAAATGTGGCATGTAGAAACGATTTAAAAAACAAATGACTCTTATAAAAATGATGGAAAAATACTTTTATTCAATATGTCCACCATTCTGCATCAATGATAGACTCCACATGTAAAGTTCAAGCAACTGTTAGTGATGAACTTGTCAGAAAAGTTATTCCATTCCTAGGTGATGGTGGACTACAGAGACATCAAACTGGGGTGAGGGGTTCCATTGGTCTTGGACTCCAAAACGCAACACAATTAAGTTCTAGGCTATTACTAGGACATAAGTTACAGTGCTAGAAATCCCCATATTCCAGACACAAAATTATTGGACTTTTATGACCCTGTGTTGATATGTACCATATTGGGACATACATCATCCCTGAAGGGGTAAGCTATATTCAACCTAGGCAAAACAGTGTACTGCAATACCTTGCTATCCTCCTCACTACCAATTTTTTCATTTGGGAGAGTTACTATATGGGACTCTTTTTCCATCTGATGACATTACTCAAATGAGCCTTATGTTTTGTTCTGATGATCCCGGAACCCCTTTTATTAATTTTGATAGGTATACGTCACTTCTTCTGCTTACAAGAGCATCCAGGATGAAAATCTTGAAATAGGAGAAAATTTTGACAATGAAGTGAGGATGCTTCAGATAGGCTATGCCATTTGTCACCTTTCCAACCTTCTGAGTTTCATGTCTTCTGTTACAAGATGTTTGACAGTTCTTACAAATGATTTCATAAACAGATCTCCTGTGACGAGGCTCTAGATAGTCTTCTCATCAACTTCAAATTGCAAAACCATCTTTCTAATGGAGATCGGGCCTCCTTAATTTTCACTCTGATATATGCAACAAGAACAATGTCACTTTTTCTATTTAATCAATCTCTTCCTGAATTCCTTCTCTGGCATCTACCTTCATCCAGGACCTTCCTTATGCTGTAGATTTTGTCCATGAAAACTGCTACGATGTTTGTAGCATTTTTGAGGCCAATTATGCGCAGAGCGAATCACATAGATTTTTTCTTTTTTGTTCTTGTTCAGACATTTTCCAGCTTATCTGAATTTGATGGACATAAACAAAAAACTGAACGTCTGAACTTAAAAATAATTTTTGAAACAACCTCGTAAGATGAATATACGTAGATACAGAGCTATTGATTAAATTCCAAGTTTCTGTTCCGCACCCGTTTTAAAATTAAACTTTTGAAGTACTTCTAAAATTTTGCAATGAATGTCAACAATATATGTAATTAAACAAGATTTCTATAAAGCTAAGTGACCTGTCAATACAAAAGCAAGCTATAATAATATTTATCAAAATGGAGTATCGATAACATTTGTATTTTTTGACAAATAATTGTAACTTCTATCAACAAATTATATTGATTAATCATTTGGATGCACTGCAAGTTTCTTTTAAAATAACAAGAAGACATCATAGTTATGAAAAAATACACATAACTTGATATAAATTCTATTTCAAAGACTATTTGATGATTTTAAGCCATAGTTAATATTTTGAAACTCACTCCAGAAATTGGTCGAAATATCTCCATTACAAACAATTGGGAATTTTTCCTTTACTCGAACTTTTGTTCAATAGTCTTTTATTTTGACACAACACATAAGTCAACATAATATTTTAAAAAACCTAAGATTTCAAACAGTTTTAAACTCAAATAATTAAATCAAAGAGCGTAAAGTAACAATAAAAAGGTCAAAACTCCTTATTTCTTGAGATTTACTTTATGTGTCAATTGTAATTCTTAATTATAATAAATGTGGCTAGAGCCTTGGTAAGTCTGATTGAAGTAATTTGGTATTTTTTTCCTTTGGAGTACATTAAATTTACTCTCTAAAACGACTTTTTGATTATTTTTAAAATAAGTATTTATTTCCGTAGTGTCAATCTAATTGCTCATAAACTTGTTTATCTACTATTTAGTCATAGGACCGTGATTTCCATCAATAGTTATCGTCTATGTACGAGTCAATAAATAGAAAATAACACAGGCAGAACATTCCAACACATAGTTCTGTACATTTAAAATATAAATAATGTCATAACCTTTACGTAAAATCTTTTGAATTATTTAATGTTTTAACATGGAAACAACTTTGTTATTATTATTGTTTATGGCCTATAAATTCAAGAGTTAAAAAATACTTATACAGAGGTTATATACCTATATACTATTGTTAATTATTGTGGTTTAGAAATACGGAAAAAATAATGCGTTAAGTACAAATTTGAAGTTAATAATTTTGTTTGTAACTAATAGACTAGGGATTGAAAATATATGTTTTTTTCGATTTTTTACTGTTTTATTGCCTGTTCTAGCATTTAACCCTTTGTTCGTGAACTGGGACTTTCTGCAACTTGAATTGGATAAAATTACTTTATAAACTGTTTCAAATAAATTTCAATAGTGGAAACAGGAATAATATGATTCTGAAACATCTTTCAGATGGAATAAAAGTTTTTTGATGTTGCAAAATATACTTTCTTGGAATTATTCGCAATTTTTGCCCTTTTTATCAAGTTTTGGTAATTTTGATTGATTTATTTATTTTTATGTCGTTCTTTTGCTTTTTATCTTTCCCTACTTTCAATTTAAGATATACGCGTTGTTACAAATATAATATGAGCTATTAATCCAAAACTAATGAGTCGATTTTTAATACTAAAATTTTGTTTAAAGTAATTAATATTTCATAAAAAATTTTATTGAAAATGAAATTATAACAAATGAAGTAATTTGTAAAAAAAAGTTATAAAAAAATTTTATATTTGGAATTTTTTTATACAAAAAAATTCATTTTTTCTAAACAAAAGGAGATTTTTGAAATTTTTTTCTATAAAATTCCATTTTTTGTAAATAACTATAGATTTAAAAAAAAAAAATTAGTATATGCTATTAATTTAATTTTTTTTGTGAATATTGAATTTGTTTTAGAAAAAAATTAATATTTGAAATCTAACGTTTGAAATTTTTTACCAAAAAAATTAGCTTTTGTAATTTTTTTAGCACCTATGAATTTCTGATTTAAAAAAGCACCACATAATCCTGGGGACACTCACAACTTGGGCTTATTTTCTTCATCTCACAACTGACCACAGCTAATTTAATGTAACAGCTAAGCTAGCGGCTAAGCTGCTCTCCTCCCAAATTTTTAGTACAAAAATTTTGTTTAAAATAATTAGTATTTCATAAATTTTTTATCAAAATGGAAATTATTATATTTGAATTATATTAATCATAAATTATATCTTGTTGGTGCCCAAATCGGATCAATACGCGTAATTTCAAACTATGTATCAAGAAATAAATTTTGCTTTATATTTGGATAAATATTTAATCTAAATTAATTAACAACGTCAACCAAAGGAGGTTCAATAACGGAGTGTTAAACATGAAGAAACACATGAAAAATATAATAATTCTATTTTTTATATAACTATATTTCAATATTAATTTATACTATGTTTAATTGTAATGTACAAATGAAATTTCTCAAAATTATGTATGAGTTTAATTTTGTAATTTGTAACACACCCAAAGGATTCCTAAAAATAATTTATAAATAGAAGTTAAGACTTATTTGGGTGTGTTGCAAATTGCACTTGACGTAGACAAAATTAATTGTCACAATAAAATAATAATAAATTGGTTGATTTTATTTGAAATGCCATATTGGGGTCAATAATATAAGTCTCTTAAATCAGACAAAGGTTTTAAACTATAGCTAAAATTCTAGGGTGTCATGACTTATCCCATGAATTTAAATACAATGTCTTTAATTGACTCAAATGTGTCTATGAAATATCAGGTTGTTTATACATAATATGCAAAATAAACATTGAGATGTTCACCTTTTCTTGATTTTTCTTCAAGATTGTTTATATATTGACGCAGCACATATCAAATCTAATAGAAATAATTGTAAATTGAAAAAGTTACTTTTTACCCAATGGCTATTTTTTTCATATTTGGTACTTCGGGCAAAGATACATGCGCAGAACCTTTTTTCGCAAAACTCATATGATTTGAAAAATATTTGAAATAAATTTGGATTCCAGTATTATTTAATCCATTTAAAACCATTTTGTAGAAAAATAAGGGTGAAAGGGTTTAAAATATTAAAAGTTTTGAACCCTTTAATTTTACATTAATCTTTTACTTAATATGTAATATAAGTTTTTCTGTATGGATAAGACTTTTTATGTTGCAAACTTAATGAATTACTTTCTACCTCAGGTAGATGTCAAAGGTAAAAGACTTATTTTAGGACATATTTTATTTTTTATTTTTTTATTTTAAATCCATATCCATGTGAAATATAGTTTGTCATAAAAAAAACAAGGTTGAATGATTTATTTGGGCTTACATTACAAATTATCGTCAATTTCTATGAACAAATTATTCTAATTAATCCTTTGGTGGCTCTGAAAATTTGTACTTAAAGTAGCAAAACTTCATTTTAATACATTAATAGGAGGTTCTATTTAAAGGCATATATAGGGGCCAAATTAAATTTCATAAATCTTATAAAAATTCTTATAATGTCTTATTATTTTTTTCTTTTTTTTGGTAGAACGTATTTATATATTAAGAACAGTTTCATACTTTTCATTACTCAAACTCTCTTATATACTGATAATAATTAGTAGTAAAAAAATATTTATTTCGATATTTAATTGCTCTCCAATTAAAGGAATAGAAGATTTATATATATTACAAACATAGAATGTAATGAAAGTTAACCCTTTGAAATGATACATTAAACCCTCTGGCTCCCTTCAAATGTATAACTTAATTATACAGGATAAAAAAACTACTTTAGAAAAAGAAAAAAAGTATGATATCGTTAGATTTCACCATTATTTCATTAAACGTTTCATTCATTTCGAAGCATGTCTAGAGATATTGTGTATTATAAGATGAATCCACGTAAGGGTGTGTTGTAACATCATTCTTTTTTGATCATATAACAAAATAATCACGTTCTATTATTGTATTATCTATCGATGTAGGGTTGAAACCTAGGAGATAAAAAGGTCAGACTTTCGATAATGTCTAAAGCCTATTTATCTTTTTTTTCTTCTTCATTGATGTAGTGCTTCTTCATAACTACCAACGGCTTCCAGATGATAGATTAGGATCTTGTTCATTTCTTTAACGCATTTTGTGTAAATGTTTCATAAATTTTTTAAGACAAAATAAGATTTGAATGTATAATGTGTTAAAACTCTTTACATAAAAAGTGGTTCTCGAGCTGGATTCTTGAACGTCATTGGTTGATTGTTGTCAGGACGGAAATCAATATAACTATACTAAAAAATATATATTTTCTATGAATAAAGAGCAGGTTAATACTTTTCTTTTGCTCCAAATTCCCCCAAAATTTGGCTCTTGCCACGGGTAGTGTTGTTCCGCATATCAAAACTATAGTAGTATTTTTTTTAAAAACCCAATAGCCAGACTTTTATTTACAGTTCTGACAAATAAAAAACAAACAAACATTCTAACTGAATATAACACACTCCTTACACATAACTGATATGAGTTAACGAAAAAACAATAGTAAGAAAAACGAAAATACGACAAGTACCCAAAAGTCCGAATTAACGACCATTGTCGGAAAAATTAGATAAAACGTCGAGTTTTTTTCTCTATAACACCTTCCAAATTTGTTAGCATGGGTATTCTTGTTACATCTGCAAGAATATATTATAACTTGAACTTTACTGATGATGGCATCCACCTTAAAATCCCTGGGAAGATTCGGATCGGTGACCACTACCCAATCAGTTTCTGACGTCAAGACTTGTAGTTTTTCTTATAATTTTACTTTACACTTCCTTACCAAAGGATTCATAGGATTCATTCTATTACACTCATAGAAAACATGCGCTGACGTTTCTATTTTCTCGCTACAGAATGTGCATTTCATACTCTCATCTATATACTATAGATAGTGGTATATAAAACGATTTGACTATTCTAAACTGGAACTGGTTTTTGTAGTGCCATTAATTCGTAAAATTATGGATGAAGTAAATCTTCAAATTTTATCATTTAAATCTCCTCACTGCATACAAAAATCATACAGATGCATCTATATGTACATTTAAAATCAAGAGCAAAGGTAAAAAAAAAATCAAAATAAAGTGACAGTATTAAGTTTGATATAGTAGAAATATTAAAAGGCAATAATCCATTATTTTTAATGGATTTCTTTTTTCATGAATGTTTATCGCTTTGGCAATCAAAACAGTGCCTTTATGACTCGACAATTTCCATTATTTTATTCACATATTCGACAATTGGGTTTCCAGAGCGTAATGCATCTTTGCCATCCAAATTACCGGAACGGAATCGACGAAACCATAACTGCGCGTAATATGCTATTACAGTATTAAGACCATTAATACTATTTACATTTACAGCCGCCTGACTTACGTTTTTGCCTTGCTCTTTGACGTGCGCTTAAGCAATAATGAGCTAAACAATCAGAAAACTGTCAAAAAAGTATTTTTAGGAGGAATTACTATACTTCTACAACATTCAGTGCAAACCAATCACACTTATTAAGCCCAAGATACCCATTACTTAAGGCACCCATAATATAAATAATAGATTTATCTTTATCATAGTGATTATTTCAACTCCAAATTACATACAAATACCGATTTTGATACTGGAAACGTTACAGAAATATTATTAACGTCTATTTGATAAGGTGTCTTTACTATGCCCGTACATATGTTTTTGTATATTTTTTTTTGGGGGGGGAAGAAATATGCAATTACCTTTTTTAATGATAAAAAGTACTTAGTTTTTCATCTAGACATTTCATATATTTCATTTTATTGAATGCTTTAAATTTTCCTCGTAACAACCTCTCTCATTTACACAAAATATTACAAATTTTCCTACTGATATCCCATTTTGTCCGACTGCCATATCCATATCCATCCCGTGTCCTGATGGGCCTGGTCTAAACCACAACACTAATACCACATAGTATGAGGAGGAAATGAGATCATTGATCTCACCACAAAAACAATGTAGATTAATTAATAATCAGGCATAAGCTACCTGTTGTATGTTTGTTTGATTCCTAGATACACCCCACCGAAACTCAATCCGGTATCAGCTGGTAGAGTTTCTAACTTTATGATTATAAAACAAATCATAATTACACAACATATTACAATTCCTGAGAAGATGCTCCTCCATTGATCTTTTCTTTTCCAAGGACTCCATAACAAGTTCAGTCATTTCCTGCATTCTACGGCCACAATCATAGATAAGATGAAATGGTCTTTCTTCATCTTTTGCAAAGAGTCGACCGATAGGGGCTAAGGGTTTTACCCATTGTAAAAAGATGTCTATTAAGTTGTATGTGGTCACTAAATATACCGACTATACTTGAGATTTGTTGTCTTGTGTTTGTAAAATTTTGTTACAATGTATGGCTCGATGATAAACTGCTTAGAATGGCTTTGATAGTTGATCACTCCTTCAAATTGGTTTTTCTATGAGTTTTCGTAGCCTGACACACAGAATTGGGGACAAAGACTGGCGTAACCCCTTCTGCACCCTCCTAATCCAAAGCATCAGCAAATTCGTTCCTGTCCTATTATTATCAACCTGGATCCATCCATCTGTGATATCACACTTGGAATTTTCGAGAGACATTTCTTCTCTCAATATTCCCCCTGGTTATATATTCAAACTATCTATAGCAGACAGGCTATCAGATATTATTAATATCCTCTTGCCATTCGTTATCTATGCACATATGTGTATAGGAATAGATAATCCAATCTTTTGAAAAAGAAAGAAATACTAAACAAACTAAAATCAATGGAAAATCATAAACGAGTCTCAATTCTTCTTTATCAAAAAGTCAATTAAGGAACAAATGCTTTGATTTCATTCATTCATTACTGATTAGTTAGCTTAGGCATATAAAAATACTTATTTTAATGATGGAACAACAAATTATCATTGATCCAGAAATGCCATCAACAAACATGGAGGCTCATTGCTCAACTTCCTTATGTAAACAATAAGAGTCCTACGTCCGTTCTACAAATTGATTATATTATCATTATCATTAGGGCGGTCTGTTTTTCTACATAAAAAAAAATAATTACGAGTAGTTGGGAAAAGTTGTAAATTGGTAACCCATTAAATATTTCATTGTTGTACGGTGTCATCTTTAGGACGAATATCTCAATCAATGTTTAAAAAAAGGCAAAAATTCCTTTTGTTTGTCAATAAAAATAATAATAGGAGGCATATTTTGTAATTTTGAATATATTTTTTGAGAGATTTTTTTCTAGCCTATAAAAAAAATATGAATTAAGTTTTTTTCTAAAGATATCTGATGTAAATAAACTCACAGGAATTGTTGCCTGATTACCCATATCAATAGAAAATAAAAATGATTAGATTGAATTCCAATAGTTTTAAAGCTGTATAGTAGAATGTATTAACCTTATGGCTCTCGTCATTGTTAAGAATGGGATTTTTGTAGACAAAGTTACAAATTTAATTTCTTTGCACTCTACAGAAATCCCGTCCCTTGTCATTTTTGATCAAGAGTGTGTAAATATATTCAGATACACGTTTTTTTTTTTTTTTTTTGTCTTGTATACTCTTTCATTCGATTTTCTTAAATCGAATGGATAGTGATGAAAATAGTGAATCCCTTTTTTTTCAGTTGGTTATTTAAAAAAAGGAATTTTCTTATCCTAGGCTGTTGTCATCATTATTTAACTCCTGAGTAGAGAAGTTATTTTTCTACTACGTTCAATTATATTCAAAACCTGATCGTGCATTCGTGTGTACTCGTAAAAGACGGAGATCAATCTCCCCAATTTGTTACAGAGTAGAATTGAGAATCGACGTGAGAGTAATTATTCCCAGTGCCCTTATTAATTTCCTTCTTCGCTCTTCCCTTGTCACGGCTGATTGAAGCTTATCTAATTAAACTTCATGACAGCTAAGGTGCTCTATTCCAAAAACATTTTTCAAATTGTAAGGTTGACAATTTTTTCGGTTTCTATTTTTTTAACATACCCAAACATACATGATTTTCATCACTACCTATGGAGCAATAGGAAATAATACTGTGAGGGAATTTGTACATATATTTTGATTTTTCCTTTCTGCAAATGTAAAAAATAAATAAAATGACATATTATTGCAATTCTTACCAATTGAAGACAACTTTTTCAAACCTCAAAAAAGTAAAGACATAAACCACCCTAATCATCATATTCAATAGAAAGGTTCTCACAAATTCAAGGATCATTATTTTTAGTTATGTAGATAGTTTGTTCAAAAATGTCTTAATGGTTTAATCATGTTAAGTTAATAGGTTCAGGATTAGAATAAGAGGGGAATGAAGAGGAGGTTACACCATTAATTCCACTCTACATATGTACGAAGAGAAAGGAATTCCTTCATATCATTTATGTACGTAACTATATAAATATGTTCATACGAAATGGGTTGATTATAGTTCAAAGCTTTTCTGGAATGTGTGACGTGATGGTCCCAATGGAAAAAATATGAGTTCATGGGAATGTGAGTGAGTTGAGGAAGAAGAGGGAGGAGGAGTTAAAAGTAGGGATGTAAAAATTATCAAAATCTTTGTGAGTATACATTTAAAAATAATATATATACGCTGGTAACCTGCAAGATGCCGGATCGTGCTCGAAATAGATGTAAACTTTTGCTCCTCCTGAGTCTCGATTAAGTCAGACGTAATAGATTACTTAAAAACATTTATTACGCACACAATGACAGATATTATAAATGAATTTGCCCTCCATTGCTCTCAATGACGGACTTCAAGCGGTCACGAAAGGTGGAGTACACTCTGACTCTGTAGAGGGTGTGCCTCCTGATCCCAGCAATCTTGACAATTTCCGGTGTGCTGTGGCCGGTGCAAATCAAAGCAACAATCTGATTTATTTTTGCTTCCATTTTTTGTTTACAGAAATGATAGAGGGGATTGCAATAGCTCATTCGAAAGCTTAAAAACGTCAGCCATAGCGCAAAACATGGGAAATTTACGAACTACAATCACTACACCTCAAAAAATTAATATAGTTAGTAGTTGTACATCCATTTCACACGATCCGGTATTAGTACTCATATTATGAATCTTTGAGCCATAGACTGTACCTTTGATAGGGGACATAACAATGTAGTCAATGTAGATATTACAGTCGTTTCACATGTAACATACAGGGTTACACTGTATACATTGCTCCCTGATGGATGTACACCAAATTACCAATACAGAATGGAAAAGGGAGTATAATATATATAGATTCACTGTTGAAAATGAATGAAGCCTCTCAGGCATTTAGTTCAACTCATATTAAAAAAAGAAAATGTACTTCATATCCAATTTAAAAAAAAAAGAAGAATGTGACTTAAGATGAAGTTTTAGAATGAGCTAAAGTATAACCTGACTCTTCAAATCATATTAATCTATTAGAGGTGATTATTATATAGGACAGTTAGAAACAATTCTGGGATAAAGTTTATAAATATATTACTCAAATATGAGAATTCTGTTTATAAATTATAAACCCCGATAGGGCCCAGTTAATCAATTAACCTATCGCCAGTAGCATTTGGAAGTAAGAAGAAATATTTGATTTGCATAAATATTTGTTATTAAATTATTGGACTCAATCTTAAAAAAGTTAAATAAACATATTCATATATTTTCATTTTGTATTTACAGTCAAAAAATTTCAAGAATAAATTTTATAAGTAAAAGTATAATTTATATTATTTGTGATAATTATAGAAGCACTGTAGGTGTTGGCAAATATTGGATCTGAAACACCCATATTTTGCCGTTCCCTTACACATTGGACCTTTGCAACGTCTTCACAAAGAGGTACACATACTAAGCTGCACACCCTAAAAAATATATATAAACTGGATAAAAATATGACGAATGCAAGACAGATATACATTTTTTCTAGCTTCCCTGAATCGCCAGGCTTGAATAGTATAAACACTACTGACCTATTAAATATAGGCCACCACTCCTTCCTTAATCTAATTCTCCCTCCATAGACAGCTGTTAATGCATTCAAGAGATCAACTCTTCCTATACACTTGCTATATGTAAAGATATTATGAGGAAATGTGAGGTTCATATACTTTTCTCCACTTTATTTTACTCTCTTCCCTTAGAAAATGAAAACTTTTGAAACTGAATTTAAAGGTTCGTTAACAATAAGATATTTCCTATGAAGCGTATTATTATTTTAAATCATTACGCTTACCCAACTAGCGAGAAGTTAATTTTTCAACCACCTAATTACCAAATGAAATAAAACTATCAACCATGAATGGAAACGAGGAAAAATTGATTTCAAGTAACATTAAAGATCACAAAAACATTTCCAATTGAAATTTAATAGGAAGACCTTATTCTTCACGATATATTTGCCTTTTCTTGAAAGAAATAATTTTTAATTGAACAACAGTCTCGATTCGAGCTTGAGCTTTGAGTAATAAGGCTCATTATTATTTAGAAGTAAATAATTTATAATTTTCTTTATTATATAATAAAATGTTAAGTTCTCCAAACAAGAGATAAAGAAAAACTAATTAATAAATGTTTCCTGTAGATTGAAAAATTCATACTTACATTTAGTGGTAAATTAATTTATCTTTCGACTGGAATGGGTCAAAATAAATGTATCAAGCTATTATTATTTTTGAAGAAAGAACGGCTAAGTGTTGAGTGAGTAGATTCCAGTGTCTGGGACCGTTATATTATTTGTTGGACTGAACTCATTCGGTCAAACATCGGTTTGCGAATCGAAAACTCTATTATCGGAGTAGGAAGAGAGGTGGCTTAACTTTTTCGAAATATTCGTACAATTAGCACTTTGGAGGATATTAAAAAGTAAATTGATGGTCTCATTACGTGTAGGAGTTTGTAAGTTTGTCTCGTAGAAAGAATTGGGGGGGACTCAGAGTGAATTCGTGGACTGACGAATGAGACCAGAGGAGATCACATCTCATTATTTAAGCCACGACAACTTTTTCTTGTATCTAGTAGGAAGGAATAATTATAGTATAATTACTGGATGAGCTGAATTGGTATCTTAGAGAAGATTTTCCAAGTTGTATGCCGGTAAATCCATTAACTCCTGAAACAGAAAATTACTATAAACATACGTAAATTGAAATATAGGGTACACAAATGATTGTTTACTCCTACGTGGACACTTATTTAAGCAAATTTGATTTATACATTTTTTACACAATAAATTGTAGAATGTGTTAATATAATTCATTCCTGAAGCGAATTCACCGATGTCCAATAAGAAAAATGCTTACGGATTTGCACACTTCGACTACCGTACAAGGTATTCCCAAAAGTAATTATAATGAATTATTCATGGTAGTTATAAATAGCCTTAGTAAGTTGTGCCTTACGTTATGAGATGTTAACTCATTTGAATTGAATATTAACTTTCTGCTGTCGTTGTCTTCAATTTATATATAGTATATTATATACAGGGTACTTAAAAATAGCATGAATAAAAATGACCTTTATAAAAAAGTAATTAAATGTCATCTTCTTTGGCTCCATCCCAAACAAAAATAATGTGAACCCCCTGGCAAATCATAAGAATTCCCTTCCACAACATTTTTGTTTGTTTTTTAGTCACTAAATATATGGAAACGAATCGAAATACAGATATCAATTCCTGATGTGAAAAATATTCATCTAAATATATTTTTGTATAATTGATCAACTCTTTTGACCTTGTGTCTATTAATCAAATATCCAGGATGGAATGTTAAAAAAATATCACGTTTAGACATATTTGAAGGAACGTATCTCATTAAATTTATAATTAATTAGTCATTTCTCTTTGCGTATGTAGATAGCATTGAAAATTTGCAAACATGAAGGACACCCTTCAACTAACGCCCTTTTATCCTTGGCGATCAAAATGTGTTTGCTTATATGAAGGATTTATTAATAATATTTTGCACACTATAAAAAAATACTTTTGAAGCATGTTTGGAGTGTCAGTGTTTGTCTCAACTACAGTTACATTTATAAACTGTACATAATGCCTATTAAATAGATTTAAATCTTTTTTTATTATTAATATTTTGCAGTTGAATGTTCTATGCAGCATCGGTTAGTAACGCCACGTTCCCCTCTACCCATTATTTCTTTATTTAAATATCCACTTTAACTTAATCAAATGTCGTATCCAATTTATTTACTTATTAAAGATTTTACCTACCTCGAAGTCAACACAAAAAAATTCATCATAATAAGAAATGTGAAAAAAGACAAGTGCAAAAACGACTTTGGTAGATAAATATTTCTACGAATATACATACCTCTATACATTCATACATGGATAAGGGGGAAACTGATGGAAAATACAGATACTTGTACATTATACTGGATCTAAAAATTTGCTGTCTTTAGAAAATTTTGTCAAAAGTATCAAATAATATATATGATAAAAAAGTCATACAAAATTCCCCCTCGATAAAAAATGAGTTTGTCAAAAATTTTAACAACGGCCCCGATTGCAATTTCAATTAATTCTTGAAATACCAAATGATTTCTAACAATCCTGGGTACAACAAAGGGGGAGAACAGAGGCAGTTGCAATAATTTTTGCTCTGAGTTAAGTTGCTCAAATTTTGTTTGAATAAGACGCACCCAAATTTAAAAATTCATATATTTGCTATTTTTGATTATGTGAAGAGATTTTACCTTTTTTCCACAAATTGCATGTAAATGCGATCTGTCCAATGTTGCGACTGCCCCTGGCTACAGGGAAAGTTGTAACATTTATTTAAGAACGGTTTTTTAAAAGCTGTATAGATCTATTAATATAAAGCTTAAGCTATATTTATCGATACTTAAAGGATGCACATTGTCCTTGAAGTTTCTAAATTTCACAATTTTTAAAGGAGAAAAAATAATAATTTTACTTGTAAATAGTCAAAATAAGTCACAATGGAGCAGATTATAAAAAAAGATATTTTAGATGAATTTACAATATGTTGAAAGTTATTATTATATTGTTTTAATCTAAGAAAATTTTTTCTTATAAAAAAATGACAAATAAAATACTATTCTTTATTTATAACATAAGCACGGCATTACTTCACTAACACAAAAATACTCAATGTATTTAGTGGTCAGCTGTCGATTATTTCGTCTTACTTGATACATTATGGATATTTCTATGTTTAATTTTATTAATAAATAAACAAAAAAAAAAGTTTCCTAAAGAAAAAGGAAGACAAAAGCTTGTTGATCCCTTGTCGTAAATATATAAGAATACATATGGTCTGTCCAACTGGAGAATTTGTACAAGTTGTATCTTGTATGAGTAAATTGTACAATAAGTTGCTACCAAAAAAAGGATTTACAGTACTTTAGATGATGATCATGCCATTATTGAATTTTTCCTGAATGATTGATATATTCATGGTATAGTTTTTTATTATTTTAATACATTGACTATTTTAGTATAAATTATAAAAAGATATAAGTATTCTGTAGCACATTATAAAGTTCAAAAGCCCAATGTTATATTACTCATAAATACATTAAAATAACGTAATTTTAATAAATAAAAATTAAATTATAATAGCAATTAATGGTTTGAAATTAAAATAACCAATGTTGTGATTAAATAATAAAAATACTATTTTAGAACGAAGAATTTGTAAGTTGTACAATTTGCTTATACAATTTATAACTTGTTTATTTTAAAAGTTGTGGAGAAATAATATGACAATGATAGTCTGGGAGTACTTCCGTAATAAATAGCAGTTGGTATGACTGACTAACGTGGCTAACTATCCCAGATGATTTTGGGCCTTTTTTCTGTTACTTTTTTGAGGAAACGTTGCGTGAAACAATAAAAGTAACCACACACAAGATAGTAAAGAAAATTCAAAGCGTTTTTCGAAGTAAATGAAAAAGTTTTATAGAATATATCCCTAACGATATACACCTATGATAGTTCGTGGACGACTACTAGTAAATGGTATTTTTTAGAATACCGTTGATGGACAAAAAAAACCATAATGAAGGAAAGGAGACTGAAGAGGTGCGAGAAAGTTCGTGTGTAGATCAAAGTAAATGGAAAAAATTTCTCTGACGAGAAGATTTTCACCGTGGACTTGATTTCTCAACCTTCAAAAAAGAACGACCAGACCTGTCTTGGGGATTACCAGAAGAGGTCAAGGAAGTGTTCTGAAAAAGGAAGTGGGGGACAAAACATTTCAGCCTAAAAAATGGTCAAGGATGACCACACAAAACTCGTGCCGTCCGAGGGGAGAATCAGGCAAGAAGATGCTTCCCTTCTTTTTGAAGGCTGGGGAGAAAATTCGGCGAGGAGGCCTACTACAAGGTACAGAGGTTCACCTTACTGCCAACTGTTCAAGGCCACCTACCAGAGGACAAGTATGTGTGGACTCAAGAATGTGCACCCTCACACACATCGGCCAAATGAGAGAAGTTCTTCCCCGACAACATGGCTGATTTTTGGCCCAAGGACATATGTCATCATCTTTGCCAGATTTGAACCCATTGGACTTTGCTGTTTGGGTCACTTTGTAGAGGATACTTACCGGACATATTTTCCAAACTCCCTGAAGGTGGCCATGGTGGAGGTGCAGAACATCTTGCCTGAGAAGTTAATCATCAATTCCTGCAAGGCTTTCCTCCGCCGTGTGGAGGCTGTGATTGCTGCTGAGGGCGGGCATATTGTATGAAAATGTTAATAAAGGTTGTGTCTTAAAGTTTTGTTAGAAAAAATTTCAAAATTATTGACATTTTTCTAAAATCAGTAATTCAGTCCACGTTTTGCTTCCAAACCCTGAAATAATTTTTAAACACTTAAAATATATGCAAATTATATATTAAATCTTTTAAAAATACATAAATAATATAATGCGAATATATTATGAGTTATTATTCAACATGAAGTTTGAAGAAAATACGGGCAATTTTCCTAAGTAGCATTTTTCTCCATGACAATTTCCTCCAGGCTATCTTCCACGGACAATTTTCTCAGGGCAGTTTTTCGTGCACGATTATAGGTTTATGACATAAACTCGAACTTATTTATGCGTAATATTTTTTGCTCGAATTACTTTTAAAATCAAGTTTTATTCAATTTTTATATTAAATACATCTAAAAATAATTCATGAATATGATATTGTTATAAAGTATATAGCATAATGGTGGAATGGTACGGTAAAAAGTTGTACCCCAGTTCAGTTGCTATGGTTTTACCCTTGATTCGGTACGTTTTGAATTAATCACAATATTATAATATGATAAAATGTTGGTAATTCTTTTTTATCATTCTTTATTAAAATTTTTGATAAATAATTTCAAAAATCCATAGCTGTTCACAGAAAATAAAAAAACTTTTGAAAAAGATTTCAAAAATTAAATTTCAAATATTAGTTTTTTTGAAAATATAGCCAATATTCTCTAATTTGCGGAGGGGGGGAGGGGGCTAAAGCCCCTCCTGCCCACCACCTGTGGACGCCGTTACTTACAGTATAATTCTAGTATATATCTCCCTCTACCATTTTAAAAATACAAATTTAAGAACCAGTCTAATATTATAATCTATAAGTGTATAATCCAATTTCCCCTCATTACGAACCAAATACATAATAATATCTCTGCTCTTAAACACATTTTCCAAATATTTCTTTCGAACAGTAACAACAACAAAAATATTGAGAAAATCTTTGTTATTTTTACAGAGAGAGATATATATATAACATATTTGGTGTAACTCAATACGCAATGAACTAATTCCTCACAATAGCTACTACAACTACTGATATTTATGTTTCTACTTATGTACATACATATATCCAGGACAAAATATGTGGGTTTTCGTAATCATTTATCATATACTCGTACTATGTTAAGTGTAGATGCAATATATATGCAATATATTGAATCAACAATTGTGTTTATTGAGCTCCAATGAAATAATAGAGACAAATATTAACTCCACTGATCAAGTTACATATTTTTCAATTCATGAAAAAGTGCAAAAATGATATTGTACACACTTGTGTAGAAATTCGTTATGCTCGGATTAGTGTACTTGATCAGAAGTGTCCTGGTCAATGTGCATTACTTAACCCTATAACGCCCACTAGATTAATGTGTGGTCATAGTGTTTGAAATGAGGACCTTTTTTCATTACTAAGAACAAATACATTTTGTTTTTTATTTGAAAATCAGTCAAAATCGAAGATTTTCGATTTTTGCTGTTGAAAATTGAAGTCTTTAAGTTGTTGGTTAGAAATTGATAAATTTAATTAATTCAATGTAATTGACAGCATGTTTTTGCTGATCCTTATTAAAAAAAATGATTTTCTCCCAATTTCACCTCCCAAATTGGATTTGTAATTGTTTGAAAACTCCTGATTTTATCGTTTTTTCTATGAAGCAATACTTTTGCAACACTGAAAGGTTACAAGTAAAAAAATCCATTTTAACTGTTTAATCATATATAAATTAGTTTTTTGCAATTGTATTAAAAAAGTTTTTATTCAAAAAATTGTCAAACTGCTCAAATCAAGGATTCCAAATTTCATTTAACACGAATGGCGTTATAGAGTTAATCAATCAATTGAATCAACAATTGTATTTATAGAGCTTTAATGAAATAATAGAGACAAATATTAAATGCACTGATCAAGTTACATATTTTTCAATTCATGAAAAAGTGCGAAAATGATATTGTACACACTTGTGTAGAAATTCGTTTTGAGACGTCACTTTTCTCCGGTCGGTCTTTAATGACTTATTCTTAACAGAATTGATCTGATATTTTGGTCGAGACTGCAGATCTCAGACTGTGGATCGAAATGTAATCGTATTCAAAAAATGGACCTGTTTATTTGTTATCCTTATATCTACCAACTTCCTCTCTATCACATATCCAAGGGATAGAAATAGAACACTTTTTTCTATGAGAAGGATCTATACCGAACGTTTTAAAGAACCAAAATAGTTTGGTCAATACGGTTCTAGGAAAATTGGACGAAAGAATATTAACCTCCTGAGTTATGACATCAGGAATATTGCCTGCATTGCATCTACAAATGGGCCTTCCCAAGATCCTTAGATAGTTTTCCCATCTAATGAAAAACCGTTAAACATGAACTGGCAAACCTACCATTATAAAAAGTATTGGAAAATTAGGTGTGATCCTTTATGGCTTTTGAAGTGGGCTGTTGGTTTTTAATCTGCTAGAAGAAAAAATATATTCTGCACAATCAGTCGACTTGTAGCTTAGGTGATTATATTGGAGGTTCTTTGAAGTGGTTTGTAACCTCTTTCGAGGTCAATTTTGTTATCCCACACAAATCCCGTGTGTCTGGGTTGCAATTTGATAATTCAAGAGGGTTATTTTACTGTTGTATATTTGCAGATTAGAAAACTATTCAGGGATCCCTAGATGGGTCAGTCCAAAATGTAGTTAATTGAAGGCAATTTTACAATTGATGGAAATATACCTAAGGTCAATTTTCCTTCGGGCCAATCTCCGTACATGAATCAATACATATTGCAAAATTTAAATCATTGTACAACGCCATATATCATAAAGTGTGCTAAAATGTCACGTCATACATATTACTATGAACATTTTTCAAGTATTTAGCCAGAATATCCAACATACGTTGTAAGTCACTCAAAACTTCCTAATCGCATCAAAATAGGTATACATTTTGTTATACAAGTTCAAGATCTATTATTATGACAATCTATAGGTTATGGACAGATCCCTGGATATTTAGATCCAACATCCTCCGTCATACCAGCTAAAAACAACTTTCTACCTATTAAGCTTATACCTCTCTTAAGACGACATAATCCTCTAAACTATGTATGTGTTGTGTATAAACAGTCTTTTATCAGGTCAACCTCAGCTTATCCCCTGATTCTGTGTTTATATGTATGTATGTACAATGTACATAATATCCTTAATCAACTAAGGATGAGTATTAAAAAAAGATAACGAGAAAAAATATATATAATCATCTCTGTGACAGTATTATGTAGGAGGGATGATATTTTACGTAGGTGCGTATAAGGGAATGATTTTTTTCCCTGATGTTTTTGAAAGATCGTGTATTTAGATAGGTCAGGGGCTCTCAAACTTTTTACAGTATTTAATACTTGATAAACATCAAGATCATCAAGTACCAAATAATAATGACCAAACTAAATAAGTACATGCAATAGCAAAACTACATATTTATGACATTCGTCCACGCTGGTCTTACTAGGTTTTTTTATAGAAGGAAGAAAGGGGTATAAGTTTTTACGAAACTTTTAGAATCATAACTTTATCCCAAAAAAAAATAATTTATCTAAAAACATGGTTTTGGATGACATTTTTTAAATGAAAGATATGGTTTATATTTCTTTGACAAAATTAATTTTCTTCATTTTTTCAAAATTTTATTTTCTAATTTTGATAACAAAATTTAATCTAGGGCCTGTCTCCACGTACCACAGCTTAAAGCCCAATTATATAGGTGATTCAATGGACACCATCAGGATTTTTTAAGCTAGTGTGGACCATTCAATGGCTCACATCAGAGTGGGGGCCCAAAACTTGCAGTAGCATAACTAAATTACAAAAAAGGTGTATTATGGAATAGAGAAAACACACCTCAAAATCAGTTTTAGATATGATTAAATTCCACATTCAGCTATATTTTGATTTCAATATCTCCTCTTTCACAAACAATAAGAGCTATCACACGCCGACAAACAGTTTGGTAGCTCCGGAGGATGAAAGCCGTGTCCATAGCGTATCACACTGTCATGATGGCAAATCCAATTTTGGATGAGAGGTACGACAGATATTCTGCTCCTAGACAATCCAAGCTACAAAGTGTAAGGGATTGAGGTCAGGGATGGAAGATGCTCACGTGGAGGCAGGCCAGGAGTCAGCCATATTGTTGCCTACTGAGATAATAAGATTCAGAATAAAAATTTAAAAACCATTCCCATCATTAATAAACTTCTTTATGTTGTAAGGAGTCAAGATGGAGATGCCAACGGTCTCTGCAGCCTTCTCCCCCCTGACAGCGTAGAGGAGATGGAACACACATTGTATTTTTTTTTTTTTTGTTGCTCCGACATTTTATACCCTTAGACTGAAGAGATCAACAAAAAAAATATATCTGGTTTGTTTTGTTTCAGCTGTCATTTAGTTGTGTAATATAACCCTGAAATTAAAAATATCGTGTATAAAATCGTAATTAGATTCTACTGCAAGTTTTGAGTCCACACTCCGCACATAAATGCTGTTCAATCTGTAAGATGACTTTTTCGTGTTACAGAAAACATTTTGAGTTTATAAAAAATAAGTGGTATAATAAATGGGGGACAATAGAGTGACGCACCAGTTCAAAACCGACTTATATACAAAATACCACTTTCTAAATTATTCTGCATATTTTTTTTATATTTGAGTATTGATGGCTGTACAAACCATAATATAAATATTAAACAATTTTCTCTTCTAAAAAAATGCAAATAATCTCAAATTTCGGTCATTTTGTAAAAAAAAAAAAAACACTAAAAATTTAAAGAATGAATTTATAAAAATGTAATCTCTAAGTCTGTCAAACCCCAAAGAAAAATGCTAAGTTACATCACTGGTCCCGTTAAAATTTGTTATGCATCTCGCTGGATAAAAATCCGTTTACCGAAGATGGGAGGGGACATGTAACCTAGGATTGTGTTGGTCCTTATTTAGGACCAAGAACCCCGGACAAGTCCAATACTGTCCAGTCCGTTTTTTTGGTCCTTAAAAACATAAATCGATCCCTCGTGACGTCATTGGATATATTTTTCCATTTTTATCATTATTCCGTTACACAATATAATAAATTACGTAACTAAGTAAAAATATGATATAATCGTATTATAATGAAAATATGAATATTTTTTGCAACATATGTGCAATGCAAGGTTGTCCCTAATCAGCCAAGCAGTTCAAGCGGTTCGGGTTCTTTTAAAGCTAAAAACGGAACCAACAATTGCGATACTAGATCGGAACCAAGACTGCAATATAATACTTATCAGTTTCAGTTCTTGTGCTTAAAATATAAAAAATAAAATATTCTAAAGAAAATACAATATATATTATAAAAATAAATAAGGTATTATTAATAAGTCATTTTTCTGATTTTTTTTTTTTTTTTGTATTTGCAGTCTTGATCAACCTGAGTTTTCGGCAACCCTGCTGGAACTTGCGGCACTACGCACTCTGTGTATAAGGTTACACGGGCATTTTTGTATCTAATATCCTTTCCTGGGCCACAATTTTCTAGCGATACCCCTCCTTTTAAGTGCCTGTAACCATACTGAAGCAGTGTAATAAAGAACTGAGACCGATAAAGCTGAACCAAGACCGAAACCGTTGTTGAAATGAAAGAACTGAAACCGGGAGTGATAGAACAGGGAAACTGGACCGGACACAACCTTGTGCAATGCTCTGAATTCCTATCTCATATATGTTATTTGGCTTTATAAATCATCGAACTTTTTAAGGAAAATTTCCAAAGACCGATAGAACCGGTCCTAAAACTAGACTGGACCGAATAAATAAGGACCGGCACAGCAATAAAGTAACTCCCCTGATCCCCTTCTCTAACCCCCTTCACGAGAAGTTCATGATATAAATCATTTTTCTTCATATTATAATCTGTTCGTTTATAAAGAGCGTATTCTTTAAACATATGTACGTCACATATTTTAGAATGATTTGTATTTAACACTAACTACATTAATTTGCACAATTATTACCCAATTAGAAATAAGTATTTATACAGAGTCTGTAAGTATATGACATTTTTTATGTTCTTATAATATAATTTTATTAATTATTATCCACATAGCAAATCAGTTTCCTTTCAGAACTAATTTGCCCCTTCCAAAGAAAAATAGGACAATAGCTTCTCTTTGTCCTATTTCAAACTATAGAAGAGTCGTTTCCCCAAAAATAAGACATAGACTGATTGTATAATAAGTACGTAGAATATAATAATATATTAAATCTCTATTTTTTATTGAAAAAAAAATATCTTTTTTTATTTTTTGTCAAAGGTCTCACGAATAAAGCATTACATGGAATACATATTATAATAAAATGGAAACAAATTATGTACATACTTATGGGGCCCAACAAATCGTTTAGAATAACAATTTAATCATTGAGAATAATAAATTACGTATGTCTATTGTTTTTTTTTAGTTTACCTTTAACAATAGAAAGATTCTTCTTAATCAACTAGCGAGGCAAACCACGTGTACATATCTGGTAAGTTAACACAAAACAATCTTGTATAAAAATCAGGGAAATGTGAAAATATGCCCAATATATTTTTTACATCATATAAACATGCAGCTCAATATTTTATGAACGTTTTTTCTGTCAATTACAGGATTTGTCTTCAAATTTCTAGAATAAGTTATGATGCCCAAGAATGTTTACTATAGTATAAACCGGGGATGTCCAACCATTTAATATAATGGGCTGTATTGCTCCTTGTAATGTTTTAAAGGCCCCCAGAACCTACTAAATTAAATTTCATGAAAAATGACTGCATATAACAAAACTATTAGGTTCAAATATATTTCAACTTTAGGCCAAATAATAAAAAAAAGGCGAAATATAATTTTTCAAGGCCAAATTGCTTCAAAAGAGCCAATCTGGCAACTCAGTTAGAATCTAATCAAATACGAGTCGAGGTAAAATATTTTTCATAATTGGTACGTATTATGCCCGTACAACTATTGTGGCTATTTTGCTAATAAATACTAGATGACGTGAGAATGAGTAGTAGGCTGCACCTAAACATTAGAAAGGGCACAATGCGGACCACAAACAATGGGTTGGACATCTTTTGTTTAAACCTTCATTTGATTTATGTAACAAACAATGGGGGGGCAATGATGTTTTTTTTTTTTACATTAAGTACAATTCTGGTAATTCCAAATAGTTTAATTAGAATATTTTGTTGATAGAAGTTGATGAGAATACACTAAAGAATACCAATAAATTCCAGCCTCAATTTGGAGAAAAAAATATTCCAGCTAGATTTTGTAATGAACGGGCCAATTACATTCACAACTTAATATTTCAAAGACTTTGAATTTAAATTTATAAGGTGCCTAAGGATATTAATTATAGTTTAAAATAGGAATTATCAACGAGGTGACCGTGAGTACATTTCATACGGACTGCAAATTAAAATAAATGCATTTGATTTTGATATAATTAACCTAAATTGTGTTTAAGGGTAAGCCTGACTTGCACTACCTTATAATCTCAGGAAGGGCATGTTTCAACTGGTACAAAGTAATATTCTATTTTTTATGAGACGCCTTTTCATCAATCAACATTACCTTCACACTAAATTATTCAGTAGTAAAATTGATCCAACGACCGATTTCAGTCTTCTCTTTTTTTATTAATTAAGGATGCGAGTCTGTTTTCTTTCATTAAATAAATGTTGTGAAATATAAATATTGTTCTAAACTCACTCATGAGTACTCAGATAAGATTAGAAAAGATAAGGAGGATTGCTGCCACTACATTGGATGCCAATTTTTTTAAAAAAAACACTCAGAATTCACGAGCAAATTATATTCATTATAGTTATAATATGTATTAATAAAAATATTCAAAAGTTAATTACTTTTATCATGTTTCTATTATTTACCGTCCACTAAAAATTGAAACCAATGTTTCATTAGTGTAACCCACAAGATAATTTCTAAATCTCATTTTCTATAATACCCAAAAACTGTTAAAAATCCCTGGCTTAGAACCTTCATTTGATATATCAGGTTGACTCAGATGATATACTATATATTGGAAATTACTCTTGGTTGTTTTTGTGTTGACAAGCCACATATTATGTGCTTGAATTACTACTTGAATGATCATAAATGTTTTGAGTTACTAAACAATCGTATAATAACCAAAGTTCATGTTTGGGATATATGGAAAAAGAAAAAAAAAGAGTCAGAAACTACTCATAAATTAAGACTTTGAAGGCATGTTCATGTAACATCACAAAAAGTAAAATTATAACAAGATAAGGGCTTGTCCACAAACTTAACTCAGTTTTTTCGTTTTTTTGTTCATAAATAGACATTTTTAGTTGCTTGTAAAATCCACATCTAGAAACGTTTATTTGACACGTTAGGTTTCTTTTTTTAATGAGAAAAAGTGCTCAAGCCCTAAAAAAAGTTCTCATTTATTATTCTCCACGCATCTGCTAACTTCATTTTCTACATCAAGTAACAAGATACTTTAAAGAAACAAAGTATAAAAGTGATTCCATCATTCTAAAAAAACAAAAAACAAAAATTGTGGCTTTGAAAATCAAAGCAATTTACCGGCAAAACAGTCCATTCTTTTATTTTTCTTATGGTCGTTTTCTTTCTTAAACGGATCTAATATCATTACTATAATATATTGTCATACCTTCAAAAATAAATTGGTACATATATTTTTATTGTCAAAATTTAATAACAATTATTTTTAATAATTATGTACATTACTAATGTTTCTATAAAAGTGGTAATTAGAAGGATTTGGAGCTATATTTTATTGGGTTTTTGTATTCAATACTTTAAATTTGGTATTATTGAGTGCACCTCTTTAGAATCATTCCATATTTTGATCAACAGTGTATCCCCAAAACATCAAAAATTACTATGTAAACTTTCATTAGTGTTCTAAATCTGCTGACCTAAAAATGTAAACTGTATTTTGTTGACAGATTCTGTGTGTAAACAAAATCCGTGTGTAGAACATTGATTGGTTTAATTCAAATTTGCTACTGTTAAACTGAAAACAATTTCAGACAATTATTCAAGAACAATTCCATAGTGTAGAAGTATTGGCTTACTGATTACTGATTTTGATACTTTTTTGTACTGTTTCTTTTTGGATAAAAGGTTGCGTGATATAATCAAAGTAATGACGTGCTAAACTCAAATTACATATATCTCTCAAAAAGTAGCAAAGATACCTACTATTGAATAACATGATTGTCTATTAGGGGAATGTCAAACGTATTATTCACGAGCCAAATCCGACGAACTAGAAAATCCCATCCTGCTTGGATGAGATTTTCCAATAAATAGTTTCAAACAACTTCATTATAAAAAGTTTAGATTTATTGATTTCTATTTGTATACCATGACATAAAGTGCAACGATTTTAAAAATTACAAATATCTTGACTTATTTTTAGAAATTCTTGTAAAAATAAAAACGGAAGTAATATGTGACGTTATTTTTTTTAAACCCTTGCTTATTAATTGCTTCTGACGGCACTGCACACTTGACATCTAATTAAGCTGTATGTTGCCCTTAAACAAGAATGATTTTGACGCTCCCCCACCCCTTCTAATTATAATGATGTTTTACCTTCCTTAATCTACTTTTTGAAGGAAAGGTTGAGAGATGTTTGACATTTACCGGGTGTAGCATTAGTTTTAATTTATTTTACTTAATGATCTTTTGCTTCCTACTATGATGGATCTGAAAAGGTCACAATATACATACCTATGTTTTCCCGTTAATGCTCATAAATATGCATTTTTTATGAAATTTTGAAAAGAATTGATTTGAGAGAGAACAGATACTGGGATTTAAATATTTGGTAATAGAGCGACGTAGCTCAATGGACAATGCATTTGGGAGAAACTATTCTCTTTAACTTAATTTATGTACGTTCAATACTCCCTCGCTCCTAGACAAGTCCAACTACATTATGTAGTTGGACTTCAAAGACAATTCCTTCTAGGTCAGATAGTAGTACTACAATGTTTACTTATACATAATCATTGCAACTCTATCTGAAGAATTGAAGCAACATTATAAGTAAGGTTGGTATATTAGGAAATATGCAGTATTAAATCAGTCCCAATTTCTTCAATTTAGTCTTAGAATCGTTCATATCGTTCCTTGAGGGTTTTTTTCCTAAATATGAGATAGTGAATTAAGACAAATTATAGATTTCAGATGAGTTTCTAAAAACTCTTTTTCAATTTTAGTAAAAATTGGATTTGAACATAATAAAGATTATATATTGATAAGAAAAGATAAAATTAAAATAATAGCAGAATATTTTTCTATTTTTTTTTTTTTTTTGAGAATAAGTGTACAAAAATACTATATAATTCCATGGTTAGGAACAATTGGCTATCAACTACCTGATTTTGGGACTTTTTTTCTACTTCTTTTTTGGATAAAAGGTTGCGTAATACAATTACTGGTAACAACGTGCTGGACTCAAATTATCTATATCTCTCAAAAAGTACTGTAGATGCCAACTATTAAATAACATAATCGTACGATTCACAAGCCAAATCTGAACCAATAGAAAATGCGACATACGGGATCGAATGGACATTTGGTAAAGTGCAAAATTCTGCCTATGGTCATTTTTCCTTTGGATTTTTGATTTATAAAGTGTCTTTAGTAAACTTACATAAAGACACCAATTTCAGCTCTTCGATATATTGTAACTTTATGGTAGATTATGTATTTTTAACGTTTTGTGCTAACTTGACCTCTGAAAATGTAATGGCTTCTTACGTTGACTAATTATAATCTTTGTACCAAGTTAGAGCAATATCGATTTCGAACTTTGGCCGTAATCTTGGTGATCATCAGACAAACAAAACGAAGCAAAAACATAACTTCAACTTCGTAAACGGAGGTTATGAATCCAAAAACCTGAGAGGAAGAAAAATATGAAGGCGACAAGGATTTTTAATTGATGGTTTTTGTTGTTATTTACTTGTATTTATAATAAATTCAAATCCGTGGAAAAAAATCAAAAAAAAATTTTGAGCAAAATAATATCCCTTAAGCATGCCAAAGCGAACAGCTGAAGGCAATGAAACAGCCTTTTGCATACCTTGTCACTTTTATATTTTCTTTTATATATTTACCTCAAGTATATCCAGTCATTCACACAATCTCGATCAAAAATGACAAAGGATGTGACCTATTTGTAGAATGTGAGGTAAATAAAACTATAATATTTGTCTACAAAATTCTCATCCCTAACAATAACCTGTCTCCAAAGATGCTTATAGCCCCAATAGATGGCTTGGGAGCGGAACATAGATAAATAAAAAGGAGTATTTCTTTTTAATTTATCTTTCTTGCACCCTGTATACAATTTTGAATTTACAAATAATTCATATATTAAATAATATTATCATTCAGTACATTGTTACCTTTATTGTATCACTCAACCTTTCTCCAAAAAAGAAACAGAAAAAAAGCTCAAAACTGACGGCACTCCCCGAGCCATCTTCCAATAACAATAAATAGCAACTATACGCCCAAACATTCAATCTTTTAACGACAATATAACCATAATAATTAATTTAACTTAACAGCGTAAGTATTATTGGTGTATTGGACTTCTCTTGACGTCATCACTTATTAAAAAGTCATTATAGTCCGACTCCAGGTTTAGTCTCAAGTCCTTTCACAACTCATAGTCCTTGAATTTTTTTATTAAGTCCAATTTGAGTGATAAGATTTATTTCAAGCTAATTTAAGATATTGTGTCCATAATTATCGAATTGGCTCTATAAGTGGTAATATTTTTCCTATGTTCAGTATAAATTGGTTTTACAGTCAAAGTTGAGTCGTGAGTCTTTGATAATGAGATCAAGTCGAGTGTCAAAGTTTTCAAGATATGAACTCAAGTCTAAATTTAGTCGAAAGTCTCGAATCCTATCCACCACCTTTGGTAACAATACATTTTAGGGGGCGCCAGCAAGATTAAAATTTGAGGTGGAGGGGCTTTTCTTTTTTAATTAGCTGCATAATTTGGTCGAATTACCATTTCTTTAGAAAAGAAATTCTAAAAAAAAAAAAATTTTAACCCCTTTTTCTCATTAATTTCTTTTTGTACAAAACAAAATTCCTTCATTGGTGGGTACGCCCCTCCGTTTTCAAATTAATACTTTAGACCAGGGGTCGGCAACCTACGGCACGTGAGCCACTTCTTGCACGCAGAGGTATATTCACTAGCACACGTAAATTAGAACATACTCCAGTAGATTGTGCATGTCTTTTACAATTATTGTTGATAGTGGCACACTCATTGATTAAAAATGTTGAAGTTGGCATTCCATGTCTCAAAGGTAGCCTTCCCTGCTTTAGACAATCAAACGTTCCAATCATGGGAGTACAAGGTTGGATTTTCTACATTATCTGTCTCTTCAAGTAGTCATATCATGAAGTATATATTTTTGATATTCATAACTTTATTCTGGTTTATTAATTGAAATCTGATTACTTACTAATTCAATAATTAATGAAGATTGAGTAATTAAAATTAATTCATATTTCAATTTGTTAAAGTATAAGCAATTAGTTACAAAACAAAGCAAACCTAAGCTCTCTTGCTCACGTACTGGCCGACAAAATGACATGAGAACTTGATCAACAAATTTCCATTCGCACACTACAAGCAATATTACTTTTCCAGGAACACATTTGACGCCGTCAGCAAGTCCAAAACATTGGAGAAGAAGAACAGCTCTGTCAAAAAGGCCAAAATGGACCCGTATGAATTAAATAAACCCCCTTAGGTTAATCCTCTTAAGTCCATTAGGGCCCATGAAGAGATCTTGGGGTCTCACACCAGACTGTCTAGAGAACGATTAAAAAAGTTGGTGGGAAGAGTCTTGTGAGGATGAAGAGACTACTTTAAACCCCAATAATTTAAGAATTATATCTACTCCATTGCAAGATTCTTTCAATGAGTCTTTTGAACTCTTGTTGGACACATTTGGCCCTCTACAGCCCTAATGGCAATCCCCTAAAAATGCACGCAAAAGGCGTGCAGTGTTTGTCATCCAAACACCGAGTCCTACAAAGCCACTGTCAACCAGTACTGGGACGCCATGACAGAATACTACATCCTCAGCGGGTGCCAGGCCTTCTGCTTCCCCCTGTAAGCCATAATTGCCGCTAAGAGTCCTGTCCATCGGAAACGGAGCTTATTTCTAGTAAAATTTATTACTCTGTTTATTAATCACAAATAAAAAGTTACGAAATAGCCATTACGTATCACGTGAGATGAGGGAATCGACGGCTCAAAACAAAATACGTTCTGTATTTTTGTTGTTTGTATTTATTGCTATAAAATTCTTCATAGAGGGGCCAAACATATCTAATCTAGACTGTGCCGCAATTCTGGATCCTTGATAAGAGCTACTCAAGACAAGCAACAGGTTCTCTGTCATTCATTTGTACATATGTATACGAAAATGAAAAGCCTACAATTCAGCATTTATTTTAAAACATAAATTGAAATCGCGTGTTAAAAGACTTTAGAAATACTTCTAACACGTTTAGAGTTAAAAATATTTTGCACAAAAAAAAAGAATAATAATAATAATGTAAATAAAACTTAACCTTTTATTTGATTATCATTTTTCGCTATTTTTTATTTTTTTTTGTTGTTGTTTCTAACATATTGACCACACAAATTTTCCATGAAAATCAGGTCATGAAAAATAAGAAACAATGAGGTTAAGGAAATGAATTATGGAATAAGGGACATTTAAGACTAATATATTGAACACACATATGTAAGTATGTATGTAGATAAAAAGTTCTCTTTAAATACAAAATAAATAGAGTAAAAGACATTTTGTATTAAAAATGTATTTCATTAGAATAAAGTTGCCCTTATCTTCATAATAACATCTAAAATTTCATACAAAAATATTCCTAATTTATATATGCATTAGATTTATCTTTATGGAAAGCATATTTTAAAACTTTGGCAGTATCAGTGGCATCAAAAAATAATGCCCAAGGGAAGATTGCCCATCCCCACAAATTTGGCAGAATTTTCATAGTTATTGCAATAAAAAAAAGTAGAAATAATTTTAAATGTCACTATTTTTTGTTGCAAAATTTTTCCAAGAATATTTGTTCAAATTCAGTATTTTCAGAAAAAAGTTAAGTCTGTAATGTTTATTATTGATGTATCAGGGGCGTCTGCAGGGGATGTCCTGGAGGGGCTGTGGCCCTCTTCCTAAATTAAAAATGTTTGTTTTCTAGATAAAAATTTTTCAATTTTTTTTTTCCGAAAAATTTAATTTTCTGTAAATATGATTTTTTTAAATTTTTCTGCAAAAAATTAATATTTGAAGTTTGATTTTACACATTTTTTCCAAAAAAATTAAACTTTTGGAAAAACTACGGATTTTTGAAAAAAAATTCTAAAAAATTTAATAATTGATTATTAATTTTTGAAATTTTTTTCCAAAAATAAATTTATAGACAGTCAACTATGCATTTCTGAAATTTTTTTCCAAAAATAAATTTTTTGAAAATACCTTATGATTTTTGAAAAAAATTTCCACAAAATTGAATACTTTAGATTTTTTCCAAAAAAAAATATATTTTTGTGAACTGTTATGGCTTTTTGAAATTGTTTTAGAAAAAATTTAATTTTTGGATTTCTTTCAAAAAAAAATAAATAATGAATGCTCATCTTATGACGTCAACAGTTTATAATTTGCAGCCCCTTGCAAACACATTCCTACGCCAGTGAACAGTAGTGATGTCAGGAGTAGGCTGGTTAACCGGTAAACAGTTTTTCAAAATGTGTATAAGAACCAGTGTCTAAAACATAGGATAGTGTACGACAGCTGATTATACTAAGACACAAAGGGAAATTTCTATACAAAAAACTGTCCAAAATAAAAAATACTAGTACAAATATTCGGGCAAAATTTGAATTTACCTCCCTACCAGAAAAAATATATCAGTTACCCTTTTGTTTATTCATAAGCCATTGATACTATTTTTAAAATAGGAAATTAGGTAAGATTAGAATATGATCTAACCAGATCATATCCTCTTAAATTTTAATTGTTATCATATTGAACCGTTGAAACAAAGAACTGTATAGAATCCGGAACAGCTATTTAAGGATCCATTACGATATTTGTCGGAGGTCTCACTCTAATGTACAAATGGTGTCAAAAGTGCATCTTTTTCGACAAAATATTGTCATGTCTATATAAATATATTTGTGCATTTATAATTGACAAGACGGACGAAAAATTAAAAAAAAAAACTGAAAAAATTTACATGAAATGATCAACAAAGTTTGACAAAAAAATAAAATAAAAAGAACTAAAAATATGTTCATAAATATTAAGCCACTGTAGATATTATGTACATATACCTAGACAACATACCAAAGAATGCATTCCAATGTCTGATGACTATGGTTTCCTCCTCATTCAGACTCAAAAATAATACTCATTTATGAAGGGAGAAAAAAATGATTCGTCAGTGGTACTACAACAAACTTTGTGTGTTATTTTTTCCATAATAAAATAACGGCAATTCATTCAAATGGGATGATTTTCATATTATTTACGTAAAAAAAATGGTTGCTACTTTTTCTCAAGGTCAAATGACTGGTACACTAACCATATACATATATAATAGTAGGTGGCTTCTGGCCCCTTTTATATGAATCAAAACAGAGGTTTTTTGGGGGGAAGAAAAATGGTCGTTTTTTTAGACCGGATATGACGGGGATTTATGCCTTTTCTTTTTTTGTTATTGCTGGTTATATGTAATTTGGGCTTTGCTTTTTTATTTATATTTTAGAGATGGAGGGATTGTTAGCCATTAAGTTATTGCCGTTAGGAGGTGTCAATAATAGGTAAGTGGGTACTCTACAAAATAAAAAGAAAACCTAAAATATTTGAGGAAAAAAAACGTTGGTTTCCTAGAAGAAAAAATCATTTAAAAATATGTTAATGCTTTCAAATTTTTTTAATAAAAATGACTGACAAATTATAAATAGAATCTTCCCAAAAGGAACGTTGAAATACTGTCCTTTTTTGAAGGGTGCTTTAGGGTTATGACTGAGTTGAGAAGGTTTGTCCTATTATAGGAAGGACTGCGTGTGAAAATTATAGGTTTTTCAATTTCAGGTCTTTTGAAATTACCCAGAGGCATTTTTTCATTATTGTTATTATTTTCTCTCGTGGATATGAAATTTCTTTTATTGCTTGTAAAGGAATATAAAAAAAGGATATGTTGGGAGTGAATGGGTGTACGCTCTCCAACCAAATGTTGGTAAGCATTCCTGTTTTATCTATGTTCAATTAGAAATTATCTGTCCCTCCTTTTTCTTCGTATAACTGAGAACCCATCAAATACCTTATACTTGGGCTTAAGTAAAAGTGTACAAATATTCATTATTATATTATATTTTGATAAAAACCCGTTGTGTGTGGCTAATGGAGAGAATTCAATTGGAATTAAAATTAGTCATTAGTTACGATGTTAGAAAGAAGGGGCGGGGGGGATGAAGAAAGAATTCCTTCTTCTTTTTTTTTTTTGCTCCTTTTCATATAAAAGTTCTCTTAATTGAGTCCCCTTTTCAGGTGGATCCATAAAAATATTATCGTAGATTCGTAATGCCAAGCGTATTACGAACAATACTCCAAGTCCGACAGGTGCAGCTATCCTATCCATCAGATTTAAGCTTACTCATAAAGCAATATTCTCAGCTCGAGTTTTAAAAGGAGTTTTTTACAAAAGATAAGTGTTGTTATATTCTAATCATCATTTGAAATTGTTTTTTTATTTATGAGTATTGAGAACAAAATCGAAGCCAAAATAATATTTGTGCAGAGAATGCTCGACCACCAGAAGCCCCCAACTGAGATTTGCAATGGCCTCAGTATCAGCCCACCGGCCGTGCATGACGTGCAAAAGTAATTTGAAACCCAGGGAATAGTCGCCAGAAATTCTGGGCAAGATCGAAAACGAACAATAAGAACAAAGGCCATGATTATGTGTGCAGCCGTCTTACTATAAATTTAGTGAAGACGATTAGTGGTATGCCAAAGAAGATGAATCGGATCAAATTTACGCTCCGAAGGATGATTAAAGATGACTTAAGAGCAAAATCAAAAGAAAAGTGAAAGAAACATCTCATTACGACGGCATCAAAGAAGTAGAGGTTGTCTAGAGTCATGCTTCTTTTGAATTTGTCCAAGAACATGTAGAGTTCCAACTCCCCGATCTTAATCTTTTGGATTATTACATCAAGATAAAGGTCGAGGAAGCTACCTGCAACAAGCCTCGTGGATCTGTGAGATCTTTAGAGTCCACCATCAAGGCTGCATGGACTGACTGGTCAGAAGACTACATCTGTAAGGTTTGTACAGCCTTCAGAAAGAGTATGGAGGCCGTCATTGAGGATGAGAGAAACTATATTGAAAGAAATGAGATACTATAAGTTCTAGGCTTGATTACTAAGCCTACATAATTGTGACCAACATTTTATATCAGTGGTTATTAACCTTGTTGAAAGTACTGAACCCAACCAGGTTGATATTAACATTCACCAAACTCTTCTTAAATAGTCAAGTGGAGCGTTTCATTACAAATCCTAAGAAAAGGATGAGTGTTTTGATCTCCGTCAAACCCTTAAACTAACTCACTGAACCCTTAGACGAGACGCACTGTCCTAAATTCGTGTTTTTAAGAATAGTTTATTTTTAAAAGGGCCTTCGAAACTTGTGACAACACAAAGGAGAATAATAATTCTTTTTTTTTTTTTTAATCATAAAAATTTTGGGCTTTTATAAAAAAAAATGTGCATGATTTTTTTTTTCAAGACTTAATAAATAAAAATGTCATCTTCATCTAGTCAACCTCCAAAAAATACTCTGATCATGGCCGATCACTCTCCTAGAATTTGGAATGCCCTCTCTTGGATATAGATTCATGTGATTAAGAAAAACTTTATGATGTAGCTAGAGAGAGGTAAGAAGCAAAAAAGATAACAATATGATCATTATTTAAACACAACACAGTAGCATGTAGTAAGAATCTTTAGAGCATATTCATAAATTTAAAAAAAAAAAAAAAAAAAAAAACACGATTCCAATTTGAATCGAAGAAGTGTTATTTATTTCTCCTCTATAAATTAATTATCGTTCGATATGATTATTCATTTTGGAAAAGACTCGTGGATTGACGAACAATCATAATATCAAGCAAGATTTCCACATTGTTATAATCCAGGATGGTTGACAAGAAGAAATGGTTCTATGACGTGAGGGAAACCACTTAGAGGATTTAGAGAGGAACTCAAAGATACAGTTGGAGGAATCTGTAATGTGAATAGAAAGATGGGAACAAGTGTATTTGTCTTTTCATTAACTTTACTTCTTGTCCAACGTGTAGGAAACAGACTGTATTACGTAGTCACTTAAGAGACTGGAATCCCCGGAGTTGTACATCCATGACTATGAATTCATACCTCGAATTGATTTCAAGCCAAGTTATGAGAGTCATAACAAGTGACTTATAATCTCCTTCAACGAAGTTTTAAGTATATTTTCCCAAAATAATACAATGACATTTGAATATGTAACTTCATTGCTAATAATTGTCTAAAGTGATATTTATAAAATAATATGAATATTACAACTATATATATTCATTTAATCCAATATACTATTTAGAATGATAATTTGAACATAACTATGTAATTTGTAAAACTAATATTAATTTAAATTCCTTTTGTCAGTGTTTGATTCCATCAATTAGTTATTAATTAAATAAATGTACACACATATTTAATGACTAAAGAAACTGCTCTACAAAAATGTATTCAATACTTTAATTAATTATATAATTTGGTCAATTGCACAAAGTATGGTTGAGCCAACTTTATGGGAAGGGTCAGGCCTTCGACAATTTGAGGTTTCTTAATTTTCCTTTAACAGTATAGTATTTTAAATGTTGAATTTTATAACTACTAAGTATTTATGAAACTGTTTTATCCATCAAACAGTTGAATAAACCGTTCAATTATTCAGAAATGCGATATTTTTTAATAATTTTGTTCTTATATATTGTATGAGCAATACTTATTTATCATAATTTCATTTAAAATTGAATTAAAATATGCAATCGCATAAATCATTACATATAATATCATTGTTTGGCCAATGGTCCCAAATGCTTCTTCGGCCAATCGTCCCAAATATCTATTCTACAAACTGTCCTTCGTCAAAAACGTTTTTCTGGCAACAGTTCTAGAGCCAGTGAGAGTGGTATAATGGGGAATGAACAATTTTTAACTATTAGTAGTTTGTTTACATGCCCGAGGATAGTGGCGCCATCTTGGATTTATAATTATGAGTTGGTATACATTTTTTGAAGGACAAAAGGTTGAGTGATGTAAGCAAGGTTTGCTCTATATGACTTGTCATTTCACATTAATATCACAAAATGTATATCCACTTGTTCTACGTAGAGTCCCTCTCATTTTCTTGATAGTTGAAACCATTTGTCACTTATAAATAATACTCCTCATCTATTCAAGGATCACAATGGCCCATCTTTTCTTTAAATATTCGGGAGTCATTATACATTCTACTAGTACAAATACATATTATATCTCTCAACAAAAACGAAATTGACTTGCAGAAATGGCAACAAAGCCATCCCTCCATACAGCCTTTACTTTCTTGACGAATATAAATGACTGTTTCTTCCCTGGACGAAAAAGATAATGGATATTTTGACACATATACGAGTCGTTATTATTCTATATATTTGGCTCATCCTAGAGTACTCAAGGTTGATCTGATAAGCTTATTATTACTTCTCTCAGTTACTATTCCTCTCCTTCATCCTTATGTTGGCAGTTCTTCTCCTCTCTCAGATCGTAGTTAAATACACAAAGTATTTACAAAGTTATTGTGAGAATCAATAAATCTTTCATCTGCAAGAGATGCGAAAAGAATACATACATTCATACAATAAGAAAGAGTCTGGAAAATAATGGAAATATTCACACTTAAGAATCTTTAGAAAATACCTACGTGTTTTGTACTTGCAATATATCTCCATAAGAGTTTAAATCTTTGAGTTTGATCTATATCCACATTTTGACTACATCTATTAAATCCATCTACTAATATACAGAGAATATTAACGACAATGGTAACATGCCTTTTTTAATAGAAAATTAAACAAGCTACCGTCGCAAAATTTACATATCATCTGTAAAATATTATTCTAATTTTTGCCAACTTTTCTTCAAACTGTTTTGAGGGTTCAAAATAGTTTTTTGAGGATCATTATTTTTTTTAATAATGCAGTCAGTTTTTCATTGTTTTTCCTGTAACTGATATCATTTGAACAATAGATCATTTTATTATCAGTTTATATAAATTTATTTAATCACTCAAACCCATTATTCAGGATAATATTGTAATATTGATAGGTTTAGTACATTAGCTCCAACAAAATTTCCTATTTTCCTCGTATATTGTACTCACGGTTTTGTAAGGAGGGGAGATTGACTTGAGTTACTCACGATTAAATGGCCGATAATTACTACTACTGAACAAATTATTGGTCCCTGTGTATACGGGCCTTTATTGTTTATTCTTCTTTATTTATATTAATAAAGCAAAGTTTATCTGTATATATGGTTGTTTGGAGAAATGATTTTTATATAAAATAAAAAAAAGTTACGTAGTCCTATTCATAAAATCTTGCGGGCGTTTTGTTTGTAGTATTGAGTGTAAATTGTATATAGTGCTGACTATTGTACATCATATTCATATAGATACATAGTTTTGCTCTAAGAAATAACAATGTAGTCAAATTAATAAAGTCTCGTAGGTGTTTTATATGGTGTTTCAAGCTTGTATACAGGGTGCCTTGTATATAACGCTCCCTGATATATATCACAATAAAAGGGACAGATGGGAGTATGATATAGAGGGTGTACCCTATAAAATGAAGGAAATTTTATCAGTCTTTAGTTGAACTCATATTAAAAAAGAAATCCCTGGCTCATCCAATCTTATTGAAAAAAAATCTTAAGCTCTATTTTTTTATTCCTGAGGAGAGAATGTCCAAGTATTGAGTGTGAGTATGCTTATGAAAATCATAGGATAATCTGATGACTTGTTAGGAGTTATCTGTTAAATTATTGAAGCAAAATGTGTATGTTCGTCAACACCTAACAAACCTGGAAAATGCCGGGTTCTACTGCTAGTTATTTTATATGTCTAAGCTTCACCGTGAACTCTTTTTTTTTAGGAAGGGTAATGCCCTTCAGAGTGTTGTTTGAATGAACTTATTCTATCTATAATACTGATCTTTTCTCTCTTTTATAAATCTTATTCTCTATTAAATTCTTTTATTACATTGAAAATGCATAATTCAATATCATGAAAAGTCTAATTATTTATATCAAAAATACGGTCTATCCTAATTTTCTTAATTTCTACCTACAATTTGTTTTTTAAGTGTTGTAACAGCTATGGTGTTAGTTGTAACATTTGATTAGTGGCACTTAAAAGCAATTTGTGAAAGCACTATGGACGACTATAGTTTTTGAATATAATTATACAATAGCAAACTGATGTAGATATCTTATGCCAAAATCGAGTGTGTCTAAGTCAAACAACCTCCAAGTAATTGAGTTTAAGACAAAGAATTATTACTACTGCCACTGGTCCTCCCTAGAAAGTACATTAATGTTCTATTTCAAACGTGACTGTTATTCATTATAGACTAACTCATTTTTTGTATTCGTTATATCTTTTCTTTTTTCTACTTATCTCCAGAATGAATCAGTGAGGATATATATTCCAAACAAAAATATACTTAAAATTAAAAAGCTTTTTTTGCGCATTTAAGTAATTTATATCGTTTCCAATTTCTTTGTTTTTCTTAAGGAGGAGAATTGAAGGTGTTAAAACATAATATGTTAAAAATAGAAGAAAAAAAAATAATTATTTCTCATTTGAACAAAAAATCAATCAAATTCAGGACTAACCTAACGTTTTTTTTTCTTTCTTTTCTTTTCATGTTAGATACAACCTAAAAGATTTATGGATTGCAACCAGAAAACCCCATAATTGGATAACTTGATGGAATGTTCTTTCTTGGCATCTTGTAAAGTTACATCTAACACGGGATCCATTAACACATTAACTCTAGTTATATGGATACAAGACAATCATTAACTGATCGTTAGGTACATAGTCCGTTAGGTAGTTGTGCTATGAAGGACTCAATGACATTGTACTTGTATTGTTACAACACTTTTTATGTCGTTCGGAAGTCATTTTTTTTCGAGAGGACAATCGATACACATATTGATTCACACCTATTGCAAACTGCTTTTTACTTTCTGAATGAAAAATTGACACGTGCTAGTTTTTTATTTAAAGAAAAAGAGGGGTTATGAGAAATAGGAAGTCATTTTTTCAAAATAGAAAAATAATACTTTTTATTAATCAAGCAATTGTAGCTGGCAATGCTTGCATAGGTCAACGAATATTCTCGACATGGAACATTGTTTATCGTTCTTTTGTCGCCCTTAGTTGGTCAAACTCAAGATATCTAGAGACAAAGTATAAGAGTGACATAGTTTTCATGAAAAAAGATTGAAAAACACACACAATTTTGTATTGTACTAAGTATAATTCTTACAAATATAAATGAAGGACATCATAATCTAATTTGTAGGATTCTTTATTTGGATATAGGTCTGGTTGCAGATCGTTACGACAACCAACCGTTCTCTAACTTGTCTTCTTCAACCTGGAAATGTCTTTTTTACATCAGCTTGTCTGGGTTGTTTTTTTATTGTGTTGTATTTTAGTCAAATTTTTAGTTTGGTCAAGTTGAAATTCTTGAGTTCTCTCTGGAATCAAGTTCTAGTTAGAACAATAGAACAGTTTTTGAATATGGCCAAGTTAGAGTTTAGAGAATTTCCAACCAAAATAAGTAATGTGGTCTCCCCTTATTAATGCCAAAATACCTAGATACAAGGTATATCAGAGATATTGTTTTTAAGAAAAAAGGATTGAAAAGTGTAATTCTTAAAATATAAGAGAAATATATCGTCACTTATAAGATTCACAATGCAGGGGCAAAGATTAATTAAATGGATCTTTCTTACGTCAAGTCTGCCTGGCACGGTAGAAAAAAAGATGATTGATATACCTTGTCTCTAAATATCATTACAATCAGGAAGGCAGTAAAAATTTGATAGTTTGATTGGTCCTTACGAATAGGCCTTCCCATGCCCGCTCGGGTTTTTTTTTATATATATATTTGAAATATTGATGGAATATTCATAGAAGAATATTTTCAACCTTAAATAGGGTTTTTAGGGCTAATCGCTATCTCCTTTTCCCTCCCTTCATTTGTTTTTCAGAATAGTTCAAGTATTGTATATTAAATTGTTTTGAGACAAGTGAATAGGTATATATGAAATACTTAATTATAATACGGGCTATTTTTAGAGTATAATAATCATGAAATGAAAGAGGTTAAAATAACTTTATTTAATAATTATTGTTTTAATGATATAATATAAATAGATCAACTTAAAGGAAATATTTTAAATCCTTATGACGTTCACTCCTCGATTATTTAAAAAAAGGGGTTGATCTATTTATTGTTATTTCTTAGGACATTCATTAAAAGATTTTTTTTATTTCAAAACCCTTCTTCAGTTCATAAATCTTTTACCAATAGAAAAAAAGGGAAAATTGCCCTTAGTTGGTCAAAAAATATTGGAGAAAAAAGAGTGTATATTCTAATGTTCCCTGCACAGAGTAGTTATAACTTGTGCTTACTAGGGACGAATATGGGTTAATAATATTAGTATAATATTGATATTGAATTAATGATATGAGTTTCGATATCGAAAAGGCAACTATTGGGAGTTAAACGATTGGCTGTAGACATATATCTCATTTATAAATTACTCTTAGCCATTTTTTAAATATGGTACTAGAGGAATTTGCCCTCCAGCAATTCGGGGCTTGAATTTAAGGTTTTTTCTAACATACAATAGAACAGAAAACTTGTACAGACTCTGGAATGTTTTAGATACTCAAAAGTATGGAATCAAAAAGGGTTTTTGAGCAGTGAGGTTGTACTTGACAAAATTGAGATTCAATATATCTGAAACCTGTCCGAGCAATCTATGTTTTCTGTATTTAGTATCCTCAAATGAAAATTAATTGCATTATTTATTTGGTTCTATAGAAATACCATTAATATTGAAATTATAAGTATATAAAAACATACTTTTCTTTTTACTAAAACAATACTTTTATAACATTGTCCTTTAACTTGTCCTTTTTTTCTGTTTCTTTTTGGGAAAAGGTTGTGTGATACAATAAAGGTATAATATGGATGCTAAACTTTTAATCTTTTAACAACCCTAATACATATTCTTTGTTAATAATAAATCACGACCAAAAACGCTTAATAGTCGAATCTTAATGAAGACAGACAAAAAAAAAATAGATATACATTCCATTAGTCTTTGTTGCTCTAAGGCAAAAAATCTTTGCAAAAAAATCATCATACAATTATGGAATCCGCCCACAAGTAATGAAATATATTGTAATCTTGGAAATTGAATTATAATATACTGTATACATATATATATACCACTAAACCAAGAAAGAATGGTTCTGAAGGGTTAGTCGTAAATTATGGTACATATTAATATGTAAAACAGTCTCTAAGGAATGAGAATTAAGTTAGTTCTAATTGAATATAAATTGAAATGTAAGCCAGTCTCTACTTTTTTTTAGATTTTACTATGTTTTAAAAAAGTTTTTTTTAAAGATTTTATCTCTATTTCTATTTGACAGACTTATTTATTGAAAAAAAAATCCCAGTAACCTCCAAGTTCTTTGTGGGTGGAGTGCACAATATAACTTCTTCTTTTAGGGAAATGCATTCTTTTATAAGAGAGGTAGGGTTCCATGAGAGATATTCATAAGTTACTAGGAGTAGTACTTGGCATTCCTCGGAGTTATTAGGCATCGACAAACGGACAAACTTTATAGTAATAATGTAAATTTACTGTATTAATATAGAAGGTAACTCCCTAACATATCCTTAGTATTACTCGCTGTCAATCATGGCTCCAGGATATACTTGGATGATATCTCCCTAAAAATGATAAAATAATTATATCAGATTTATAAAATCAACAACATTATTTAGATTGTCAACAACAACAACACTACGCGTACGCTAAAAAATGCTTCAAATTTACACCCCCCCAAATATAAGTTTTCCCCATTTATTTTTAATATGACGCGCTGAGCTATAGCTAGATACACTCTCTGCTAAACCTTATCTAAAGTTAGGTATATTCATTATTTTTTATATTTTATAAGTTCTCGCCTTTGTTTATATGGCGTGCTGAGCTATGGATACACACGCTCGTTGTTATAAATGGGTCTTTCTCAGACAATCAAACTAAGAAACAAACTTTGCTTTACTAATATACATAACTAATGTTTGCAATATATATATAATATATTTTTTTTGATTAAGGTTCATAAACACTTATATTATAATATAAAATATGTAGGTAAAGAAATTTAGTTATAACATACATAAACATTTTAGCTTAAAATTATTCCCCTCCCGAAGAACCTTTTGGTACGTGCTGAATCACGGCAATAAAAAAATTAAATTAAAAGTAGAATATGATGAGTAAAACGTACATAAATAATAAAACATTTAAAAAAATTAAAATATAAGCCGAGTCAAAAGTCTAAAATTCACGTTCAAAACAATTACATTCTAAAAGTTTTCTAAGACCTAATGCTGATAAAAAACTAGACTAAAAACTAAAACAAGTAAACTATATAGTATCTTTTAAAGCAAATTTATATTTCAAATGAAGCAACTGTTCTGCATCAGATATGTTACTACTTTTCTTGAAATAGTCAGCCTACAACACGATCAGAAAATCGAGTAGATTTTTTGTTGCACTTTATGGGGGAGCGGCCTAGGGGGTGTTCCCCCACCCATTAAAAAGATTCTAGTGTTCCCTCCCAAATTGATATTAAAACAAACTTTATTCACATTTTATTCAATTAAAACGTCAGAATTGTGACTACATTATAAATTCCTGTGCTTAACAATCGTTGAATGTCAAATATACTTCCCAGACCAGTGACTATTGAGAAGTGTCATAGTTACCTTAAATGTTAAATAAATTGTCTTATCAAAATCAAATTTTGTTTTTCATAAAAAATAGTCATAAATAATTTCAAGAAATAACTAAATAAAATGTCATCTTGTAAACCTCCAAAGTAAAATTTTAATAACGGCCTGGCTCTTCCTAGAATTCAGAGTGCTCCTACTTGATATAGCTGTTGTTGCGGGACTTCCAGCATTACTAAATATTTTCATCTTTGAACTCTAGTTGGTGTTATAAATAGTAAAACCTCTAAGACATATGTCTAATCTCTTCAAACAGCGATATATTTTTCTTCATAACTTTGAGGCTATTTGTGACATGTTTTAGGTCATCAGATCCAGAATTGACTTATCTGTACCTTAACCAGCTCACAAGGCCCTCTGCTCACTCACCTTCTCCTTCATAGCATTGACGTTTTCGTCATCCCCACTCTTTGTATTTTTGATTATTATCAATATTCTTTTAGGACAATCTATATTAATTATAAAACTGATATTAATAATTACCAGACAAGGTACAAAGTCACTCAAGTGCAACTCACAAGTAGGTCTTAAGTCATAACCTTCAAGTCACAATTAAGTCTTAAGTCATAAACTTCAAGCAATAACCTTCAAGTTTTAAGTTTTATTTTCTTAGACCAGTCAAGCGAGTTATGTCAGTTTATTGAAATCTTGCTATAATATGTCGAGGTTTTCTGGTCTATCCTTGCTTCTCTCAAATCAAGACAAGTCCGAGTTTTAAAATGTCAAGTCTCAAGAAAATTAAGTTTATTCAAGTCAAGAAACAACCCATAAAAAGCAACTCGAGTCTCAGTCGACTATAGTCCCCATGTCTATTTATCTACAATGTGAAACTACATAATACTTGATTGCACTTAATATATAAGTAATTAATAAAATCTATTGATAAGAAATTAATCTTCTTCCAAATTGACAGCATTACAAATCAAAATATTTATTTATTTACTTGCCTATAAAATGGCATTTTTTACTTCGACGATTTGGTCAGTTTGTGTGTGTATATGTATGTATGCACTAGAGTTTCTCATTTTCCGGGAAAGTATCGTTCTTTAGCATCCTAGGACAAAAAAAAATTAAATATCGGGATCCAAGGAAATTTAAGTATATACTATTTTTTTTTTTTTAAATTCTTTTAGAAGAAAGAAGAATGTTCTTCATTTCTACTGTTATCACTAATAGTGTGCAGGTTGTTTTTTAGAGCCAACGGGGTGAGTTTTTTGGAATTCCATATCCCGATCCGACCCTGAACAAAAAAAAACAATTATAAATAGTAATTGATGAACAATTTTGTGTTTGGTGGACTATACGAGTATATCATATAATGAAACTTGTATTATGAAATAATTAAATGCTAGATTTTCCGGGAATTTCCCGGGATAAAAACCCTAGTAGTTCCCTGTATATTGTAGATAAAAAGAGTTCAACTACATTCCATTCAACATTTTGGGCAAAAAAAAAAAAATGTGTAGACATGCTTATACAGGTATATGTTAAATAAATTTATAATAGAGAATGTTTCAAAATGACCAATATGTACTACATATTTTTCCATTAATTTCACATGAACAACTCCTGTCGTTACATTATATATATATTTTCTGAATATTTGAGTGATGTACATATATATATATATAGTACTACATATTTCTGCGAAATAGTCTTCCCATTTCTTCGCAAAAAATATAATTTATTTTTAATCCAGTATTCTATCAAGTGCATTTAGTCTGGATTTTTTAGTTCGTTGACAAAAAATAACAACGAGAAAGTTCACAACCCCAAATACTTCTCAATAATACATTATAATATATCTACACACACACAAAAAAACGCCTGACATCATTAAAACAAACGGTTATGACAAAATAAAATAGTTTATGTATGAGAAAGTTATAGATTGCATTTGTAACTAAATACAAGAAAAAATCTCCCCATAATCAAGAATCATAGTCATACAGTAAGTCCTTGGATTACGAGCACAATACATACGTATTATAGAAATATTCGTAATCCAAGACAGAGTGTTTCTTAAAAATAACTCATTATTCTAGTGCTAAAATCATTTTTTTTTAGTTAGATTGTCCTTTGAGGCTTAAGTATAGGTTTTGGGTATTATGTTTTTCGAACAGAGTAGACTTGAGTAAGGGTACTTCCGATTTGGGTAGAATAAAGCTATTAACCAAGTGGTGAAACCCGTCTTTTAGCATGAATATTTCATAGTCTACGTGAATTATTTTTCCATGCAAGATTTCATTTCTGAAATATCAGATTCAGTATCATTGTCACTACACTCAACGACCATGGAGGGCAAAAAGTGTCGTGTAGATCACTATAAATATTGATCATATGGCCTTTGTATTGGTACTTGGTTTATAGCTTTAGGGTAAAATGGGCTATTTTAGTACCTTCGAGTATTATTAACTGCATAGCCTTAATTTAAGAAAATCATCGGTTGTTCATAATAACGCACTAGAGCAGCTAAATAATTGTTCTTAGTAGCTAATGAATGATGAACAGAGGCAGTGAAACAGGAAGGGAGCCAAGAGGCCATTGACGATTTGATTTTTGAAAAACAATAACAATGGTAGGTTACGTGATGGTGTTATCTCTGTTGAGGAGTGAGGGTACGGAAAACAAATCATTTATAGCTATAAATGACGTAATTGTAAGCATTTATTCTGAGTGTTTAAGACAGATGATGACGTCACAAAAACTACTCATTCAAAGAGGGAAAGGCTGGAAATCATCCATCAATGGGGATAGATATATGACAAATACTCGGGTATAAGTGTGTAAAATGCGGATATTTTTTAAATTGATGTTCTGGTTAAGAGTCCAAGGCATGATTATTAACCGGTTCCACCTTTAATAATAGACTTTCAAGTTACTTGCAATCCGAGGTATTACTGAATATACTATAAATAAAAGAAACTACTACCAATGCTACCAATTAACGGGGGAAATGATAAACATTTAAATTGCACTATAAAATTAGAGTTGAATCAATGGAAAAGGGGAACACTAGACAAATTATTATTATCCAGATAGTACATATGTAGATACACACAATAAACCATTTCAAATACACTTAAAATATCACCATTGCGATATCATTAAAGATAAAAAAGAGAAAACCGTCTAATATAGAAACTTAACGTCTAGGAAATAACGTGTAATGTTGGCAAAAGTGACGATTCATTCAGTAGTCTTCATTTAGACATACTATGTGTAAATCCCCCAATGACTAATAATATATACATCAGTTTAAAATATATGTCGATAGGGACACGGATAACCGCAGGTTTAACTACCTTTTCTGTCTCATTTTGTTATTATTAAAAAACAATAACGTTTAATTTGTTTAAGCAGGTGTAGTATTGCTGAAAAAAGTAAAGGTGATAAACGCTCTTTCATTCTGGCCACACTTAAACAATAAATGTACCACCTATAGTCATAATAGATATTCATCATTGAAATAACGGTTAAATAATTTCCTGATAAAATGATCAGTATAGACCGATTTCATGCAATCTCTGTTGCTGTCAGTCAATTTGGGAGTCTAAACAACCAAGTGTTGTAAACAATGAAACCCCTTCTACCATTATTATTAATGAAAATAGTAATCTATTGGATGGCACACAAATAAAAGCCCTTAAATCATGCTGACTATCAACAAATTATCCTTCTTTTGCCTGGTTTATTTTATATCTGACCCTTTCATGTATTAAAATACTGTTATCTGTCAAGATTTTTTAGAAATTACCTAAACTGTATAGTATTTATTTGTTGTTTATAATGCTATATATTTTTTATAGCCAGTGTGACTAAATCTTGGATTTGATATTATTAATAAATCATCCAATCATTTTTAAAAGTTGAAAAATGATTTCATAAACTAATATTCAGAGCAAAAATAGTTTATTATATCTGGGACAAGAAAGGGAATTTTCAAAAGTGGCTGCTCCAGCACGTCTGGATTTTTTAAACTATAGTAATTTAAAAACTTTTTTGTGAAAGTGTATATATTTTTTAAGGAAATAAATTTGTGTATAAAAACTGGAAACTTAGGCAAATTGCACAATATTATCTAACCCTGTATAATCAAGGATGATATTAGAAAGTGTGAAAAAATGAATACAATCATAAATTTGGATTATGACTTTTTGTTAAATAGTGGCAGAATTCAAGGAATGAGTTACCAAATGAAGTTATTACATAATTTAACCTTTGTATCCCAACGGTTTTTTATTACTTTTCCTATTAGATTATGAGGGAAAGGGAAATACTTATTAAGAGATATTAATGAATGACTGTTAATATGTTTTATTTATATATTTTATAAACAACCATAAATCCCCCCCCCCAAAAAAAACAATTTTAAAGATCTTCTTTATTTTATTTTTATTTTTTTAAGGGGTTATGTGCTCAAAAAACAATCATTATTTTTTAGCAAAATATGTTTTGATAACATATTTATTACAAATAATTATCTCTCTAGTATCTATCCAAATATGGTTTGAGGACAACCATTTTTGGTTGAAAAAAACCACGTATCTCTCCAAAAGGATTCTTTATTGTCAAATAACTTTGGAACATGATGTCAAATTGTCAATATAATACTCAGCTTAGATACATACCAGATTTTATGAAACTCGAAGGACGTAAAACAACTTCAGTGTGATGCAAAATATTCAGAATAAGTACCTACTCATCAAAAATAAACCAACTCCAAGGAAATGAAATAACGAAGAAGGAACGACACAAAATGCTCTGAGAAACTGGCGAAGTTGGTGAATCACTGATTCATAACACGAACAAATGATAAATTATGTACATTGTAGATGCAATAACTATTATTCAAATCCATATTTATTATGCAAGGGGATTCGAAGACCAAAAGAAATGGGAATGGACTCCAATTCAGAACATTACACACTAGCTGTATTCGAGTCCCCATTTCTTAATCATACTCAAGTACATATTTATTTGGTTTTGTGTCCGAGCTAGGTCAAAATCTATCTGGTTCCAGAACAAGCTCCAAGTTCATTAAAATTAATCTAACTCTGAATCTTGTACAATTATGGAATCAAGATCTACAGTTCTGCAAAATGAGTTTGGAGCCTGAGGACTCAAACTTAGAAAAAATGTACTCAAATACAACTCTGCTACGTAGTGTTCGTAATTCGGGCAACAAGAGATGGAGCATTCATCACAACTACATAATATACTAGAAGGGATCCTTGGTAGGGAACAAACCCTCTGCCTAAAATCTAATTCAGTTATGTATCTTAATTTTTTCTAAAGTTATGGATGACTAGACATTTTTTTACGTTTAGTGTTACTTTGACCTCTCAGACGGTGTTACTTCGCTAAGACAAAAATACCCAATGTATTTTGTTATCATACGTCATGGCTATTTCATAATGAACTATTTTTGATAATTAAACAAAGTTATTCAATATATGCTTATGATCCGTTTTCAAAAGGGCATGACTACAATTTCTTGTTGTTCATATGTTGGTCATTTTATTATTTATATGAAAATTTGTTGGCTATCATATACAAATACTAAAGTATAGCTACTCTTTTAATAAAATATTATCAAGCAATATTATACTACCATATCGAATAAAATACTATCTAGATTTTAATATTACGAAATATGTATATGTAATTTATTTTAAAAATTGTGAAGAAATAATATGACAGTGACAGTCTGGAAGTATATAAGAGATAAATGGCAGTTGGTATCATTGACTGTTTTGGCTAACTATCTAATTATGTTGGAAAATTTTCTGTTTATTTTTGGACGAAAGTTTGCGTGATACAATAAAGGTAACGACGTGCTCAAGATTGAATGGCTTCATACTATGAACATATATAATCTTTGTAACATGTTTGATCAAAATCGATTTTTAACTTTTGCCGTACTCCTGGGGATTAAAAAACAAACAGAGACCTCCACAACTTCGTTGTGGATATATATATATTAATCATACGTTATGCATAGGTTGTTGTAGAAGGAACGTGTAACTCTACGAAGGCCTCCTTTATATATTAAATATTTTTAAGGGAAAAAATAGTCCACAGATCACATACTGATATGGGGAAGAACCCCATCATAGTATTTCATGGATGAAGATATTTGATAATTACAGCTACTAATGAAAAATCTAATAGTTTAATTATGATGTTATTTAAAAAAATAAAATAATACTTTTAAATTGGTTAAAATGTTTTCATATATTTCATTTTTGATTAATTGTGTTTGAATGACTTAATGGAAGCCGGATTCTATTATATTAATAGCTTTGGATTTATTTTTTTGAAAGAGTGTATCGATACGAAGAAAAGAAAAGAGAATCATCCCGACTTCCAAGACCTTCTCTCTTAAACAGCAATATCAACTGACCCAAATAAAAAGGATCTAAATATAAGAGTCACCATAATAAAGATGGTCAAAAAAGGGGATACAGGAAGTCTAACCGGCTTGTCTTTTCTCTGACTTTGTCTTTATGAAGCCTCATCGTATTGCTGTTTCTTCATATAGTTTTACTGCCCAAAGCGTGTATTGTGGTAGTGGATTTACAAATTCATTTTCTCTTTCATGAATTAGGGGCTTTTATGACTAGTTTTTATAATAATACTCGTAATAGTAATAAGACTAGAAGTCAGAGTAATAAAAAGAAAAAACAATAACGTTATTAAGACATGAGCTATAACGTTCAAATCATTCATCCCTCGAAAATAAAAAGTAAAGTAAAATAAGTACTTTAAAAAAATAGATTTGTTTCAAATAGGAAGCATATTATGCACAAATAGGAATAAAATATACATATTTAGAATTTTTTTAAAAGGTCAAGTTATTTTTTTTTAAATACAAATATTTTTAAATAACATTCCCGAAATTTCTAATCAAATATTTCAATTCCAACCCAATAACTCCACTTCCATACAAAAAAAAATTGAAATTTGAGAAAATCCTTTTATTTATTTATTTTATATTTGTTTCACAAAATCCTACAAAATTCATGAGGGAGGCCTTTGGAAGTTGGTGCTATATTTTATCAGGATAAAAGGGATTATTGCCGTTTTCGCAATGAAGCAAGGTATACAACTTCTTTTATATAGTACAAAGTTATGGTACAGCTTTTATAAGATATTTTTAGAACCACGAAGGATCACCAAAAGTGTTTAAAGGCATTACGGTGGGAAAGAAAAGAGAGTAGAATTAATGTCATAATAATTCAAAAACGCAGAAAATAGTCAATCTAAAAAGGACTAAAAGAGAAATAAACCTCATAGATGTTTTCCCCACGTTTGAATTATATATTAATGTTATTAAAAGAATGGGAACTGCTCCGGGTAATACCCGGACCCATTGACTTGTACTCTGAACTAAAATTAAAAAGATACCCGTATATTATCCGTACAAACGGGTATCCTGGGAGTTACCACTAGTTGGTGGGTAAAATTATGGAAAAGTAGATCCTTATTTATTGATGGGTACACGTTTTTACTCGGGTATGTGTCATACATTTATCACTATTGACGAATAATTTTGAATCGTTCCATTTTCGTATGAGTAATAAGGTATCTTTAAGTGATGACTTAGAAAAAAGAAAATCATCGTTTTTGTGACGTCATCATCTGTCTTTAATAGATTTATGGAAATGCTTTCAATTACGTTACCCATACCTATAATTTGTTTTATTTTATACTCCCATTTATAACCAGGATTTCTGTAAACAATCCAAAAGTTAGGGGGTATTTTTATAAAAAGGACGGCATAATCACGGAAAATAAGGGGTTAATGCTATACTTCTGAAGGTTATTGGCAATTAACGCTTATATCTACAAATTACTCGTGGGTATTAAAAGACTAGGGCCTACCCGACTATGAATTTCAATTAAACATGTCTACTCGTTTAGAAAAAAAATACCTCAAACTCATCCCTTTTTTTTTACCCTATTAATAATTTACTATAATAGTGGTATTTTAGATTAGTGTTCAGCTTTGACTCCCTTTTTAATTTTAGATATTAGTTTATTTCAAATGTTTTATACATCGATAATTTTCGACTTTTAATTTGTAATTATTTTTGTGAATGTGATATTACAATATGGTGTCTTATAACGTATATTTATGTTCGTCAGAAGTCTTAAGATATGTACAGAGTAGTGCATAATTAGCTTCCAATTAAAAAGATTAAATAACTCAGAGGCTATGGTTTTATTAGAATATGTATTGTCATTCTTTTGACAGATATAATATAGACCTACAATAAACCAATATCGTTTTCAGTGTGTTGGCTCTTGTTTTGAACAACTTGGGAGAGACGCTATTTCACTGACTTATAACTAGTACGTACAACCTCTTCCAGAATTTGTTTTCAAAAAATAAAAATAAATTGTAGCAACTTCAATATTTACCTTACAGAATGAAGCATGGTAAATCAATTTTTTCAATAAGAAAAATGGTGTTTTCCAATTTCCGCAATAAAATGTATCTGAGAAATTCATTTCACCAGTCTGAATTTTTATGTTTGAAAGTATTAATTAACATTAAATATTGTACTTTTAGGATGACATATATGTTATAATACTAATTTTGTAATGTTGAGTAACGAAAATTTGACGCTCAACTTTCAAAATGTAATCCACACTTTAATTTGAGAAACATCATTCTAACTAGATATTTTTGTGTTGAAGGGACACATTGACCCTATTTTATAAGCACTTAGGAGGGGAGGGGTGAGTTTTTTTTTTAGTAAAAAGGGTCAACAAATAAATATCTATTGAGTTAACACAAAACCAAACCAATATTGAACAATAATCAACAAAGAGAGAAATACTTAGTTATTTTTTACATCATATATACATAAATTATTTCAGATAAATATTTCAATCAACTTTTGGCTTTGTATTCAAATTGCTGGTATGAATTGAGATACATAAAAATGTTAATAATATCTTCATTTGGCTAATGAGAATGAACTTGGCTCCGATATGGTCATTCAAATACAATCTATTGAATTATAATTATTTCAGAGCGGCAGGTACAATTTGCAGGGCATCCAAATTATCAATACGACTAATTTGTTGATAGAAATTGACGATTGTAATTCGTTCAAGAATACAATTGTAGCCCAAAATTAATTTTAGGAATACTCCTTCTATTTCCAATATATTCTAGGTTGATGGAAGGCACTATTTCTGACTTTGGTTACAAAATATTTAAAACAATCTTAATAATCTTCATTGAATGACGTTATTGTTAATGGAATTGGTATTTTGAACCACCCTGTATATTGCAAATAAACCTATGTCAATTGGGGAAGAAACAAGAACTTTAAGAGACCCTTAACAATCTATATGAGCCATTGGAATTTAGTTCAACCATACCTACATAGAAAATCACATATCCACCCAAGAAACTTTTTTTTGTTCAAAGATTGTTCTTCCGGTCCATTTAACGTTTTTCGAGTATTTCATGGTATATTATATTATACGTTCATATGTAATAATATCATTAGACGGGGAAAAAAAGGTATTTTCTTCATTTTGTATGCCATTGTGTTTCCTTCAAGAAAGCAGCAAATTCCTTACAAATATATAATAAGAAATTTTTTCTTCTTCTTAAACATATCAATTTGAACAATGGATTTGAGCTAGAGGATGGATTTATATATGAGAATTATTTGTTATTGTATACTTATAGGCGGAAAAAAGTTATAACTTCTTAATAAGATCATAAAAGTTTTTATTTGCTCTAAAGAAGAAAAAAATTTCTTTCCACCTGTAAAAGAAATTATTTGAAAGAATGTATTGGCAGGTTTCTCATTTAAGTATTCAATATATTCTACATATTTATTTTGTATACAGAATACATACTTTGATATTTATGAAAGTAAGTCAATTTTCATAATAGAAGAAACGGCATTTCAAATCAAAGGTACTATATTTTTCTATTTACCGAATGGTCCATTAAAATCTGAACACTTTGTATTTGAAACTTCCATAAGATATAATATAAATTATCAATAAAATTTAAACAAAATTATTACTATAAATAGATGTGTGTCTGAGCTCATTTAATAATTAATGAAGCCGCCCTTAGCAACAATGATGGTTTTCAAGCGGCGGCAGAAGGCCTGGGATCCACTGCAGATAAAGTCTTCTATCATGACGTCCCAGCGCTGATTGACATTGGCTTTGAGTGCCTCGATGCTTGGATGACGGACACTTCAGGCCTTCCCTTCGAGTTGTACCCCAATGTTTTAGTCAAGGGTGTTGACATCATGGCTGTAGGGAGCCCAAGTGTGTCAAATAAGAGTTTATAAGAACTCAAAAGGCTCATTCAAAAGAGTCCTGCAATGATAAAGATGGGTTTCTTTGATTTTTGGTGCCAAAAGTGGCGACCGTTACAAGGCTGTTTCCACGCACTTTCTGATAGATTTCTAGACAATCTGGTGAGAAAACACTGAGATATATAGTATGGACTTGAGGGGATTGGCCTTGGATGTTTTCTTTAACTCCTAGGCATCCAGTTTGCCCTTTTTGACAGAGCCTTTATTCCTCTCCAAACTTTGAAAAGGTTCCATTGACTTAATAAACAATTTACTGATGTTTCCCCGTAATATCAACTGGCCAATCAATAAAAATAAACAATATTTTAAAAACAATTTATCCATCAGACCAAGGACAATGCCGAAATAAATCGTGTGTTAGTTCTTCTTGAGGCAGGAATGAGTTAGGACAAAATTTCCTGTATCTTTCTGAATTACAAGGGTCTCATTACCAAGATTAAAAAGCTGAAGGTTGACAGTAATAAATTTGAAAGGAAGTTTTTGAGACCTCAAAAGTGGTGTCAAGACAACATGGCGAATTTCTGGTCTTAGTAGATGTGGCTTCTGTCTTCACCAGATTGAATTCTCTTGACTATGGGGCCTGAGGCACTATTGAGAGGAAGGCCTGTGCCATCTCATATATGAATGTGAATGCCTTAAAAGCTGTCATGAATAAATAGTGGGCTGACATGCCGGAGGAATACGTGAAGAAGACCTTCAAAGGTCTTCAGGCCTAGGATTGAGGTGATGGTGGAGGCCAAGAATCGCCACTTTAAGATTTAACTGTTTGTATATAGTAAAATTAATTTATAAAGTCTCATTTGTCTTATTGCCTTATTTTTTTCAGAATCTTGATGAAGACTAGCTGGGGAAAATTCATTCACAATTCCTAAGAAAATAGTGAAAAAAGTTAAGTTAAATGTTTTAAAAATGTAAAATATGTCTTTAAAAATATTAATACTAATACACAAATTATTTTGAATTAGATGTTAGTACATTAACTCTTTTCGTCACTGATTTGAAATGTGTGTAGTAATATAAAGGGATTTTTTCAGATGGATGCCCGATATATACAGTATATGTACAACGTCTGTGTAAATTTTATACTTTATAAAGTAGGAAGGAGCTATTTTTGAGAAAAATTGGACATAAATATTGATTTTCTCAAAGACATCCTGATCATTTTTTTTAAATGATCAAAATCGTTAAACATTGACAACAAAGAATATTAATCAACTTTCAAACGTATTGGGAACGATTTTGAAAATAAAAATCATGTTTTGATAAGCATATATACTGTCCATATATACCGGGTGCGGCGAAAAAATCGTTATACTTTAAAACTAGAATTTTATCAAGATGTATTTCAGCAACCAGTGGTAATATCCTATGTCACTAAAATAAGATAACTAATATGGTGGCTTGGCTACCCAATCAACAATGTAGGTACCTTTGGCAGCAATGATGGATTCCAGGCGGCCACAGAAAGTACCCATTGCTCATGTAGCCCTTAGACATAACATCCCAGTGCTGGTTGACGGTGTACTTAAGGTTGTTGATATTTGGGTGACGGGCAGGAGATCCCCAACTGCTTTGAAATCTGCGTTGGTTTCTTGCCAGCGTCCAAAAGTGCACAGACCGAAATTCGTTGGTCACATTCAGATGACATTTTCTCGGCTTCTTTTACACTTCGGAAGATCTAGTTTTTTTGTTTTTTTTTTTATATTTGACAGAAACAATTTCATTGCATTCACAAAAATCATAATTTACGAAGCAAAAACGAAGTGAAAATATTTTTTCTAAACTCGGTCTACAATGTAGAATATATATTTGAGTATATAAAAATTATCAAAGTCTAAAACATTACTTTTGTTGGACATTTCATCACTGGTTTTGTCTGATAATTAAAACATTTATTCGTTTTTAAGGAATATACACAATACTGGATATAAATTTTGACGACTTTTCATGACTGTTATCCTTAAAAAACTATTCATAAGGATTAATAAATTTGACTTCAAAGTTCAAATAGGGTGGAGTGAATGGGCTGTGGGTTCAAATAGTCGTATATGTTTCAGTTTTTAGTTCTTAACATATTCACTTAAATACCTAATTGAAGTTGTTAAAAAGTATGTGGGGTTACGTATAAAAAATATCAACGGGAAAAATATCTCATTATAAAGTTTCAATGAACTCTCAAAGAAAAAATGTTACGTAGAAATTTTTATAGAGACTCATTCAGTACCCTTTAATAATATACAAGACCTTAATAACCAGGCTCCTAATATGTTCTTTCGTATATTGTATTTATCCTCCCTATTAATGCTGAGTCATCCATAGTCACTCAAATAAGGCTCCTTAATAAAAACTGTGATTACGGCATGGATATAGTTTCACTCATGAGGAGTTATTAAGATTTTTTTATATTGAAATTAGATTACCCAAAATACCTTTTTTTTAAACGTGTGGTAAAACAGTCATAATATAAATATAATAAAATTAATTTATTCATATTAAAAAATTGATAACAACTTTTTTTAATAATGCTCTTCGACACAAAAGATTAATTGTTGTATTATAATGAAGATAAATGATACCTTTCTTAAAAAGATATCCAGTTTATTGATACTCTTATTATACCTCAATAAATAGACATATAAAGGGGTGTCTGCAGAGGATGGGTAGAGGGGTTGTAGCCCCCATTATTTTTTTTTCTGTTTTTGTTTTATGGTAGAAAATTTGATATTTGATTTTTTTTAAAAATTTCATATTTAAAATTAAAATAAATTTACCAATTTTTTTTACAAATATTTTTTGGTGAAAAATTGTGAACCTTAGTAAATTTTTCTCCAAAAAATCAAATATTTAACATTTTAAGTTTTTTTTTAAAAAATATTAAACTTTTTGTGAAGAACTATGGATTTTTGAAACTTTTTTCTAAAAAAATTAATTTCTTTTGAAGAACTGTAGATTTTTGAAACTTTTTAATTAATAATTCAATTTCTTGTGAATAGCTGTGGTGTTTTGAATTTTTTTTTTTTTTAAATTTTATATTTGAAATTTAATTTGTCAAAAAAAATAATCCAAAAACCAAGCCCAAGCAATCCCCTCCTAAAAAAAAATATATAACCCTGCGTACGCCCCTGGCAAAAGATCACCCTCTCAACTATTCCATCTTGATATTGTTTTAATCTTATCCCAGATGAATACAGACCTTCTAAACTCAGGTGTAGGAACATCATTTCCTTTTTACACTACGTGGCAATCAGACTGTAAAAGTAGTAGTGGACTGGGCATGGTTTTAATCCAAAGATGCTATTCTAAAGTTTTCTTGGAAATATAGTCAGTTACTATCCTGATATGGAATAGAGAGGGACTTGCATTTGCCGTGGTAAATAGATGTTGCCAAAAAAATGTTTGGCACATATTTTTATTATATTAAACTAATTGCAATTTAGGTCATGAGTTTGAATTGGTGCGATTTATGAAAATCAGTCAACTGTTTAAATTTATAATAAAATGAAAACGACTTTTTTTAATTCATTTATCATAATTTGAAATTTTCAAAATTATTTGAACGCAAGTAACTCCACAAATAAAATTACTAGAGAGTTCGAATTGGTGCCATAATCTTTGATGTCGTACAAAAATTCTAAAAGTGTGCTGTTTGTTCGAATCAAATATTTAATACTAGATTTATTTTTGCAAAATCCAACATTTTTAAGACCTTTGTAGAGTCGCAAATTATTAATTTATGAATCAACTAATCATCTACAACTATAAAATAAGACATGTTGCCAGTATAATTTTAGATATTTTTAAATAAAAATTATTCTTCAAAAATTTTCAATTAAAAGTTATTTAAAGAGAAACAAAAAAAAAGGATAATCGCCGGTTATTAATATGCCAATGATCAGTTTATTTAACAATGGGTCACGTCACATATCTGATATGATTTTTTTTTATATCAAACTTGTTATATTGCCTTTTGAAAAAAGAAGGTTATGGTGTTTCACCCTGTGTTTTACGCCTAAACATCCCAGAAAGAATAACTCATTATATCTCCCTCTGAATCAATTTGTCAAACAACACAACTTGTAAGTTCTAAATACGACATATAATAACCTTTCATTACGGTACATACCCATATAAGCATTTAAGATGAAATTGAGGATGAATTACTTTGTGAAAGTTAATGAAAAAAAAAACTGTTAGAAGCAATCCATCATCTCGACAGCCATTTTCATTATAACATGAAACAGAAATTATGATTAGTATTAAATACCTATACATAGGTACTCAGGTACTTACACAACAAAATGATAAATTTACATTTTTTTCATTTGATTAATCAATTTAAAGAGGAATCCTATCCTATAAAAGAAAACACTTTTTGTTGGTGAGTAAAATTGTTTAGATCTTTTTAATACCTATAATTTATTTGAAATACTATATTAAATGGTCCATATTTTACAATGAATTTAAGCATATATATATAGGTTTGTTTCGTCACAGTACCAGCATTTGTGTACCGGTTTTAGTACCGAAATTGGTATCGATATACGATACTTTTGGAAATAAAAACATGAAACAAAATGTTCTAAAGGACAATAGGGCATATGCGGTCGTATACTTATGTCAGTTTGTAAATAAAGTGACAGAAAGGGATTCTGTCTTGCAGAAAAATAATACAACTTCCTGCCTGAATGATAATACTATCTAGCACTGGCAGTATTACCCAGCATTTCCCGGAGTTATTAGGAAAAGATAACTCCGCAGTTTCCGTTTTTAATGAGTACACTCAGACTTAGCTACCTTGAAAATAATAATATTAAGAGTTCCACAAAAAAAAAAATATAGACAGGTAGTACTTTACCTTGATGTTTCCTTTTTTTTTTTTATGTGTGATGAACTAAACGAGTGCCAGATGTAAATCATTTTATAAAGTACTCCTTTTATACTAGACTCTCCCTTTTCCCTTCTTTAAACTGTATTGGTAAATGAAATACATCAGGAAGCACTATATACAGTACAAATGGGGACTTTTTTTCATAAATTCTTACAGATAAACTTTGATTTATTAATATACCGGGCTGTGCAGAATTATTTACCGATTTTTGTTCAGAACATATCGCGGACAATAATGACATTTCAAATGACTTGAGAAACAATTCATTCATACATTTTTAGAATAGTAAAATAGTTTGTGATCAAATTTAATCAATGTAGCCACCATTTGACTCAATGACACTGGTCAGGCGACGTCTGAAGCTACCACAGACTTTCTAGATGTAATCGGCGTCCATGGAAGCCCAGGCCTTGTTGACAGCAGCCTTTAAGGCATTTATGTTCTTGTGTCGTTTTTTGAAGGCCTTGGTCTCCACGTGCGCCTAGATAGAGAAGTCTAGTGGGTTCAGATCTGGGCTCTGAGGGGGCCAGTAGTCCTTGCGCCAAAAGTTCATGTTGTCCTTGAGCCACTCCTGAGCTTTTTTGGAAGCGTGGGCGGGTGCTCCATCTTGTTGAAAAACCCCAAGGAGAGTTGCCGACTATGGATTTGGACCTTGGACGTCAGAATCTTCACATAATCCTCCGCGGTTAATCTGTAGCCAGTGGTGAACCATACCGGCTTCATGGCCTTCCGTTGGAGGCCACGAGACCAAACATCATCACCGAAGCAGGGTGTTTGTTGTTGCCACATAGTGGTGCTTATCTTGCACATCTCCAAAGCTCACAACACGGTCATTTTGCCTGTTGAAAACAGGATCGATCGTAAATGTTTTCTCATCTGAAAAAATGATGATGCGTCCAGATGAGCTCTTGATATCATTCAAGATTTTCTTGACACGCTCAAGTCTGACTTCTCGGTGACGTGCAGTTAGCAGAGGGCGTTCAGTATGCCTCTGGGACTTTCCTCCAGCCCTTTTCAATGCCCTTGAAACAGTTGATCTCGACGTTCCCATCTTTCTGGCCATGTCGGCAATGGACCTGTTGGGAGTCCTCTTGAACACTGCCTTTATTTGCCTTGTTGAGACAGTGGGCTTCCTGCCAGCCCCAGGGAATGCTTGAGATCACCCCCAGCCACCAAGTGCTTGGAAACGTTGTAAATTGTCTTCAACGAGGCCCCAACCTGTTCCTTAATGTTGTTATGAGGCACTCCGGCTCGGAGGAGGGCTGCAATTTCGATCCTTTTTGTTTCCTGATTGGACATGGTCTCACGTTTGGAAGTTGTTACGCTCTCACATGAAGGATTTTTGTTTATTTTAACAGTAAAAATACGAAACAATCAGATTGGTTGCCACAAAACCTCTTAAAAAGTATATTTACATCATCGGTAAATAATTTTGCACGGCCCGGTAGATAAAATATAGGTGTATGTTACTTACACAAAAGGCCCTATGAAAAATTTTCTTAGTATGCAACATTTTTTCAATCAAAAAGTTACTAACTGTCACACCACCTTGCAGATAATATGCCCTTTTAGATTGTTTACGTCCTATCAGAGGCAATGTCCACAATGATCAAGTGGAGGGGATTGACCCCTTTTCCTAAAAAATGTATTTTTGTCGTTTTCACCCACACAAAAAAATAGTTTTACGGAAAAATTTTAAATGGTATAACCATGGAAAAAAAAAATATCGAGTTTTTTTTTCAAAAAAGGCATTTGTTAAAATTCAGGCTCGGCCCAAAAATTAAAAAACTAAGCCTTGTGCCCCCAATTGTGATTGCATATTCACATGCACTTTCTGAGACGGCCGAAGGATGTTTTAGAGTAGAATAAGGGAAGATTTATATGACATTTATTTTTATTAAAGACAATTTCTAATATAGTTTTTATTTATTAAGGTTTTTTTTTTTTGCACAGGGGGGAGGGGTACATCACCGCTATCGTTATCACTTTAACGATACAAGGACATTGCAAATACCAGTTTAATGACATATTTAGTGCAGTATCGTTTTAAATGTGCATTACTCTGGTACCATTACAGTGCCGGTATCTTGAACGACGCCACTAAGATATGTAAGTACTTATGTTGTAGTTTAATAAAGTTTATTTATTATTTAATAAGGAGGGGGGTGTAATGCAATCAATCTATTATTTAAATTAGGTTTGCAATTTATGAACATATCAATATTTTATTTTTAAGGATTTCTTTCATCAAAGTTAAAATATCTTTATATTTTAAAATCTCACTTCAATTTAAAGAATGTAAGATCCTTAAAAAGTTTATTTTTGTCTTACATATATATATATATATATATCTTCTTCAATGAGAAAGTATTTCAAGAATTTTTTGAAACTTTAATTAAGTTGATACTTAAAGAAAGAAACTACGAAAGAAGCTCTCTATAGAAGGACTTCTTATTTCCCAAGAAATTGTTATTTACTATGATCCCGGAAACCCCATGTATAGATTTCAGAATCCATGGAAATTCTAGAATGAGATAGGAAATGATTAACCATTCATTTTAAAAAGAGTAAATAATTTTTTAAAATACATTCATAAATGATACAAAATTAATTGATGTTTGTAGTTGAAGTAACTATTATATATTCATTGGTTTATTTGTTAATAATTTGTACTTTGGTAGACATCCTTTTATATCGATGCTCATAGTGCATCATTGGCACTCTACATTAAATTGTTAAATAATGGAATACATACATTTTTATGAAGGAAACATTAATCATGAAATAATTGAATAGAAAATTTCTATTAGCGAGATCCAATTTTTAAATTTCGAAAGTCTAGGATCTTCCGGGATGAAATTTATTAAAAATATACAACATAATTTGAGTATTTCTATTTTTTTTTTTTTTTGTAATTTAAAAATAAAACGTAGAAAAGGATATAACTTTATGTATATGAACTTCAAAGACGATTCCTGGGTCAAATGGAGTAAATTTAATAATATAATATTTACTTATACTTAATCAGTGTTCTGAGTAATTAAAGCCACACTAAAAAAATCAATGTTTTATACATTTGAAGGTATATATTGAATATATGCAATATACATTAAATATTCAATTAATGTTTTTTATGGATAGGTACTTTGTTGGGTATCCTTTTTTGTAGATTGACAATATATATCATTTGAAAACTTTATTCTGAAGTGCATCTCCAATATTATGTAGTCGACTTTTCATTGAATGGATTACATAAAGGACTCTACAAACATTTCAATACTCAACACTTGCATATGGCTAGTTAAAGTATACGAAGTTGACTTTTTTTATATACATTTCATAGAGAATATATAGAGTGACAAAGTTGTTATTGAGGAGGTTGTTATCGACACAAAAATGACGTCAGGTGTTATAGGAGTATTTAGGTTATAATATTTTTTTTATTTACTCTCTCTTTGTTTCTTCATTTCCAAATCTATATAAATACGTTTGTCTGTCTATCTGTATGAATGTATATATATTAGACCGGGTACCCTGCATATAGTGCTGCTTCCTGATCTATATAATATACATATTTTGTGGTCGTATGAATGAAATATTGCAGGCGTGTGCATATAGTATCAAACGTATATACAGTGCTCCCTGATGTATATAATATACATATTTTTGATATAAGAAATAATAACTTGGCCGAATTAATGAAATACTACAGGTGCGGTCGTAAAAGAAGAGCACTGCTTCTGTTTGATTTTTTTTATAGGTGTCTTATGTCCATACTTCATAATTCATGTGCATTTTCATAAATGTTAAGATTGTGATAATATATAAGCTGTTGTATCTTAAAAATAATTTCGTTTGGTTTTATTTGTGAGCTCTCTTATGACTAATCTACTCATCAGTCATCCAAACATATTTTTTTATCTCAAAATCTTATTATTCTTTCATTTTAAAGGAGAGAACACGTCATATGAATTGTATTGAGTTGTTTTGTGTGAGTGTGCTTTTAAAAAACGGAGAGTATCACTGAGGATTGCTCCTCAAAAAACGTTCAGTGTAATTATCCGTGTTCCATGAACACGCCCAATCGTAGTTACTCAATACTTTCATGTTTTCTCCATCTCAAGAATAATAATAACAACTTCAGATTTTTTCTATATGACGGAAGGAGCCAGAGAGTACTTTATTCCGAAGATTGAACAGGAAAATGGGATCCTGAGATTTATGAAGAGAGCCCCAAGTAGCCCTATAGTAGGATGAATATATATTTTCATGCGGGATCACATTTCCTTTAAGTACTTTTAGGTATTAAAAGTGAATTGACCCTTCGTACATCGTACGCTAATGTTTCTGAGAGCTAAACAACAAGGAAGGAATTACCTGAATTTTTATGACATCACACATCCTTCATCATACAAAATAGTCTGTAATTATCTATATACAATATATCTAGGTATGAATATTATCTACGTATCCTCAAAGTGAGGAAGAAGCCTCAGGGATGAGGTGGATAATATATTGATGCAATTAAGAATTCAAACTTTGGGAGGGTGCATTTTTTTATGTGAGGGAATTATAACGTTACCTATCTTTTTCCTTTTTACATGACGAAAAGACATATCTAAAGAGACATTGTCGAATAGTTTGTATACAAAGAGTTCGACAACGTAACAATCGATCTACCTAAGGCATTTCTATGCATTCAAAAATAAATAAATAAATTGTGACGTCACGGACGGGATAAAGCTATATTGTTTAAACGTACTAAGTATATAAAATATTGTTCTATTCTGTTGACATTTTTCCACTTTTCAAGCAAGATCCTATTATGACAAAGGTGAAATAAGTTAAAAAATATTAGGGAGACGAAGTAACAAATCTGGGGAATGTGGCAAGATTCTCCATGGGGAGGGGTTGCTAGCCATTTTAAGGATTTCAAATTTCCTCTGTCATCTTTATTGGCTTCTTAATAGTTACAAGTAATAAATATTACTATGAACTTCTTGGGAGGGCCTGGGCCCCCTCGACTCCCCAGTTCCATCAACTATAAACAATATATGAGTATATCACTAAAATGAAATTTAGGGCCTTGTGTATTATACTAACGATTACATAATGAACAGCAGATGTGCTTCACTTTTTATAGAAGGATAAATTTATAATGCAGAACATAGGAAATAATAAAAATTGGTTTTTGCCATAGATAAGTTATATACTATACGTATATAAAATAATTTATTTGGTGATAATTAATATAATATTGAATATTTGGTTAAATTATAATAAAACTTGAAATTGGCCGATTTGGCTTTTTTCCTCTTATTTTTTCACTTCCTCCAGTATTAAATTCTAATTGTGTATTGAGGTATCTTATTCGTATTATTGTCCTTGTCTTGGCGAAGAGATTCAGAATAGCCTTGTCATACTTGCCTTCAAATGAGTCTTCCAAAACTTGACAAAAACGTTCGATTACTTTTGGATGACGATCTAATAGAAATGTAAACTGGAAAAGCTTCCATCAAAAATCATGATGGCACCATTCAAATATATATATCCATAGTGTCAGTCCATGATCATTCAAATATATGTCACTTGTCTTCTTCTCCAAATCCGGATATAAAAGTTTTATCTTGTGGGCAATAAAACCCGACACATAACTAAGCCCCTGAAAGTTGAGATCCCATTTTTTGAACTGATCTAGTTGATGGTTTATTGCAAAATCCACGTGAACTTCATGAGGAATATCAAACGTAAATTCAAATTCTGAAAATCTTTCTTCACCAATTGTGATATCTAAGATGTCTCCAGTGATTTGCTTTAATACGGATTCTTTTTCCTCTTAATTCTCAATTCTATAAATGCCATATTCTTTTTCAATCTGATTGCTCACCAAAGTTTCACAATTTTTTTCCAATTTCCAGAATTATCACCCTTTTCATTGCTCCAACGGCTCCAGGGTAATCCTTATCACCACCAGCACTTCTCAAACGGGTAAAAAAAAAATTCAATACAATCTTGATTAGTTCTGGACATCAAAATGAAAGAAAGAGGACCATTAGAAATGAAATCATGGTATAAGGCTCGAGTTGATTTGATTGAAACTCACATACGTCTCTGCCATGGCAATTTACTCTTATTTCCCCTTCCAATGACCCTAGATGTATCCAAAAACAATTCCATTTTATCCAAGGCAATAAATTGATCTTCAAAATTGATACCCAGTGCACATCTGAGCTTGACCTTGCCAGCTATTTACTACATCAAACCAATTATTGATTATTTCTACTTTTTTTCCTTGGATGTTGCTTCTTTACTTTGGCTATGAATGGTGAAAGCTTTGGCTACTATATTACTCAAAACTTGTACAGCCAATCTTACTCGTTGTCTCGCTCCTCCTATGCAGTAAATGAGAAGAGGTTTAAGCTTAAAAGCAATTTTAAATTCTCTGGAATATGTCATCAATAATCCCTCAAAATCAGTCTTAACACGAGGGACTAATGTTCCATCCACTGCAGGAAACATAAACCTTTTGTCTAGTAAATGATTCTTACAGAGCTTGAGAAGATCAGGAGAATCAGGAAAAATGTAGACAACTCTGTCAATCCCAAATTCAGAACGAAGCATGTGGTTCCCAAGATCACAAACAATTGCTCTTATTTCAAAACTATTGCTCTTCATTTTCATTATGATATCATCAAACAGCTTCTTGGTCATAGTGGTATCAAAAATAGAACCAGATCGGCTGTTTCCATTTCTCAACTAATCCTCTCATCATAACAACTTGAACTTTAGAGTGAGGCTCATATCTTTTCAGTTTTCATGTCAATATCATATTTTTTCTTAATTTGACATTCATCAAAGCATAGCACAGAAAACTTGTATTGAAATGTTTTGGTCTTGATAATTTCTTGAAGGACTTTGATGCTATCATCTTGAAATCCTGGATTCATTTTAAGATGTTGAAGTCATCTCTCTTGAGTTTGAATGCTTGGTATTTGCATGATTTTCTTCTGTCTTAAATATCCAATATCATCTTTTGAGTAATGAACCCATTTTTGGTTAGGGGTCAAAACTCTCTTAGCCTGAGCTGGAGAACATTTATCATAAAGAATCCTTACAATTTTGGAGTGTTTCTTTTCCTTTGTTTCAAGTCGCTCGAGTTTCTTTGTGAGAATGTTTACCTTGACTTTTTGTTTACATAAATCTGCTTTTGTATTCTTTAATTCTGTTTTGAGATTATCAGTATTTTACAGAAAAAGGGAATGCTCTGTCTTTATCCCAATATCCTCATTATTTTGCTCTGGTTCCTTTATCAATAAATTGGTTACCATTTGTTTGTTCTGTCTCTTCAATTCCCTCCTGGAACGAGGTGAAACAAAATCTACTTGATCTTCACTTTGATTATCGACACTGCTGGGAGTTTGAGAGGATGTTGATTCATGCAATTTTTTTGGGAACTTTTTATCACATTTATCCTCAGGCTTAGGAACAGTGGAAGTAGAAAGTATCAGACTTGGTACTGCATCTGTTTTTTGCCTCTATCTGGGAGTCAAATTAAGAAGCTCATATTCCAGGTCCCTCTTGTAGCTTCCATCATTAAAGTGCATAAACATATACATGTGCATTTTCTGCTTTAAATGTATCCTTCCATAGCAAAGATTCTTCCAAATGCTATTTCGAACCCTTATTTTTGAAAACTGTTGTATATGACACCATCAGGACTTTTGCAACCGAAGATTGCACATATTTTATGACGATTTTTTTTATGGGGTTGGACTCAGGAGGTTCCACCGAAATGATGAACTATTGATAGTAAAACTCTAACAAAATATCTTTCATATCGTTGGTTACCTCCTCTCCATGGAGATTCAAGTTCATTATTATTTAGATCCAAAGGATGTTTTATAATTACATTGGAAAGTAATTTATTTAATTCTCAGTCAAGTAAAGTATGAAATATTACTGAGTTTATTTTGATTTTTATCCCGTTCGTGACGTCATCTGCCCGATTAGCAATGTTAACTGAAATGCCAAGACCTTATATATAGGATATTTGGATCTACCATTTGAATTTAGTAGCGGATTTTTTAGTATAGTGTCAATAAGTATAGGCAAATTACGAAAGTGCATTTTTTATTTATCACCTTCTGGACTTGAAAATTTATACAAGCTATTTTTGAGTTCTTATTTCTCTGCAGTAGTTCATTTTACAGACATACAATTGACATATTTGGATTTATCATAGATCAATTAATCTACACATGTATCTTAAGAATAATTTAAAAAATGAGTTAGTAATGTATGTTGCAGTGAGAGCCTAGCTAAATTTTGGCTCCTTTTTTGAAAGAATATATGTTTAATTTTGCTAACTTTAGACACCCATCCCTCTAAAGTTAATAATGAATCAATTGATTTCTAATTTTAAAAATATTGAAACCAAAGGTATATCTACACCCTGTATTTTTTTAAGCTAATTACGGGTATGTGATTACCCTCATGGTCGTTTTGGTGTGGAATGACACATACAAATATTGTCTATAATTTGTTTGTGAAAATTGCCCAAAATTATGATTCTATTGGTATACCTACATGATAACCCATTATTTGAGTAATAGGAATTACAGTGTAGGCATGATAAAAGACGACTTTTTTCTCGTTACACAATAAAACTAAAATTACAATGCTCAATGATGGTAATCACAAAGCAATAAAAAAAACTCAATACGTATTATTTTCCATGCTTTGGAAATTATAGGAAAAAGAAATAAGGAAAAGAGGGAGAAATAAAATAAAATAAAAATCAAAGACTGCTATTTTTTTCACTTATTTTATATATTATATTTTTTCAACAGAAAACTGAAACCACCAATTATATCAATACAATGATCATCCTACTATATCGATACTCAAACGTAACATAAAATTTAATAGTTATTCTATATAAGTACTATTATATGGAACTAATGAAGTCAAAGTTTGAGGAATAAAAATGAAATTTTCCTATAGCCGAGTTTTTATAGAAGTTGTTTCAGAGCTTAAATCAATGTCAACGGACGAATTATAAACTTTAAAAATATTAATTGCCGTAAACTTTTGTTTAATCAATGATACAATTCAAATACATATGTGGACCACCAACAAAAAGACAAGGTTAAATTCATGTTATTTGATGAATTATCATTCATTTCCATCAACAAGGATTATTCTGATGATTCCTTTGAAGGTATCGAAAAATACACTTAAAGTTGGCAAAATTAATCTTAACAATTATAAAAAAGAGACAATAACCGATTTTATTTGATCAGGGTCATATTGTTTCCAAATTAAGTCTTATATGGATTAAATGAATGCTTTAAAGGATAGTCAACATTCTTGGGTATCTGAACTCTATCCAATACATTTGAATACAAAACCTATAATTGAGGTACATTGAACTATGAGACTGTACGTACCTATGTATACGTAGAGAGTGGGAACTCAAAACTTGCATTAGTATTTAACTATGATTTCAGGGCCTTTATTTGTAACTATTACATTTCATTATGACACAAAACAACAGCTCAAACAAAATTAAACAGTTTTTTCCCCCCATATCTGAAAGTGTAAAAAGCAAAATAGGCAACGCATATGCTATCCTCTCTGCGCCCGTGGTAGTCCCACGAAATGTCCAAAGACTGTTGGCCTTTCCATCCAGACTGTCTACAACGTTAAGCAGTATATTAAGGAGTGTCCCTTCCCATACAGCCAAGAAGAACTCAAACACCTGCAGCAACAATATGGCTGCCTTCTGGCCTACCTCCATGTGGCCCATCCCTAACATCAAGCCCCTGCAGTTTGAAATCTCTTGAAAAATAATGCCTTCGTCGTTAAGAGCTGTTAATCTGTTTTCCGACGTTTTAAGACAGTTAGCACTTGTGAGGGAGGACATATTAAATAGAAAATGTAGCTAAATATAGTATTCAAACATATCTCAAATTGGTTTTGAGTTGCCTATTATTGATTCTTTAAAAATCACGTTTTTCTAGTTTTGATTTGTCACTCTCTATATGATGTTAACCAGTTGATTATACAATTATCCTAGTCTAAATTTTTGTTTAATATAGTTTTTGTGTTATCTCACCTCACATAGTAATTATTTAATGAAATACAATGAGGTTCATCAACAAAACGGAATTAATTTACATAGTTTTTATAAACTCTGTCTGAATTTATTATTGTTATTTTCATAACATCAATTCATAAAATGTGATTTTTAAAAGCAATGCCCTATAATACTGAAATTAAGGATTGCATGACTTGTGGTCTAATGATACTATTTCTCATGCTACCTCACATAGGTACAACATCAATAACAAAAGAATTGAAGCTATAAAATTGACTGATTGGAAGTTCTTACAAGTTCATGTCATGACAATGAGAAAGATATTATTATTAAACTATATTATATACAATGTGAAGCAATACTTTTGAAATTATACAATGGGCTTCAAAAAATAGAATTCCATGTTTTATAATTGCCGTCAATTTTAATGGTTGTATTAGTCAAAATATATTTCATCATATCTAATGTAAGCCTATTATGATTAAATGTTTTTTTAGGTACATAAGTCCCTAACTAACTCCATTACAACAAACCTGATTTGACTACTTAATTCTTCAGAATCAAATTAAAAATCATGACAGGGCAAATTTTCAATTACAGTTCACCATGAAGTTTCATGAAAAGAAGAAGTCTTCAAAAAAGTTGTCACATAACATTATGTATGCATGTAAATATCTCAACCTTTCATTCAAAAAGATAAAGGGAAAAGAGTATTTTTTATAATGATGTTGCAGGTACGACAACTTCCCGAGGCACATCCATAATTCAAAAGCATATTCAAAATCTTATAATTCAACTTCAAAACACTAATTCTCAAATTAGTATTTTTTTTGTCAAAATCCAATATTAGACATAAAAAGACATAGGAGGTTATTGATGAAATATAAATACTTTATATGTTGAAGAAACATCCATGAGATATTTTGAATAATTCTAATAATAAAAGTTCAATAATATTTTCCAAATTTTAATAACTAATTACAAAAAAACATTTTTCGTTAAAAGATCAAATCGTTATACATACCTTTATTACCAATAATATTGATGTTGAACTTTATTAATTACACATACCTACAATTTACTAGTTCAGAATCGATATAATACTCCTTGACATCAATAAGCAATTAAATTATAAAATCATTTCAAAATCAATGTAGAGTACGAATAAATTAAATTTAGAATAGAAATAATAATTTTAGTAATAATTCATGCATTACATTTGAAGTACTATTTTATTCAGTTAGTTACAATTTATTGCTGTTCACCGTAAAGATGTACTTGATAAAAATAAGCAAATGTTTAAGTAAAAAAAACGACCACACATCAGGGTATTTGTGCTACAACATCAGCTTATGTTTCTTAGAAAAGGAATTGAAATTCTTATCAACACTTTTTTCATTTTTGTACCAGGTGGTGGATTGAAATCTGAACACTTCAATAATTAATGAAGGCCTAGTTACATAAATTAATTCATATTTGGGCATATTAAAACATAAAAAAATTAACAAAACAAAACAATTCTGAGCTTTTAAGCTTACGTACAAGTCGAAAAAATCATAATTGAACGTGATGCACGAATTTCCATTCGTGGACTCCAAGCAGCTGGGCGTCTCCAAGACCACATCCACGCCGTCGGCAAGTCGGAAACGTTGGAGAGAAAGATGAGCTCTCTCAATAAGGCCAAACTGAACCCAGAAAAGTTAAAGAACACAGCTAAGGTCAATCTCCTCTAGTCCCTGTGAGTCTATGAAAAAAATATCGGGGTTTCACACCAGACTGTCTAGAAATCTATCAAAAAGTAGGTGGAAAAAGCCTTGTAACGGTGGAGATACCACTTTTGACACCAGAAATGAAAGAACCGTATATCCGTTGTTCCAAAATTCTTTTGAGTTCTTTTGAACTCTTTTGACAGATTTGGCCCACAACATCCATGAAGGCCACACCTGTGACTACATCTGTTGGATACATGTCAAGGAGAAGGCCTGCAGTGTCTGTCTTCCAACAACATGGCCTTCAAACCCACTATAATCCAGCACTGGGACACCATAACAGAGGATTACATCTGCAGTGGGCCCCAGGCCTTCCGCTTTCGCCTGGGTACCATCATTGCCGCTACACTTACGATTAGAGAGCTCAGACACACTTCCATTTTTATAGAAATTATATATACAATAAATAAATTATATCTTGTTGAAGTTTAAAATTGAAAGTGTTCAAATCTTAATGGACTACTCTGTACAATTCATCAATTTTAGAACAAAAACTAATTTCATCTTCTTCTTTGCATAACTAGATATTATTCATACGTGAGTGCAGAACATCTGTTTTAAAGTGGTTTGCTACTACATTTTTCCATTTACTCAGGCGGGCCAGGAATAGCCTGTCACCTGTGCAAACTTCTTCTAGCAGTTTCATCTTCTCATTTCCCTGTTTGACACTCCTTGGCATTGGCTCTTTTAGCATAATATGTATAAGTTTCGTACTTGCGTCTTCTTTGTATCAGTTACACCAGGCTCCGTCAAAGAAATCCCATATCACTCTCTTAATGTATCCTTTAGGTTCTCCAGACCACTTTTCATACTATTTCATTTAAGATACATAAAAACTGAAATCCTTAATGTAGGCGAAATCAAAGACAGTTGCAACAATTTTCTTTTCATTTTATTCAAATGCATAGAGTAGATTTGACTCTCGCACACCAAAATTTGGCAACACATACCAGCATATGTCGGCTTTGATTTGAATTTATTTAATTGATGCATTTTTGCCACAAATTATATTTGTATATAAATTGTCAAATGTTGCAACTGTCCCCGTAGCCAAAACAGTTGCAATAGAAAAAAAATATTAAATTTGAGCTAGAAATGGTCCAAACGAATCCTAATAATTTTCTTGAAGGAATTGATAGCTAGACCCCTAAAGATATTAAGTTATTAATTTTCAATATTTTAATGCACATTCATTATCACAACCCTCTTCTGGACCCTGCTATACTTAACATATATACTTACTATGAAGCATAGATATAAAAAATAATGAATATAATTAACAACACCAGGAAAACTGTAACACCTGTCGTAACTGTTCTGTTTAGCTTTCCAAATTTCTCCTCACTGAGTGACTTTATAATTTTGATAAAATTATATCCACTGATAACAAAAGAATCAATCATAAAAATTATTTCAGTTACTGGAAAAATAGTTAAAAGGCGACCACATTATTACTATATAATAGTTCTCAAAATAACAACTTTTACTCCCCAAAAAATTTGAGGCTATAGCTTATTTGATGTTTTAGAAAAAAGTCAAGTTGCAACTGTTCCCACTCTATCTTCATATATATTATATAGGGTGTAAGATCAAATCGAGGCATTTTTCAAAAATATTTAAACTGTAACTAAGTTACACATATGTGATATGAATGTTAAAAAAGAGTTCATCTATGTATCCACCTCCAGCATCAATCACAGCCTCTATCCCCATCCAAAAGAATAAACAGGGGTTGATGAGGTAGTTCCTTGGTATGTTGGTCATTGTTTTCTTGATGGAGGTTATCAGAGATTCCTTGAATGCATGAGATGTTGGATTTGTTTTAGATTCTAAAACGTAGCCTCTGACAAAATAATCTATGAGATTAAGATCCCGACTACTGAGTAGTTATATTTCCTTTCAAAGGAAATCATAGTATTACTCACTCAGCCACTTCAGCAACCTGTCTATGATCATCAGTCTGCAAAAGAGCCTTACTTTTGCACGTTCTGGATTGGGACCCCATTATCATTTGAAAGCTCGTGATAACAAAATGGCCGGGACACACAAGCGTTGATTTGATCTTAACGACTTGTTTATATGAAAGTTATATCTTATATAAGTCCCAAGTTACATATTTACACCAAATAATATTCTGGTTGGACTTCAGTTATATTGAACATTCCATTAAATTAAGTTTATAAGCAAATCCATGTTCCCTTCTAAAATATATCATGTTATGTTGCATAATTCTATTTTTTAGAGATAATCTAAACAGGTTTGAGGGAAAAACTTTTTTTTTTGCATTCTATAAAATATATTTCCTATCTAAACTAATTAATTAAACGATGATGCAGTATGTGCCAAAAACTAAAAGCATATTTGCCATTGATTTAATCGAATAATAATAGATAAAAGTTGTCTAAAAACATGATCAATATAAGCAATGCGACAACACAAGACTATATCAATAAAATATTTGATTGTTTAATCAAATAAAATTTGGCAAAATCATCTGCATTTATTTTTGGCATATGAGATAAGGACTTTTGAGCTTTTTTTTAAATCTTATTTTATATATATAATCCTTTTTGCACTTCCTGTTTATTTGATACATTTTTTGAAAACTAATATATATTTTATTTATATTTGTATATTATACTGGTACTTGAATTTTTAATGTTGGGAAGGGGCATACTCCAAAAAAATGAAGAAATAAAAAGTTTCAGCCATATTAATCAATTTTTAGAGGTTGCGCATAAGCCAAAATAGAGCAATTTATACATCACATACATTATTTTAAATGAATGAACAATCTGTCAAAAGTGTGTATGTATTTTTCTTTAATAAGAATTAGGCATATCTTAAAAAGTACATAAAGTATTGTTGTATTGTTTCTATGACCTTTTTATACCTACAAGATAAGATTATAAATCCGGAACAAGTTTAAACCTCAATATCTTGACAACATTATGATCAATGTTTATAAAAGTGTGCTGATCAGATTCAACTGACAAAATTGTATAAGGAAAAAATATAAAATTCTTGAGATCTCCCCGAAATACAAACGCCGTACGGTCCTTGTGTGTCTCCTTCCGGGGCCCATGCCTAAAGAGATTATAAAACATAAAAACAAAGTATTTTGTAAATTGCTTAATTAATTTTGGGAAATGAATTATAATACACTTTATTCTTAAAGTTTCCGGTTTAAAATCCCCCCCCTCTTTGTATATCAAAGGATCTTAACTTCATTTTTTTTTTTACCATAGAAGGATTTTTTTTTGCAAAATGTATCTCCAACATTTCAAAAACAAAAAACAAATCGAATAGGCAATCTAATATACATAAAAATATTGACATATTGTGTGCAAAATGTTGAGTTAATTTTTATTATAGGAAATAATATTCGCGTAAGGCCTACCAATTAGGATAAAAAGAAACAAGACAAGGATATATTTTTTTTTTTTTGCAAAGGACTAAATACATAATTCATAATATTTTTTATATTATGAATTACAAAGTAGCTTATTTATTGAATAAAAAATAGTTTGCAAACCAAATGTCGAGAAGACATAGTATCGAAATATGATACTGTGTCAAATATTGAAAATACCTGTCATATCTTATTAGTTAACAACCAGAGAAAAAAACTAATCTTAAGCAGGTATATTCTTTCTATTTTTCTATTATAAAATCTGGCAAAATTATGACCAATATCATGAAATATAAGTATGTTCTAAACACATATTTTTGTATTTATCAAAATTTATTTTCCAATCACATAAGGAAAAGATTGAATCTTATTATAGACATTCTTTGAACCTCAAGTCGTCTATTCCTTTGTAAAAAATACATTTCTGTTGAGAATTACATCAGGTTATTTTTACAGAAAAGTTTTTCTTGATTTTAGGATGACAAATTGGTAGGCGCATATAAAAAACAATAATTTTGCCAAACTTCAACTGAATTATCATATGTCCTAGGTTAGTTAGTCATTGGCTTCTCTTTGAAAATGTTCCAAATGTTGGTTCTTACCCTTTCCCATGGTGCTACATCGCTAAAACTAAAATATCCTATGTACTTTGTGCTCAGATGCCAATTCCCTCCCCTCACTTGATAAATCAGTGCTTTTTCATATTTGATTATTTTGAGCAATAAACGAAGTAATTAATTGTACTATACTTATGATCTGTTTCGAAAAGGACCAAAATACAATTTCCGGTAGAACACTTGTCATATATATATATATTATACAACCTGAAAAGTCCCGGGCTTAACAAAGAAAATACATTTTTCTTTTTTGTTCCAAATTGGGTTTTTTCTCTCATTATCATTAATATTTTGTAATTATTATTATTTGCTTTATAGAGTAGTGTCTGCATCACACTTTTCAAGCTATTGCTTAGCTTAAACGCTATTTTTTCCAATCAAAAACTTGTATACATTTAAAATACAAAATTGTCTTTGATTCATTGTTTTGGAAATAACAAAAGTTGCGTCAACCTTGGCACAATAACTCACAAACTAAAAACAGATTGTCATGAAATTTTGACAGTTGACTTTTGATTGTTGGTACTAAATGAAAATGAGGTAAATTTTGAAAAAATAATATATAAAATGTGTTATGTTTATATGTAAGCGTAGCTATCCGCTATCACCTTCCTTGTAGTCATATATATGTATGCTATCACAATATTATTTCTATAAAGAAACTTTGGCTATCATATACAAATATAAATTGATGCCTACACTTTTATGTTAGTACTATGAAATATACGTGTAATTCATTTTTACAGTTGTAGAGAAATAATATGACAAAGATAATCTGGAAGTTCTTAAGATATAAACAGCAGTTGGTATGATTGTTTTATTTGGCTAACTACTTTCTGATTTTGTTCCATTTTTCTGGGTTTTTTTATAGAAAATGTTGCGTGATGCAATAAAACTAACAATGTATTCCTCTTTAAATGATTTATGTTCATATCAATGTATATTAATTCAAAAAACTGTAAACCAAATTTGAGTAATTCCTCTGTTTCATCTTAGTCAATGTCATTAATAAAATTGTCAAGTACAACAAAAGCTTTACTTTAGGTACTAATACAATAGGCTAAAATTCCTTTATAAGGAGTTCATGCAGTCCCAAACTTGATTTTTTTTACCATAAACATTGAAAAAAATAGGGAAAAAACATTCGTTTAAAGTTAGTAGTGATAGATAGATTCTAGTATTTAAGATTAGTTGTTTACTTTTTTTTAAAAATGATAGATAATTATGGAATTATTATTTTTCAAGAATGATACTTCATCTCGAAAGGAATAAATTAATTTTAGAGATCTGCTAACGTAATTGAAAACCATCCATGGGTCTGATAGCGCTAATTCACTTACAAAATACAATTGTCAGTATTAAAACCTCATTGTATAGGTATTGTGTTTTTGAAGTTTGATGCATTCCATATTTTGTTCTTCAAAAATAACAAAAATAGAGGCTAAGTACTATAATTAAAACCCCTCCATAGAAATCAACAAGCAATATATTAAATATATACATAAATGTACAAATACAAATTTAGTTAGATAAACTATGGATCCATTATCAATTATTATATACAATTTATGATAATATCATTTTCACATTGATATTTATCTTTGAATAGGACCTAAATGTACATCAGTTTACGCATTAGAAAACAAAAGATCAGTTATTCATGCTTTAATTGAGACATTCTTTGTTTATGAATAGACTTTAATTATTATCGTTCTTATATATAAATTTTCACAGCTCATATATGTAAATAACCTATATATGTTAATTTAATAAATGTTTATAAAATGGAAGACATCTTATGTAAATTAAATGGAGAATGTTGAAATTACATAGGCACATATTACACCCACTTTAAAAAAGGCAAAAAAATGAACCATGATCAATGTGGTTCAAAACATTCAACTCCATTTTCCTTAATGTACACATTCTGTGACCTACTTTTACCTGACAATAGATTTCTATAGTAAAAATACTTATAAAACTGCCACAAAATAAATTTGTCTTCTAGGTACAGAGGTTCTGGATATAAATTTAATTTTGACACATCTTTTTTAAATTATTTTTTTAGAGGTATCATGAATTGCAATGCAAAAGTTTGTTATACAGTGTGGACCGTAAAAACTGTAAAATGAATATTTGCATATGATTTCTTTAATTTATTTATAAAGCTTTGTGTGAACACTAATGGTTTATTAATTACGAGTATAAATCATCAAAAATGGTGTACATTTGCAGAAATGTTGTCTTAATCCTAAAATTAGGGAGACTTTCAGTATGTTCAAATTTGAATGAGCTTTTTGGTGTTCCTGTACTCCGAAATTAAGCATATTCCAAAATCCATCAGATTCAAATACAAACTGAATGAAGACTAAAATGTATTGCCCCAAAAGTAAGGAAAATTAATGTTACACCATTTTTGCGTCATAATGGATGTGTTAAAGAAAACACCATCTTGTTAAAGAGGTATAAGTATCTTCCCTTAAGTAGGAATTAGCCCATGTCTCGATGCCTTTCTCAAGGATGGTGCTCACGTAATCAATGTTGTTAATTTTGACCTTACAGGACTGGTTAATCACAACTATACTATCCTTGATTCTAATTTTTCTTTTAATAGATCATATAGGACAAATCATATCCTTTTTTATATCAAAATTTGATGATTTTGGCATTTTAATATGACCTCCAAGGAATAACTTTACCATCACTAAAAACTAAAAAAAATATTGTGTGGCGTGCCAGACCTCAACAAACTGAGGGATTTATTCTTTCTATTCACACTCTTTTTTTGTCAATGAAGGATCACCAAAAAATGTTCTGAACAATCATTGTTAATGTTTGATCAATTATTTATTACGAAATTCTTAAAAATGATATCTCTAAACTTCTACAAGTTATATAAGTTTAATTTCAGTTTTAATTTTTATAGTATAATAATTATTCAACTATTATTGTTCTGCATTAAGAAAAAAAATTACCTTTATCTCAAAGCATTTTCGCGATGCCAAACAAAGTCTGTAATCAGATCCCAGGCAAGTTGTGAGCCAATATTAAAGTGTTCAAAATTTGTAAAGGCTTAAATGTATCCCGGTTAGCTAATAAAACTACGTCTCGTGGAATTAGAGGACAGTTATAATCTACAACGCCAAAAAACCCGGTTTAACATCAATAATATCGTCATTCTGGTATAATAAACAGGTTAGTTTTTTTTGCAATTCATGCAAATCAATGAGTCCAATGTACTTAATAATAAACAGATTTACTGTATGAAGGCCTTTCCTGGCAAATCAAACTTTGGGAATGATGAGACTCCTGGCCAGACTGTTAAAGGCATTCATAAATTTGTAGATGAAAAAATCATAACCCAGACAGCACAAATTACAGCAAATTGAGACCATGCTCTGTGGTAAAAGTTCACCAAATTTCAGTCTCATCAAGGAACGAATAACTAAAGAATGAACAAAACATAAACTAGGCTATATTATTGAAGTGATATCTTCGTCACTTCGAAACCGGTTAATGAGCATTTTTAATATCAAAGGGCTTCATAAGGAATAAAATATGAGTTTTATGTAATTTGTATAAAATATGAGTTTTTATGTAATTTGTACGATATATCAAAAATAACAAGTACTCAGAAATAAATGTTTAAAAGATAATTACAGAAGCGTTTCCGTAATCTAAAGCCTGTAAGTTATATTTATCCAAGAACACAAGTAAATAGCATTAAACAAAACTTTTATTTTCTATATTCAATTCTAGTCGTACTTGACAGGTTGATCACGAATATGTAACTAGTTTTTTCAAATAAAATCTGGTTTTTGACAAATTTGAATTTAATTTTTTTTGTATGTTTCTCTTTTCAAAGGTTTGAACCAACTTTGAAATGACAAAGATCAATAATCCACATGAAAACTAGTCTTCAATTGTTTAACCATTAATATTGAAGATTTTATTTTTAATTTTTGACGAATTTCAGTGTTTAACAATTGATAAATTTCTGCTTTAAAAAAATTCAAATCAATATTGCAGATAAAATAGACACACTAGAACCAAATACTCTTTAAAAAATAAAATCTTAATAATTTTTTCTTGAATAGGTATGGATTTTTGAATTTTTTTCTAAAAAATGTAATATTTGAGATTTCATTTTGAAAATAACTGTGAATTTTTGTACGTATTTTTATAAAAAAATTAATATTTGAGTTTTTTTTTAATATGTATTGATTTTTGAATTTTTTCCAAAACAATTTAATATTTATAATTAAATTTTGGAATTTTTATGTGAATAACTGTTAATTTTTAAGTATTTTTCCACAAAATTTAATATTTGAAATTTTTGTGAAAAGCCATGGATTTTTTTAGATTGGAAAAAAAAAAAAAAAAGCCCCCCCCCCTAAAAATATATATATTTATATATTGTATATAATCCTGCTGTCGTCCATACTTACCAACACAGAGAGCTGATGAGGTGACTCAAATTAATAATGATTTTACAAATATTTATTTACGAGGGCTTCCATACAATTACAAAATCTATATACCTACGTACAAGTTATGTAGGTTAAAAAAAAAAGATTTCTAAATATGATTTAAATAAATTCATATAAAATATATTTTTTATGTTTGTATATATTTGACTTTTCACGAAAAATAATTAAATAAACTTCTTGTTATATTTTGTCACACGATTAAACGTATGATCATATGTAAGTGTATTCGTTTGACTATGTACTTACTTACCTTTTGAGAGTGCCATGAAGTGAAATTTAAGTAATATGTTTATTATGAATGTTTATATTTTGTATTCTCATCATTTAAAGGAAATGTTATTATGTAGTACATACATACTTATATGTTTCAAAAGTACATGATTTCTATTTTAAGAGTTATATAGTGAAAAAGGTGTAAAAAAATGTTTTCCCTTAGTTTATGTCTTAGGATAAAATCAACTACAAATCTGTTGATGGTTCAAAAAATTTCTTTTTAGAAAGCAGATGCATTATGCCTTACTTCATATAACTGGAAACTAGTGTTGGATTCGAGTTTAAGATCGATTAATAGAAAAAATGAAAGCCACTTGGTTTGCTCATTCACGGAACTCTATATACCTGGAATATAGACGGCATTTTTCATTTTCCCATATGAGTCAATTTTTCTTTGAAGTGTACCATAATAAATAAGAGCTGAATAGGTAGGTTGTTATTTATATTTGTTACCTATGTTGTTATTTATACTTCTTACCTATGTTATTAATGAAAAAACAAATAATTCCTTGCAAAATTGACTTTATTTCAAAATATTATCTATGAAGGTCAAAACACTTTTGCATGCGTTTGAGTCAGTTTTCAAATCATTTTTTCCATTCTGATTGAGGTGACTCAAAAGCATGGGGTTTGAATGCATTACGTTCTTTACTGTGATGAAAACTGCTGACCGCGTAATTTATTTTTGAGGTATGGGAATAGCCAAATGTCATTGGGGGATAAATCAGGGTTGTACGGCAGATTACCCATCATTCCGATTTTTTGACTAGCCAAAAAGCTCTTTGTTTGAACCAAAGTGTGAGCCCTTGCATTGGCATGATAAAGAATGATTTGCCTCTTCACCTTATTTTTTCAAATTTCTTGGAAGACTTTGGGCGGAAAACTGGTCGTGGATCATTCAGATTTAACTATTCTAAGTTGCTCTAATACCCTTAAACCTATGTAATCTGTCAAACCGAAAAAAACAAGCAACTATTTGCTTTGATGTGCAAACAACTTTTGTTAGATTTGGCTTATATTGAAAGGCCCATACAGTCGATTGCTGTTTTGTTTTAGGCTCATATGCATGGATCTATGTTTCGTTACCTTTGTAAATTTTATACACAGGTTTTGATGCACCTCGAACAAAAAATTTTCACCATATCCTGGCGCCAACCGACACAGCCTTCTTTTGATAATTTTTCAGATTATATGATATTCAATGTGAACAAATTTCTAGGCTAGGCAATATCCTGTAGATATTGATCATACTGATCCTCAAAAATGCATTCGATCTCCCGGTAAGTCACTAGACAATCTTGTTTTATTTTCTCATGCACAGCATCAAACATATTCTGGCGCGATATCTAAGTAGCAGCCTTCGTATATTGAATTTATCAATACTAAAATGTTTCTTACAAAAAAAATAGTTTGAAAACGAAAAATGAATTACTTACGACAGATATAATTAAATGTGTTAATTTCCAAAGAATTACCAACTATAAATAATACACTAAGAACTAAAGTTTAAAGTATATATTATGAGGAAGGATCTATGACTCAAGTGGGAACAAGAGGGAGACGGAAATGACGTCGATAGAGTTCAATATATTTATAATTCCATGGCTATTATGTACATGACAAATACTCGTATAAATAAAAACGGATACCACCAACAAATATGGGCTTTTTTTTTTATTACACCTATCGACGAGTAATTAACCACAGGGTACCTTTTTTGCAGATATTTTTTTCATTGAAGTTCCAGATACTAGACCATGGGTACGGGTATTGCCCAAACAAGTTCGTACTAAGACTATTATATCCGTCATAATAACCAGTCTGGATCGTAAAAACACAAAAAATATTTGTGGCTGATATCTTTTACTCTTCCAAAGAAAATATACTTAACCCTCATCCGGTCAATTAACATAATACATTTTGTTTTAATTAAACATTCTATCTGTAATAAAAATATACATGTGTACAAAGTACATATGATAAAATAGTTCTGAGCTTCTTACAATTAAGGATGTAATTTTAGGTTAATTTTGTTCTGTGTCTTTTAAATAGGGATATACACATACATCTGTGGAGATAATTCTCATTAACAAAATGATCCAACTTTGGGGCGTATTACCTATCATTATAAAAATGATAGGTTACCAAATTTTATGAATCTTTGGTTTTATCTATATTTTTTATAACCAATTAAATTAATGGATTCTTAAACGCAAAAAAGTATCTCATTAGTTATACAAAAAAGAAATACAAGAAAGATATTTTTTGTCTCAATATTACCAAAAATAAAAATACATAATACAAAATGGTATAGGCTAATTTCAAATGGCTCAAGAATTATAAAGAATTTGTAAAAGCTTATAATGACAACGTTAAATTTTATGACTAGATAATGACTTGAATTCAGTCTCAAGAATAGTTCATACGCATATTTACGACTAAAATTTAATATATGTTATTTTATGATAAACTTAAATTAATACATAAAGTATTATTCTATTTGCGTTATTTTAGAATAGAATGGCCCTCATATGCAAGTACTTTAAGTAAAGCTATTCTTCAAAGTATCCAAATAATGTATTTTGTAATAAACGTGATGAATTGCAGTAACAAAATAGTTAGTACCGAGCATTATATAAAGATGGGTTTAAAACAAAAATAGTTTACATTTTTTTTTTTTTTCTCTATATAACTCTACATTTTCATACATATTATATTTGAGACACAAATTTTTAAATCTTCATGGAGGCAATATTAAATATCTAGGGTATACCAACGAAATCTGACGCTTTTGATCTACATATTTAATTTAATATGATATGAAATGGTATTTTTTTTTAATAAATTCAAAAACCATAACCTGAGCAGCAGATACAATCAGTGAGAATATACCTCACTCAATGTAGCCTGGGTTGGTCCTAATGAAGGCCTCCATTCGGATCCTAAACCACACGCAGGCACTGGAAACTAGAACCCGATCTAAATTATTGCATTGCAAGACGGTGGAATCAATCAGGGACTTCTTGGTAGTGTGAGAAACTCCTTAACCTTTGTGTCAATGTAGCTTCAGAAAAAATTCAAATACAGGTTGGGGGAGGCTATTAGGCTAAATATACTTGGATGGCATCCTTGTGATTACTCCCCTGGGGTTCTTTGTCTACATTAGGGCCTTTTTCAACTCAACAACTCTTCTCCTGTCGATCTTTGTCATTTTTGAGACGTCAGCATTGCTAATATTTAGATCGTTGTTCACCAAAGTTATCACTACAGCGGACCTGTGCCTCTGAAAATGAGATAGGCATGAAATCTTCTGTTATTAAGTCAAAGGGGGTGTTATGTCTATTAAGTGAAACGTGTATATTTCAACTCAAAAAAAATCATTACACTATTTTGTAATCATATATGTCAGAAAAATCCGGAAATCTGGATTTTGTTGTTACACCCAGTATAATTAAGGGATCATTAAACAGAATTTTTTTTTAATTTGTAACTTTTCCAGTGATGTAAAAGTATCAAAAAAATTACAAATGTAATTTTAGATTTGTTATATGGTAAAAATCATTGATTTTTTAAGAAATATCAACTAAATCAATTTTTCAGATACTTCGAATTGAAAAAATATGCAATTTTAACCAAAAAATTCAAAAAAATGACCGATGTTCCAAAAAAAAAAAAAAACATTTTCGTAAGTAATAATAAAAAATGATTAAAATTTTACAAAATCAAGTATACTGAATACGCAATAACCTAGTAGCCGTTATACAGTGCTTGTTTGTTTGATTACTCAAATGAAATCCCTTGTAGAAAGTGTGCGACCTGACCCTGGTGGCTTTATCCTTGTACATATGTATATACCTATAGACAAACCCATAATATACGGATCATTTCACCTAATGAAATATAAAGAGAAAAAACATCCACAAACTCGTTAAAGGATAAATTTATTAATATTTAAAACTCATGAAGAATCATTAAAATTAATGTTGAGTATCTAATTGTTAAAACTTAGTGAGACGTAATACATGGAACTGAAGTATGAGGGAAATACATGTAATCATAGGTGCTTACTCTAAGGAAGGGAGACCACACGGGTCGTCCTGGGCTCTTTGCCTTTTTTTCATTTTTCCAAGTATCATTTATTAGAGTGTTATACGCAGAGGTACATTTGTATGTGTGTCATTTTATTAGATGGCCTCGAGCTGTTACGAAGACGAAGAGCCATAAGAGCAACAACCAACAAAAAAAATCAAGTTGTGTGTGTGGCCATAAGATTCATAAAAGTTAATAAACTCATTAGCTTGGAGGAGGACAGGGAATGAAATAGTAATTAAAACCTTATTGTGTCAACTATGATCTTTATTCTTTGTGAAGAGAAAATAAACGTCCTACAAAAAATACTTACACGTTACAACAAAAGAGTGTTTTCTTGAAACACCAAGTTCGTTAAAGTAAAAGTTTTTTGAAGCACCGTAAACATTTTTTTTTTTTTTTTGCAAAAATATGAAAAGTGTTAGTTACTATAACTTTATAAGAAATGGTCACGCTAAATCAAATAATATAACATGTGAAAGTTACCTTTAATATATATAAATTAATGTAGGTAGAGTTGCGGAAATGCATTGATGTCTCTATTCTTTCGAAGACAAAAATGGGACACTGAATGAGTAGATAATTAGTCATGGAGTCTTGATAAACATAATTTAATTCGGTTGAAAATATTTTAATTTTGAAAAATCTACGACAAAAAGATTTTTATACCTCAATTTAAAGTTTCTTTTGATTTTACAGAGTGGGGACCCAAAACTTACAACAGAACAAACTTATTACGAAAAACATTATTTTTATGGAATCAAGAAAAGAGAACTCAAAACCAATTTGTGAAATGTTAAGAACAATATTTATCTATATATTTTATTCAATATGACCTCATTCATGAGGGCTACATGGAGGGAGGCCAGAAGTCAGCCATGTTTTTGCAGCAGAAGTGTTGATTTTTCTTGGCAGTAATGCTTCATTTCCATCCTTACTGGACTTTTTGCTGTTGTAGGCGTTACAGATGGAGATACCAAAGGTCTCTGCATTATACTCGGAGGAAAAGCAAAAGTGTGCGACACTTTCATTGCATCGACTATATGATTTTAATCTGTTGATTATACAAATATTTTTCAGATTTTGTGAAAAGATAAATATATATAAATATATATTTTTCCTTTTCCATTTTTTTAAAAAAATAATTTGGATTTTTTATTGTTTTAATGAAATATTTTCAGCAAGTCCCCCATTTTTACGTTTTACAAATTCCTCCATTAATTTCGCCTCACACCTTCCTGTAATCACAGCTCTAGGCTCTTTCATTCACGATATGCCCAATATGTAATACCTCAATTTTATATACCCATACAAGCATTTGGCCTAGGCCAAATCCCCAAAATGTACCCCCCCAAACCGGCATTATTCTTTATATATGTATCAGCCCTTTTTATTCAAATTTGTGAATACCTATAATATTTATTTAAGGGTCATAAAATAAATAAATAAACTATTTAAATATTTAGTGCAACGTCAATTTAGATTTTACTATGTTGTATACATATAATAAATCCATAATCATTTCATAACAGAAATCATATATAATTAAAGTATACAAAAGCAATAGTGATATTTAAAAAATCAATAATTACCTTGGGAAAATGAACATTCATTAATGTTTATTTTATAGGCAATTAACAGGTACATACATACTCTTAAATACATGTTAAATTTCCAAATTTCTCTGTTCTACGAATATCCAATATTCACTACTAAATATGACATACAAAAAAATTATACGACATAATTATTTATATATGGATGGCTATAAACATATCCTATATAAGACATATGTTAACATAAATATACGTGCGTAATAAAAATACTTCATGAATATACAAGTATATTCTGTTGGTATATATAGGCCTAATCGTTTATTTTAATGGAGCAAAGTTTATCGGTAGAAATGTATGTTGGAATGAAAAAACTTCATTTTTGAGCGAACGAATAACGATGTAGTCATATTAATGAAATCTTGTAGGCGTTTTGTATGTAGCAATGAGCGTGTATACAGGGCCACTACATATAATGGTAGGTCCCTAATGTATATAATGTGTCTATTTTTTATCCGAAAAATAGTTACGTATTTATATTGATGAAATCTCGCAGAATTTTTGCATGTAGCATTGAGTATGTATATAGGGTGCATTAAATAGAATGCTCCCTGATGTATAGCATATGTATATTTTTGATCTAAGAAATAACAAAGCTCTCTCTTACATTGTGCATGTAGCATTGAGCGTATGTAGGTAGTGCTTTTCCAGTTAGCGCTCTAGATTAACTCATATTATTTATTTTGTTCTCATGCAGTTATTATTATATTTTCATTCTTGAGGAGGGAATATTAAGCATTGACTAGATAAGTGTGATGTTGCTCATAAAAAAAGGTACGTAACAGTTTGAATTTCAAGGATAGTTATCCTTATATTTTTAGGCAAAGTTTGTTTGTTCGACGACCCTTAATAATACATGTACTACCGCTAATATATAAATATACTACACTTTACGTATAAAAAAATGGAGGCAAAGTGTGTCTGTTCGGCGAAACTTAATAATACAGTGTACTGCCGTTAATAAACAATACTAGACTACACTTTATGTATGAAAAAATAGAAATGTTGGGCAATATATGTAGTTCAAAAATGTTCCTTATGGTAAAAAATGAAGAAATATACATGTTTTCATTCCAAAAAAGTTGAAATTTTTGTTTAAAATTTGCAATTGTTTGAAAATCTGTTTGGAAGTGAAAAAAAAAATCCACCATTTTATTAAGTACTCTTATTTATATGCTCGTATCTATAAAAATATACAAAATGGAGATACTACTTATGAATAAAACCTAAATGGTAGGCATATATTTATAAATATGGATCTCAAAAATGTATGGAAAATATGTATTTGCTTCTTAGAAAACAGAGCCACAAAGTAAATGCACACACGAATCTTTAGCAAATACTCTGTCATTATCAATCAAAAATATTTTTTTTGGATATATATTGGAACATTTCACCTGAGAAACGTTTCAACTCTTTCCGTCGAGCTCCAATACTCATCAAATTGCTTAAGAACAAGAAATAAACTTTTATTTATTTTAAATTAAAAGTTGAAATAATATATTTGGATTTTTTCATTTGAAAAACAATTTTTAAATTAAGTTCACAATGCCCATGTAACAATAACTCTCCATTATGTATAAGGATCCATCATTTTTGACATTGAGTAAAGTAAAGTACAGTCAAACCTGGTCTAACAGCCATCTGTCGTAAGCTTTTTACTGCAATAAGCTGCCATATCTAGTAGTCAAATTCAGAATAGTTACAAAAAGGATATATGGTTTAAGAGGGCACCTGCCCTCAGCGGTAACTTTGCCATTGCTAGACCACTTAATACAGGTTTTAACTGTAGTTAGTAAACTCATTGATTAACCATTCTTTATTTCAAAATGTGATGCATTTTTCACTTATTTTAATTCCTGGAGTTAAAATAGAAACCCGAGTCGGTTTGGCTCATATCACTAAACCTCATTAACTACTTTGATTTTTGTGGTGCTGCTGTTTCTAAGTGATTTTCTAATCAATCACAATTTAACCTATTTATAGGCCTAAATTAGATTTTAGGGATTTTTTTAGAGGAGTCATAATATATTTTCTAGCTATTTTAAAGATTCCAACTAATGTTGGATCGGTTCGAGAACCTAATCAGTCTCTAGGATTGAAGAATATATAAACGAAGGAAACGAAGGAGATTCTGATTGAATGGATAATTATAAGTTCTAGACACACACTTTCTATTTCTAATTTCAGGTATATTGTCTCCTTGAAAAGGGTTATGACTAAACTTCATCAAATGAAATGACATAGTTAGTAACTACGTCATTTCAGCTGATGTAACTAGTCATTACCATAAAATACCGCCTTGCACTAAAAAAAATTATTTGGACGGGACTTATAGAACTGCGGGTTTTTTAGACCGATCCAAAACTAATTCCAACTAATAAACTTAGTGGTAGCTCTACTTGTCATAAGATGAAATCTATGAGATATATGAAGAATATTGAGGGGATTACGCAATGTATACCCATTTTCGATGGGAGTTAAAATTAGCCAACAGGGCTTCTCAATTTCTTTTTATTACCCCTGTTAAAAATGTATTCTCCCGGAATAACACAAAATATAAACTCCCTATCTACTTGGTATGAATATGGAAATACTTGATTGGCTTAGATTCCAAGGAAACCCCATATACATTACCGTTTTGTTCAATCAGAAACAATGAAACAAAGTGCATTACGGAATATGTTAAACAGATTGGTTGGTCCGGAATTGTAATTGTGTTTTGCACTTAGCAATGTCAGTTTTGTTAAATTTTTTAAACATTTCCAAACTACACAAGAAGGGAAATATTGCAAAATTTCCCTTATTATTTGTTTCCAATGACTTTTCCACAATGAAGACATTGAAACAAGGTAACACGTATAATCTGAGCCTCAAATTGCCATGGTAAATGCAGTATTGAAGGTACGGCATTAGGTAGCCAAACGAGCTAGATACAGGTCACCCTGTACTATCCCAACTGGTGTTATACTAACTGCAGGCTAGTGGGTTACTGTGTCTGTCGAACCCAACCTATACCCTGTCAGGGATCTAACTCAATTCATTTTATACCCCATCTCCTTCTCTATTTTTAGGAATTAACCTTTGAAGAGTGTAACATTTACGACCAATAAAAATAAAATATTCATCAATCAGTCCTTTAATCAAATGATAAAGAACAGTGAAGAAAAAAAAACTGCTCACAATCAAACAAAGTTTACTTTTTTGTGTTTGTGAGGTCACACCGTGTTGAATAATCATACAATGCAACTGTTTTTGTAGATGTGGCTCCAAGCACTAAGAAAAATAAATAGAGATGCTACGTTTGATATAAATAATATCTTTTTCATAACTAAGATTAAGTACTATAAGGTTTTCATCCATAATATTTTTTAATTCCCATACAAGTTTGAGTATCTGAAGCCAGTTCGGATCTCTGTTTTTTTTTTCAGATACTTCAAGCTTACTTATACTGCACCAGGGTCTTTCAAATTAGACTCCAAAGCCCGTCCTATCTCTAGACTCGAGTCAATCTTTAATGAGTTAACAGAACTCGGTTTGGCTCAAAATGACACAGGTTTTTCACCTGCAAGATTATTAAATATGTATCCCTATTTTGAAAATTCAAACTTATTAGTATGCAAGGTTTATATTGCTTTTAGTTGTTGATAGTGATCTTTAACTATAGATATCTTCAATAGATTATTTTTATTAAATTAACACAAATACTCTTCTATTAAATTTACACTCACGAGGATTTCGACAATTTTCACATCCCTACGCCTGTCTGTAACATAGTAGGGAGACAATGACTTGAAGGCTGCCCCATTCAATACTTTAATGCTAGAGGACAATGACATAAACGTTGTTTCATATGCTGTTTGAGCTGTCAGAGAGATTGAGATTGGTGAGGGTATGTGTGTGAATATTTCCTAATTGGTAGGTACTTTACATTAATTTTTTTTTATAAAATGGGTTGAATAATATATTTATAATATGAGATAAATATAAGGTGTCAACACAGGTTTTTATATGGTAAATATGTACTTTTGGGTGTCCAAAGGGATTGAGAGTGTTACTGAATGCAAGAAAATTCATTTGACGGTTGTATAAAGTACAATTGTACTATTAGAATCCCTGTCAACAGCTCATTTTTTGATTTTATGACTATCATTATGTTGGAACACACGTTTTTTCTCGACTATTAAAAAAGATACTACTACAACCTTTTCAATAGGAATCCTCAATATTATGGAGATTATTGTGAACAAAAATCAATAATTTTGGTCAACTTTTCCCAGAAATACTGGATAAAAACTAATTTTCAAAGGGGTAAACTAATTTTTTGAGAACAATATTGTTCGTCAATTTTTCATTGTTTTTGTTATAACCTATATCATTTGAATCATTAATTATTTTCCAATCAGTGGATATAATTTGAAGCAGATTCAAATCTATATATATTGGAATGTTTAGTAGAAAGGGGTCAGTTGCAAAAAGTATTGTCAATTTCATCGTAGTCTTCTTCTTTAATATCTCATATATTTACAGCAATGAACAGGTTAGTGAGAGTGAATTTCTTCGATCAATAATAATGTTCAGTTATCTATGAACAGAGTTCCTTAACCACTGGGTCGTTTGAAAGTTATTTTATTTTTAAAATTGACTACCGTGCAGGCTAACTAAAGAATTAACGAATACAGCTGCACCTATTTCAAAAAATGTCTTATCTATTTAAAAAATTGGGAGTATGGCACATTCATAAGACAGTTGATACATTAATATTAAGACAAGACAAACAGCTAATATCAAAATATATTTTGTTCCAATATTTTACACATGATTCCCGTATCCTTAAAATAATTTTGTTTGTTTTGTTACAATTGGTTTGTTTTGTTTGCCAACAGATTAATATCCTACGAATACAATATTTAGAAAAAAAAATCAAAACAAAGTATTGATCAGTGGCTTTTCAGGGGCAAGATTTGTATAGGGTCTGGAATCTGACTAGTTATTTTGTAGTTGTAATCATTTAAGAGCATTATGTTCATTCGTGATGATTTTATCCTTTATTGGTTATTAATTTACTTGATCGAAAAGGCTGACCCGTGAGAGACAAATTTATTTGAATAAAAAATATTTGAGTGGCTAAGTACGGATTTATTAAGTTGATTCCAGTTTAGTAATGTTGGCAAAATGACCGTTTAAAAAAAGAAAAAGAAAACAATTTTATGGAAGCCTTTGTAATGAATAAATCTTATCCTGGTTTTTTTACCTAAGGTAATGACCAGGGAGAAAAACTATGTGTTACACTCTTTTTAAGAAGTCCATAAGTTATCCTAGCTGTATTGATTTAAATGCGAGTACTCTGATTATTAAGCATTCAATGTCTATAAAAATTATTCACCGTTGACCCTTGAATTCCCTTCTTTTTTCTGATTGCATCATATAAATATCGGAGCAAATATCAAAATTTCTAAGATTTTTCTCAAGTGAGAAATAAAATGAATGCAGTTCTGTAAATATTATTGAGTTCAACTTTCTTCATTCGATTTTTAACTATTGCAATCCTCCCCCCTAATTACGGAGGGTCAATTGTAACATTTAACCGCTCGAATTTACAGGTATTTTGCTCAAAAACTCATGAGAAACACAATATCTAAATAAATTCAAACAAAAGCAGACACAATTTTTGTTAAATTCTGACGTATCACAGTCTGAGTTTTTTGAACCAGACTCAAAAAGTGTTCCAACTGTCCCTGGTCTTCTCTAGATACATACTTGAACCCTATTTTATTTATATATGTACATACATATATTGTGGGTTTAACGGTGGAATCTTGATTCCAAAGACAGTCCTCAACATGGGTACACAAAACCCCAAAGTAGACTACACATTATAAAAAATGCAATTATGAAACTGAAGAAACAATTGACTGCCCTTAAGCTACAGAACAAGATTCCAGTTCTTTTGTTGTTGTTGCTTTTTTTTTTTTTATTGTTCCCCATCTATACAATGTAATGCCTCTCCTATCACAAGGCAGTTATGGGGGTACTATTATTAAGATATCTTATGAAAGCTTTTAGCCTTTGGATATCATCATCCTCTCCTTTGGTAATATTACAATTACTATAACGAATACTACAAATAATGGAATAAACTTCATCATTTCTATTTGAGTAGAAGTATTTCTAGTTTGTTTTGTGTTCCATTTCTCAACCTTATTCATTTCGAATGTGGGCGGTTGAATAATGTTGGGGCGTATTTATGTAGAATGCTGGAAGCCATGATATTTATGGGTTTCATAATGAGCTTCAAATGGTGTTGGCTGAAGGAGGTGATCTTTTTTATTGATTATAATATGTGTATATATAATAATATACCTATATTGTGTGTACAGATATATTTATGGAAGACGTGGAGGGTCCTAGAATTGATATTATCACTGAAGAAATCCGTTTGAGCACTATACATAATGACTTTTAAAAATCAATAAATAAATATTGACATATTTAAATTATATTTTAATGAGCAAGCAGTATTCATTGCATTGCAGGTGCCATTAGGAAGGTGGCGCTCGTGTCGCCTCCAAACAATCCTTGTAACCCCAACTCTAACTAAAATAATCATATAAACAAAACTTAAATTTAATTCCATTAAAAACATTCTAAATTCTTGCAATTAACAAACTTACTTTTTTTCTATTATTACATGTAAAATAAGTTGTTTGTTTTTAAAATTATAATAATAATTTTAAATTTTGGACTATTATAAAAAAATTATTAAAAGAGTTTAAAAATAAATATAAATAAAAGTCATAGTCAGGACACTGGGCCTTCCTAAAATTTGGAATGCCCTCCTTCGATATTATAGTTTTGATTATGGTTCTGTCAAGAACATCCAAAGGAGTTATTGAGTCTTATACACCCAGCTCGGAGTCAACTCTTTGAACTAAAAGTCAAGTCTCATGTCTCCAAGGATATATCCTTACCTAAATATAAAGGCATTTTTATCTGTAAAGTAATGTCCTTATTGATCAAAATAGTTGTTCTCAAAGTGATATGAAGGCTATTTTCAAATAACATAAGCCTCTAATGTTACTTGAGCTATGAGTACTAATCTAGATAAAATTGTATATAGCCTTATTATACAAGAAACCAAACTTATAACTAAACCGGTAGATGTGTTAAACTACTTTTATTCCCATTTCCAAAACATTGTTGGCACAAAAAGAGGGCACTTTCCGAAAAGAGAAGTTATTTCCACTGTTGAAGGGAATTATATCTTCTCCAAAGATATTAACTAACTTTATAGCAAAGTATTATAAAGATGATAAAGCCTGTGGTCCAAATGGAGTCTTGGGTAAATTCTATTCGAATTTTAGCGATGAAGTCGTTCCGTATCTTTTAAAAATTGGACGTTCTATGGAAAAATTATGACGACTGCCCAAATCACAGGCAAAAGGAATAATAAAAAAAAGGAAACGATAGCCATTGGAGACCAAATACGGTTCTCAATGAATCATAAATCATTCGTTCTGGAGTATTGGTCAAACAGATGCAACAAAACAACAAAATTGGGATTGAACAAAAATAATTTTTAAACAATAGGAAAATTTCCGATATTTCACGCAATGTACAATCTGCAATTGACACAGTGGAAGGTAAGAAGAAGTTTGAAGCAATAATAACAATAGACTTCTGCAAAGCAAGTCCGATTATATGATGGTCTAACTTTGTATTTCAATTAACCTTGTATACAGCTTTTTTTTTTTATGTGTCGCGTACTCTCCATTTCATTTTTGCCATTCAAAAATATCTTGTGGATAGTATACAAACAAATATTTATACAGAGAGACAAATTTTGCTTTATTAGTAAAGATATACAATATGACATGATCAAACTAAAAAACCATCAATATTTGAAAGATACCACAGATATATAAAGTTGTCGTAATATACAAATCAGTATACAAATGCTGACTAACAATGATAAACACAAGATGGCGACGCTATACTCGGTTATGTATACAAACTACAAATAAGTAGAAAACGCAAAGGCCCAAATAAAAAGAATTATTTACAACATCACCACATGATCTAATTCTATTTCAAGGTTCAAAATATTGATTAGGAATAAAGATGCAGAAACATTCACAACTGACAACAAAATACAGTGAAAATATGTATTATTGAAGTAACACCGTGACAAATGGTTCATTGTTTGAATTAGAGTGGCAAGGCTCTTTCCAAACCACTCATATGGTTCATATCGAGCCTCATGTCCCTCATCATTGAGTTAATAGTCATTTAATCAATAACTCTAATTCGACTTGGATCGTATTTATGTCTCCACTCCTCTACTCTCTATACAAATTAAGTGAAAAAACTAATCTCTGAAGGTATCTTACATAATTACTTTTTTAGGCAAAGTCGTAATTGCAAAATATAATCCTTCATGACCAAGAAACAGGCAAAAAAAAACACCCTGAAATAACGATAAATTTGTTTTTATTTTCCAAATAACTCCCTTGGTACTTTTTTCCATATACTCTGTGCAATACTTTTCAAACTACAACTTATCACGTAAAACCAAGTCACTTTGCTTTTTAGGTAATTGAGGGCCTCATGGTAAAGTGGAGAAACATTTACAAAAGTAAAAAGTCATTTAGCAAATATTTACATTCATATTAAAAATACAATTAGGACATTTTATTTGCAATGTGATTAAAATATATGCAAAAATTATTTTATATTTACATTTTGGTAGAAAAGTGTCTAAAAATAAACTTTTTGACTATTTTTCTGTCTTGATAATTTGTTACTGCAAAAGCTTTTATGTTATCATGAACAATTAATACGCTGTTATCCTACTAACATAAAAGCTTACATTTTATTTTGTCGTCAGGTATCAATTCGTCTGCTTTATTCCCTCATAATCAGTGTTCTGATCGTTGATTGGTTTAATACGAATATGCTTTTGTTAAGGGGATGTGAACAATTGCCATCAAATATTAAACAATCAGAGGCATTTGCGGGATTTTATTTTGGCATGGGCTTTTTTTAGAAGAGACCAAAACTATTTTTAAAAAAATTTGCGGTTTATATATTTATTTTTTGGGAAAAAGCTGAATTTGACCAAATCCCCTTTTTTAGAAAAGATAAAAGGAAAAAAATCTATTTATATGTAGTGTTGACCCTTAAAAAAATATTTTTTTGGGACTACAGGCCCTCAAGTTTTCTCACTATGGACGTCCCTGATAAAAATTATATAGTTAGGAAGAATTGGCTAACGCCTACCAACGGATTTTATCCTTTTTTTTCTTTCATTCTTTTTGAAGGAAAGGTTGAAAGATAAAATAAAAGTAAGGAGAAGCTAATTTAGTTTCTTATTAGTGTTCTTAACGTTGATTCGTTGAATGCTTTAATTATCTTTTATTAAGATTTAAACAATTCCTAACAATAATTTAATAATTATTGAGAAAATTTGGCTAACTTCCGATAGCGATTTTAGACTTTTGTTTGGCATAATGCTACGTGAGGCATTTTTTATTTGGTCCAGTCCAGTTTTAGGAACGGCCCAATCAGTCCTTGTGACTGGTTTTTAATACTAACTGTCCTTCGGGCTCTCAATAATAGAACTGATGAAACAAAAATAAATAAAGTTGAGTGACGTCATCAAAGACCAAGCATTATAAGTTTTATGAATGATATGCAGTACTTAATTGGACGGGACTGGAGTGTTCAGTCCGAAATAAGGACTAACATAACATTAATTACGTCATGGGCGTCTGCAGGGTTATTTTTGGGGTGGCTTGGTTTTCGAATTATTTTTACAAAATAATCCATAAATAAAATTATTTTTTTAAAAGTAGAAAAATTAACTTTTTGTGATTTTTTATTCAAAAATTGTACTTTCAAATATATTTTTTTCGAAAAAAAATTACAAAAATTCACAGAAAATTAAATTTTTTGGAATTTTTTTTTTGGAAAGTTAGATTAAATTTCAAAGATTAATTTTTCTAGTAAGAAGCAAAAATTCTTTAATTTTTGGGGAGGGGCTATAGCCCATCTAGCCCACCCCCTGCGCACAATCGTGTAGGTAAACAATATAGATTCGATATGCCTGAGATAATCATAGGGTCTACAAAAAGTCGAATATAGAATATTAAGTCATGAACTCATTTCGTAGAATATAATTAAACCCAATACCTATAAATTATAGCGCCCTGCGAAATGAGCAAATATTGAAGTAAATAGAAAAAATACGATCAATAGATAACTCCAAACATGTAACAGATAATGATAAAATATGTATTTAAATAGACTCCCCTCTGGCTGTGTGCTAAATTTAGAACAAATACCATTGTTTGCTGGAGAAGATATAATAATAATAATAAGTATGTCATGTTTTTATCTATCGGCAGTATCCTTGTGTTAAAATATAAACATCTTGCGCCCATCAGCTGCTGTTAATATTTGCATACAAAACAAACCGTAATCATGGCATAAAAACTAATAATTTATTTTCCAAGATATCTGAAGAAGATCGATAAATTGTAGTCACGAAATACTTATATAATAATAATAATACTTATTAAATGAACATATCGTAGACAAGGGCGTTTAAATTTATAATCCTATTAAGTAAAGAGTAGACTTTGCTTGTATTTTTTATGGATACATATTTTGGGTGTTGCTTCAAACTAAAACAATAAGGTTGGTGATCATATGCATAAAATAAAAAAATGTGTACGTATACAATTTTTAACCAAAAAAAATATAAATTATAAGTATTTAGAACGAAAATCGAGTTGAAATCAAATCATCCATGTTATACAATATAAAAAACGCCCCGAGTATTGATTTCATATTGTATTTATTTTGGGGGGCTTAATCATTTATTCAACCTTGAATTGAATACTAGGATTGATAGTTTCTAGAGTTGAGGAATGACTAAAAAAATATTTTATTTGGATTATCTATTTTATTAACAAACATTATATGTATTAATATATATTTTCATTGGGTTTCGCTATCCAAAATCAGTATAAACAGTGTTAATTTCGTCTTTTTTTTGTGACATTTTCTTCATTCGTTGTTACATTTAGACTCGTTGTCATGTTGTCAAGATAATGACAGTGTTTGTTTTAATGAGACGAAACATTCAAAAAAATTGATTCGTTTGGCCTCGTAATTGTCATGCAAAAACCTTTGTTAACGAATATATTTCGTCTAGTCATACGTAACAAAATGAATACTGGCCCTGAGATTTTTATGCGACCGAATTGATTGGTTTCTGTATAAAAAAGATTCGGTATATATATTGATTTTATAGATGAAGTCATTTGTGTTTAGCATCAGATATACAAAATATAGAGAGATTGTGTGAATAAGAAGTTGACGCTGTCTTAGTTGACCACAACATTCAAATTACATTTGTAGTAAGTAAGTATGTTAACAACATAGAGGGCGCTTCATATATTTTTAAATTCGATCCCCACTATATTTTACTTTTTGGTTATAGTTTTATTTATAGACCTCACCAGTTATTATAAAAGTATTGGTAGGTTCCATACAATATCTGGAGGGATTGATTTAATAACTATATTTTCAATTGTTTTGGTCAACTAACTTTCACCTTCAAAAAGTTTTCTTTGTCTATGCTCATTGTAAGCATTCTTTGTATTTTGTACAAGTTGCCACACACTCCATATTGGAAAATGGGATTGTTTTAGGACATATAACATAAAATATAATTTATTCATCCATGTATAAAGATGCATACTTAAAAAAATTCATTGTTTAAATCTTTTAATTTTATACTATGACTGAATTATGACGTATTACTTAATTAATGTACGTGTAGAAATAAATTTTATATTTTTGAGATGATCTGAATGTTTTTAGACTTTTTTATATAAGTAAAACAATGAAAAATCAACGGTAGTTGATCTCAGAAATACTCCATTCAGTGTAAAGAGTGAAACTGGGAAAAAAGTCTGTAAATAAATATGTTTAAATTTTGACTATTGGATAGGGATTTATTCAATTCGATCCTATTGTTTATTCGACATTATAGAGTCAATAATTATCTCTCTATTGAAATTTTGACGTAAACTTAGATACTTAAGAATGTTAACCATACTTCACAACCTTTTTTTGATTTAATATACTTATATAGGCTCCGATATGGCCCATTTTAAAATGGCTACTTTAAATGTAGTTTGTGACAGACTTAAAGAATAATGTATTAATATAAATTGAAGATAATTCGTATAAGAATGCTCAATTTAGAGAAAAATCAGTATAAATTGCTTTTGTGTTGACGGGCAGCAAAAAGTAAGTACACAATTTGAAAATAAATATGTTTAAATTTTGGTTATTGGATAGGGATACTAATCAAATAAAGAATATTGGAATAAAAGTCTTTATAAATTTATTCAATTCGATGGGTGGATATAATATTCAATAATTCAAATAATTTTATTCAAAAGGTTGCGTGAATTGAAATGTATTATTATCGTATAGTAGCTTTGTTCCTATAAAGAGAAGGATATGAAATCCACATCTGCTTTATTTACGATACTGTTTTGCTTGTAATGACCAATAATGTCATTTATGTCAACACAGACCAGCATTATAATACTTTTTAACTCTCTTACGTTATGTTTCAATGCAGGCTAGAATTGAATGAGAATTTCAGTCTATAGATATTTCACCAATGTTGTGTCTTTATCCTTCTAGAGGCTCCGACTCTTGAACCACTTGAACTGGAACCTACAAAGTGGAACCGAGACAGCAATATATTGCTTATCAGACGGTGTAAATAACAGAGGGAAGGGGTGGGGTAGATTATGGATTCAGATCTGCTACTAAGCATGTCGGACCCCTATAATATGATAACTATAAAAATTCTTATGCCAGAGTTTCCCAAACTTCACTATCCCAAGTCCAATTACTTTAAAACATTTTTAGCTAGGGCCCCTTATACGAAACATGTACACTATGTATGTGTAGACTGAGAGCAATCCTTAATGATCCATCTTCCTGCGCCCCTCCCCCCTAGCATCCCCTTATGGTCTCCTTTGAAAACCATTGTCTTAAGTAACCTTAGTTTTCAGGGCCCCAGCTGGAACTCGGGGCACTACACACTCTGCGTATAAGGTAGCTGCAGCCCTATTTGTATCTAGTATCATTTCCTGAGTCCAAATTTTCTAATGACGCCCTTGTTTTAAGTGCCTGTTACATAACTAAGAATACATAAAAAAGAACCGAGAACGAAGACCGGAACCGAGACCAACCCGTTAAAATGAAAAAACCGAAGCCAGGACTGATAGAATCGCTGAACCTGAACCGGGGACAACCTTGTATTTCACATTGGATAGTTATCGCTCTTAGTATGGGACAGAGATGGGCAGTCTACCATTTTTTTTTTTCTTTTGCATATTCATAGCAAGAATTGGTGTGGTTACGTATCCGTACCTCCACATCATGTTTTTCAGATAGTAGGTTCACCCATCCCTTTATCAGTGATATGTATCGAGTCAACTCGTGTCTTGAAGCTACTCGACGAGTTTTGCTAAATATAAATCATATGCAAATGATCTAAAAACTTATGACCCATCACTACTTTTTATTATTGGAGGTTTCCTAAAACAGACATAAACAGGTGATGGCTAAAATGCAAACATTTGTAGATTTGATACAGACTTAATTTTAATTTAGGCCATACCATATGTCAGTACCATATTTTGGTTCCCTATCAATACATAGGCACGGAGGAGGGCTTGTGATACAGAACCACCCGGCTCTGGTAAGGGATGGATCAATTGGAAGAAAATTTAGGCTATTAGATTTTATTTGATAATTCAATATTTCTATTCTTGGTCTGAGACCACGGTCTCGATCGAAAGTTTAGATCGAAATCGATCTAAAAATAAAATGAGTTATGATCAAATTGGAAAATATCATCAATCTGAGACAGTGTCTCAACAGTAAATCGTATAGTATGAATACTACAAAACCTCTTGTGGCCACACATGTTCATGTATAATTACTACACATTATCTAATAATTGTTTTTCGAAAGAAAAACACACACAAAATGTAAAATAGCCTAAGTATTATTATGACCTATTTTTTATGAATTGTTTGGATGAGATTTTTGAGCTTACATAAGTGGTAAAGTAATGTAAAAACAATTTTGAACAAAATTCACGAAAATTAAAAAATCTGAATTAATTTTTTTTACTCAGTATATACATACATCCTATTGTTTAATTAACATAATGAAGTCAATAGTAATCTCTCTATTAAAGTTTGTATGTAGGAAAGTTAACTATACTTTAGAAACTTTATTTGATTTGAGATACTTATACAGACTTTCAGATATGACCCATTTCAACCATACAATTCAAGAATATATCATTATTTAATGCGAAGATCAACTATGGTGTACTTTAAATGTAGTTTGTGACACACTCAAAGGGATTACTAAGAATAATTTAATAATAAACTGACGATCATTCGTATAAGAATGCTCAATTTTAAGAAGAATCATTTAGACTATTTTTGTGTAGACGGGTCACATATTTACCAATATATATATATATATATATTTATAGATTCTGCATTGAGTAATGTTTGTTGTTTTAGATTTGTGAACCCTCACTTATCTAAAAAGGTAAATGCAAGGCCTATTTTTTTTCTTTCATCAATAGACATTGATCAGTGATCAAAATTATGTCTTTTATTTTCAAATAAACAATTGCATGATCCCTTCATTCAAATCATTCCTAATTTTAAGACGTTGAGTAGTGGAATATGTATGTAGAGATCAGATCCTGGGTGGTCTTCTGAAAACAAAACAAAAACAAAAAAAGAGAGGGAGAAAAATACACGAAAATTATTTAAGAAAATACTTAGAGACACTGATTACGAAAAAGTAAAGGAATTGTTATTCTATTTTTAACATGATAGTTTCCAAAAAAAAAAAATGTTGTTATTGCTTCCCTGTCTCTCTACTTTTGCACAATTTAAACACCGTTACTTTTCACATGTTGTTGAGTAAGTTAAATCAATAGGAAATGTATTAGAAGAAAAATACAATAAAAATTGTTTAGGATATTTTGCCTAAAATGATCCAGTGGAGATTTGAAGATTTATTTTGAACTAACAAAGGTAGATTTTTAAAAGTTTATTTGAAAAAAAAAAATACTTATATAAAATGTTTTTGGTCCATTTTGAACACATAAGAGGCCCTAAATCAAATAATGTCAGAAACAAAAGTTGCTTGAAATATTCCAAACTTTTTTTTGTACGAAAATTAATTATTCTTTAATATAAGATATATTGGCCTCTTTCAGATTCCCTGAAGGTATTCGGATCAACAAATGGGGTTTATTAGGTTTATAATTTATCGCTCATTTATTTTTAATTTAATTAATTAAAGATGGAAAAAAATATAATTGAATTCTTATTTTAAGGATTTATTGCAAAAATTAGCAAATTCTAAAAGATTTGGCTACTAAGAGCAAGTCAATATTCACGTACCCAATTTCAGGCTGATAGGTTTGCATGTTTCCTAATTTATCCAGAAGAACAAAACTTTGATACAAACATTGAGATGAATTAATTATTTGATTCATTTATTTCAATTAGTAATACTATGATACATTTTTCATAACTGAAGTTTTATTTAAAAAGGAAATTTTGTTTATATATATATATAAGGTCTAGTTCAGCTGCAATATTGATTTGTTTTTGATTTAAAAATAATCATAATTGATAAATCTTTGTTTACTTAATTTTATAAAAAAATTCATTGTTTAGCGAGAAATGCATTCAATCTAGGTTGATAAAGATAAAATTCCATCCAAGCAGTAAACTAAATAATTTTTAAACCAATATTTCGGTAACGTAATTTTAAGTAACGATGGCAACAGGTAATGAAGCACAATTTGATTCCTTCTTAACCCTTGATATTTTCAGACACATTTTTAATTAATTAGACATTCTTCGGCAACTAAAAGTTTATCATCTAAAGAACAAATAATTGAAGTAAATTTTAAAAAAAAGAGAATATAGAGATAGAAAATACTGGACTCGTTTATGAGAAGAATATAAAATAGATGTTTGATACGAGTATATATTTTTTTCTTATATAAGTATATTATATAGTAAAATGGACTTCTTGGGCCTGAACCATACTAAAATAACAAGAAGGACATGAAGATCATTGCTTCAATTGTTAATGAGTCTTGATTGATCTCTCTCTATACATGTGAATACATCAAGTACGGTGTCATTACATGCACTCTTTCCCTTGGAAGTATACAAGGTAAAACTTATGAAAAGAGAATCTGGTTTTCGTCGGAACGGAACTGGAGACCGCAAAACATGTTTTATATGGGTTTAGCGAGAAAGGCAAAATATGGAATCATTTGAACCCCGTAATATATGTAAAACATTAAATGAGCGCTGCTCATTTTTAATTGAGGATGAGCGCCCTCTTAGCTTAAAAAACAAGCGAGAGCGCGCTCAATATTTATTGAGCGTACAAATGCTCTACTGATGATTTGTTGCAGAGTTAATTGCAGGTCCTTGTTGTCCTCAGAGTTGAATTGGGGATGGACATTGGATTAATACTTGCCAATGTCCTTGTTTATTTCCTTTTCTCCCTACTCCCTTGTCACGGCTGATTGTAGCTGATCTCCTCCAGAACATTCCTCAAATTGTCAAGGTTACCATATTGATTTTTGGTTGTTTTTTTTTTCTAATATAACGTGTTCTATTGTGATTATTTAACTCTGTGTTTTTCAAGATTTCATTTGAAAGAGGAAAACAACCAGTTGGCATGTGTGTTTATCTCCAAAATTAATCAATGTGGTCCTAAAAAAAGTCCATATCGGTTGCGGTCCATATATTATTGCAGTATTTTCACCTTTTTATAAATTAGAAATATATTTTCTTCATCCCTGATTATAATTTAAAGATTATTCCGTTACATAATTCAACTCTTTATACCTGCCCCATATTTTGCAAGATCGTTTCCATGTATGTTGTATTTATTTTGTTAAGATTAATTACAATTTGCCAATTTTTTTTTTTTTTTTTTTTTTGCATCATTTATTCATACATGTACAATGTATGTACGTACATATGTCTGTTGGTAATTAAAACAAACTAACTAGATATGTATTCACTATAGGTACTAGGGTTTCTCATTTTCCGGGAAAATGTCTTTGTGTGGGCTTCCGGGAAATATATTTTTTAAATTTCAGGATACCATATGTAAATAAAAATTCAGTGAAATTTAGATATTTATTCTTATAGTTAAAGAAGAAAAAATACATTTAAGCTAGTTTTTCCTATATACAGGGAGTGATAACACGTTTTATATATGATAAGTTTTATTTTTGTTTCATAATGATAGTTTACATTTCAAATTTTGTTTTAGAGAGTTTTAAAAGAGAGGTGACGTACCCCTATTGTCGGCACACTGAATAAACCAAACTTTGTTTTTTTTCATACCCGGTCATTTTTTTCATTTTTTTGTTTCTCATTAAATAACTTTTTATTACAAGGATTAAGAGGGATAACTATTTCATACAAAAAGGTGCAAAAATTAATATACAGCATTTTTTATTTTGTAGCTCAGCTATTAGGGAATTTTGCAAAGGCCTTAAAATTTTTGGGTTTTCCCGGAATAAATCCTTTTTCAATAACGCAATGTGAACAAACAGTAGAAACTTAGAATTCTTCCATGAAAAAAATGTGATGACATCAATTTAAGCTCTTTAGGACTCTTACTAGGGAAGTGTTTGCGTTCAAAGAGTTTTACAAATTTCAAAATATGAAAATAAGTTGAAAAAATAGTTTTTTTATAGTAGGAATTGTAGCAATTTACTGATTTACATAAATTGTACTAAATAAAACTCAGGAGATAAATTGCAATGGGCTTAATTTAATCGAATATTCTGTCAAATCATTTATTGGTAACATTTTTTTTCGACGGCAAACGCACGTTCCTCACTACTCCAACGAATTATAGCTGAATTTCCCGGAAAACTTTAGAATCTTGCCTCTAGAATGAAATCTCGCCCACCTCTACTACTTCTACGGCCTGATTTCCTTGCAGTGTAAAAAATGAATTTATGTTGCTGACCTTGTGTTATAAATTCTAATTTATTTCATTTTATGGTTATCACTAATAGTGCTCAGTTTGTTTTGTTAGATACTGCAAGTCCCACTTTCTGGAATTCCATATTCCACTTTCAATAAAGTATTAAATAATAAATTGATGAAAGAGCTAAATTTGGCTTAACCGGGGGCTGTATAATTGTGTCATATACACAACACGATTCCTGGGCGAAAAGTTAAATCGGTATGCTTCATAATTATAAGTGATGTGTTTTCAAGATGAATTTTACTGCTCGAGTATTTTCGAGTTTATGAAAAACCACTCGATGAATTACGAGCCTTACTTGTTACTCGGTTGAATACGGATTACTCCCATGGGTATTAATTATTAAAATTACAATTTTTCCCTTACTGATAATTTTGGGGTGATAAAGACAAAAATCCATTGATTTAGGGTACTACAACCCCTCCATTCCATCCCCTGCAGACGCCCCTGACACTACACAACAATTTTTGAATTCTAAAAAATTCTTTCAGGGATAAAATCATATTTTATATGTGATTATTTAAAATTTGTCATTTAAAAATGGTTTTCCCCTCTTCATTAATTAGTAATTATAAGGCTCACATTCTTAACCGGATCGGATGAAACAGCTTTTTTCCTCTTACGGATGCACTACTTTATGAATCCGAATAAATAAAATACGCCTTGAAGAAACACATACTTTAATATTCTCAAGAAATAGGGGAGAAAGATAGTTTTTGACGAATTATGATTTAATACTCGCATTAAAGACACACGAGCCGAGTTTTTGATGTTATTTTTTTATAAATCTCGAGTACCAATTCACAAGTTTTGCTCGTGATACATCACTAATATTTAAATGAAGTTAATATTATGAAATAATTAAATCCGGGATTTCCTGTAGGTGTAAAACCTCAATAAATCCCGGAGAAACGAAATCCTAATAGAGAAACCCAAATAGGTCAGTACATACTATAAATATTAAAATTGATGATCCAAGATTAAAATCTACACTATGTACCCCTAAATAAAAGATGGTATAACTTGTCAGAAAATCGTGAAATCGTTTTTAAGCTGTCTCAGGTGTATTAATTGTTTGTTTGTTTCTGAGGGAGTTGAATACGCCTACTGTATGAATGATCTATTATTGGTGCTAATTGGTGCTCATTAAAATAAATGGGGTTTATTTTCGGAGAAAGAAGTAATAATGACATCAGAAATTATTTGATAAATGATGTGATTTTTTTTCTTATTCAAGAAACGGAATGCAAAAAACTAATATTTGTTGACCTATAGAATGTCATTAATATGGATTTTTCTACTTCTAAATTATTGGTTCTCAATTTTTTTACATGGTGTACTATCCGTGAGGAGGGGATGTGATAGATCTACAAGTAAGTATCACTATTTTTTGGTATCTCAATTCATGCCCCAGCACTTTGAATACAAAGGCTATAATTGATAGAAATATTTTATATAAAAATAATAATTAAAAAAATGGCAATTTCTCTTTTTGTCGATTATTGTTCAATATAGGTTTTGTGATAAATCCCCCCTATTGATTTATTGACCCCTCCTCCTCTCCGAGGGTTTATAAAAAAAGGGTCATCATATAAATTATATGGCCAAAATGGAATGTATACAATTGATTTGTATTCTTATAAAACTTATTGTTAATTTCTATTAACAAAATATTCTTATTAACCCGTTGGGTATGTTGCAAATTCTACTTTAAACTGACAAAATTTATTTTCACAATAAAGGAATGATTTGTATGACTATATTGGGGCCAACCTAAGTTTTTGAAATCAAATAAAGGTTTTAAACTATATGAAAATAGTGAATATTAGCCTCTATGGATTTATTTTCTAAATACAAAAGTTATTGGAATTTTCTACTTGCCTTTATTTTTGTTAAAGATTGTTTTTATGGTGACGCAGTATATCTATGGTGGTTGACTCAAAACCAATGGCTTTACTCAAGACTTCACGTACCACATTTTGAGAACCACTATTCTAAAGAGCTTTGTTACTTAAAACATAATTAGTTTGCCAAAATAAATCACATATTGAAAAAAAAAAAAAATAGATTTAAGAACAGCTTTCAATCAAAATAAGTACATAATCATGAAACCTATTTGCATTTTTGCAGTTTATATGATAGGTTATTCAACCATTCCATGGCCATTAAGTTACGATGACTAGTGAAAGAAGAACTAGTAAAATTCCTTTATAAGACCATATAAAAAAAAAAGCCTAATTCCAAGTAGATTCCTTGTATAATGTAAAATCAATTAATCGTTATTATTTTCTTTTTGTATTTCATCATTTCCAAAATAGATTCCAAAATATAACTAAAACTCAACTGCTAATAAAAGGAAAAAAATCAATTATATAGATAAAGAAATGTTGCAAGTCATTACTCATTTTTCAAAGATTATTACGGGGAAAAAAAAATGAATTAATATACAGCCATAAAATCAAGCAGCATCAACAACAATGGTGTGAGCTTTGGAATGTCTTCTGTCTTAGTTCTACATATAGGTAAAAACAAGCAACAGTAATGAACTTCTTTTTGTAGTTTGTGAGAGGATATTATTATGGCCCTCTCATAAAAAAAAACATGTAATGACATGGAACAATGAGCGAACAACAAATAAAAATGACCTCAGACGCATACTGAGTAATTGTAGCAATATATATATATATATGTACTTGGTGGGTATCATATTGGTCCTGTTGAGAAGGGCGGAAATATATAAAACTAAAAAAAGTGCAGGGATTTGAATGAAAAAATAAAAATATATTTTTCAAAAATATGTTATTTTAGGTACTTAAAAATAAAAGGAAGTTCTTAGAAAAAAATAGTTGTATGTATAACCAGTTACTCTATGAATCAAACGCAAACTATTTTGTCTCATCCCTTTTTTGTTCAGCTATTTTTCTATTAGTAAACTAGAATTGAAATAAAATTGAATTAAAACCTTTGTGTAATGAATGTCTTTAGGAATTAAATTAACTTTATATATTACCCCTCTGTTAGTAAACTGGGATATGATACACCCCGAGATTGATAAAGATGGCTCTTGTTCCTTTAAATTTACATTTGATTTCCAATACTTTAAAACATTAAATCATACTAAATTCAATTATTTATTTATCTTAATGATGTCTTGTTTGGATAAATTTGTATATTTAGCCGTTCTCAATTAGATTAACTGTCTTGCAAAAGCTGTTCCTTATGATTTCTTGGAGTCTTTTTTTTTTTTCAAAATTATTATTTGGTAGCTATTATTATATATATTTTACACCATCTCATCAAAATCTATAGGCACTATTTTGATTCCTAATATTTGGAAAAATTAACCTATATTTCATGGAACTTTTATCAAAAATTTAATGTTTTTAATATTAGAATAACAAATTGAAATGACGTAATTATTATGACTTTTTAACTATTTATCTCTTAATAAAATATCGTTTTATTTTGGGGGTTTCTTTTCTAGCTTGTTCTATACACCCTTTATAAAAAGGATGTGCACTAATACAAGTCCACAAAAAGTTGTTTTTTACCATATTTTATTTAAAAATTATTCTAGATTAAAAAATTTGCCGTAACAGAACAATATTATTACTTCAAGACCAAGGCTTGGATAACTGACATCAAACTTGACTCCTTCTTGACATTTAAATAAACAATGGGAAACTGTGGGGCTTTGATTTTTATATGATTCAATGGAATGGTTCAAAAAGAAAAAAATATTTTTGTCAATATCATAAAAAATTTCTTATTGACTTGCATATTCATATCTTTTTATACAACTGTTGAACACCTTATTATAGTTACTTGTAAATATCCTTACAACTATTCTGTATTTTTTACTTTCAACACAGCACTGAACAGATTTCTACAAATAGAAGGTAAGGAAAGGGATCTAGTAACTGCCCTAAAAACCCTGTTTAAGGTTGTATATAAGTGCTTAGTAATTATATATTTTTCTATGATATGTTTATGGTCTAAAAATGATCCTTTTAGTTTATAAATATCATTGGCTAACTTTCAAATTTTTAAAAATATTTAAAAGTAGCTCAACGCCCCTCAAGTTTTGAAATTTTACACTTTTTTAGAAAAAAAATTTTTGGTTTTGATGTCCTCTAAAATATAAAAATAACAGCTTTTTGGGAAATACAAGAAAACTAAATAAACAAAATTTCTATCAACAGCATTATATATATATATATATTTATGAGAATTATTTACAAACGTTTCCAAAAGAATGATAAATGGCGTGACATAAATTGTAGCTTATCGCCAATCTGCCTGTATCTTTAGGCAATCACAGCCAAACAATTTAACTGATACATACCAAAATATGGAAGTACGGATATTTGTTTACTTGGATAAGCTAAAAAGTCCAAATTTAGTTTACCTTAACCTGAGTGACCTTTTGATGACCTTTATTTGGAGATAAATATCTATTAATCTAAATTTTATAATATAAGTCTGATATTTTTGTATAAATGGAATAGGTGTCCCTTTTTTAGATCATTATTTTTTTCTCTCCATTATTATAGTAGTTTTGAAATGGAAGATAGAATTGGATTAACACAATCGTGTAAGGAATAAAAAAAATTATTTATTTATTTATTTTATGTCATCAGAATAACAATCAATCAAAAAGTTCTTCTAATTCCTTAAGACATTCATCACACAATTGTTTTAATTCAATTATCTTTTTCATTTCATAACTATTATATTATAAAAATTGCCCGTATAAACAAAAGGAAGAAAAAAAGAGTGCATTTTCTATGTACAGAATATTCTTTGATTGGATTAGCTATGTGTATGTCGATATTGCAAATAGAATCTAACCTAAATATCGGTTAGTTGATTAAATTTACCAGAAATAACAATATCATTTATTAAGAAAATTTGCCAATTTTTGCCAAAATGTTTTTCCTCAAAAATATCATCAACAATTTAAAAAATATAAGATATCAAAATTATTAAAATTACTTAACCCTTGAAACCCCAAGCCTGGCAGGAGAGTCATTATTATTTTGTCAATCCCTTTTGAGACCCACAATCAATGTAAATTAAGACATATTACATCATTTTTAATTGTTATCTTGATTTTTCGAGAAATATTTAATTAGTCATAACCAAATAACTAAAAACTTCCATAAAATCCCTGGTTTTACCACACGCCGGACGATCATCAATAAATGAAAACGGCATTGTGCTCTATATGTAGAAAAACAAATGCATGGTTTAAAAATTATAAAGGAATACATTCTAGAACAAGGCTACTCAACTCGTGGTTCGTTGTTCATTAGCTACTTCTTTTTTTTTCTCCAAAAGTATAAAATATTGATAACTAACATAAACGTCTTGATGGCAAATTTCTGAATCCAAAGACTGGGCATAGATATAGGTGATATAAACAAATACAGAGGACTCTGGGGAGGAGCACGTAATAGTATTATTCATAAATTATAAAAGACCATCAAATTAAATTGCTGAAAGGAAGGCCCGGCAGTCTAAAACATTATCTATGGCACACCAGATTATATATTTGAAATTATCTAACGTGGACTTTATTTATAAAAAAATTGAGTAGCCCATATCTAGTATGTCTCACAATCGTAGTACATTACATAAATATTTTACAATAGTAATTAAGAAAATGATACTGGGTTCAGAGTGACGATGCTTGAGCTTTGGAATTAGTATTTTAATTGGGGTTTCAAGGATAAATTTGAAGAGAAAATATCGTTGATAAAACGGTTGTTGCTTTTTTATTCTTATATAATCAGTTTGGGTAGCAAAAATCCATATTGTTATTATAACTGTTAAATTAATCTAGACACAAATAGTGTTTGTAACTTGGAGTCCACTGTTTTTATGACCCTGCACCCCCGAGAAAGTTAAGGAATGCATACATAGACAAACATAAACCATATGAAAAACAAAAAAAGCTATAAAATAACTCGTAAGCTAACGTATTCATAATGTCATATTCACTCACTCACACAGAGACAGAAAAAAGAGATTTAAGCATAAGACTTATGGAAAAAATAAAACAAGGGGTGTAACAAATGAACCGTTCTATGATTGTGGGAAAAGATGAGGTTGTACATATGTTTGTAATTCAAGGAGTTTCCTTAGTTGCATTCTCTGCCAAGAGAAGAAGAACTCTACTTTATCTAATTATAAGGTCTTATAGGTACAAGGTATAATATATAATAACCTCTAAGCCACTGAAAACTCATTCTAAATATGTTCTCAAAAAAGTATCAAACTGTATACATTTTTAAGCTCTAAATGTCGTCTATAATAAACATTGATATGGTATGGAATATTTCATGTTTATTTTGTAGGTATTTCGATTTGAATTAGAAAAGAAATGTAATCTATTACATTAATTTGAAATCGATCTTTTTTCGTAATATTATAAAAATGAACGTTTAAAATTAATGTATATTTATAAAATAGACCATAATGTTAACTCTATTTGAAATACAGTACAATTTGGTCAAACGGCCACATGTTTTAAACATGCCACCTCGCTAAGCGGTCATATCCAGTTTTCAAATTTAGTATTGTTACAAAATATAAAAAATGGTTTTAGAAATTACTTGCATTAGATTCAGATCTAAAAAAATGAATTCAATTTGACTCTAACCAATTTTAGGCGATAACTATTTGGGACAGTTAGAAACATTTTAAAGATTTAGTTTACGTACTTAAGATTCAAATAAGCCACTTATGAATAAAATATATATATTTAAGAAAGAGACACCTGGAACCTATGCAGGGTCCATGTAGTTGATTAACCTATCCCTGCTATCAGCGAATGGAAATTAAAAATACCAATCCAGATCAACAAAAATGCCCACAAAAAATTTCCAATTCATATTTTATATTTAAACCTGATCAAAGATCCTGGCACAATTGTTTACTTAATATAACTAATAACTACTTATAAAAGTAATTTCCAATAAAACTTGCCAATTTTAGATAAAAAATGACGTAATTCATTTTTAAAGAATATATCCAAAGGATTTTGAGAAAAAGTGTTTCTATTCGAAGGACAGTCACTCATCTAGGCCTACAAATGAGATACAAACCTATAAATTTATTCAGTCTCCACTATCATTTCATTTTTTTGCAAGGTGTGTCATGATCCCTCCATTTAAAATGCAATTATGATTCGCTACACTTGATTCATATGAGTAATGGAAGGTAAATTTATCATCAATCACGGTTGCACTTTTAAATATATGTAGAATGTATCTAATATGGTATTTTTCACATTTCATTTTCTATCTACGTATTTCAAAAAAATGATAAATATACAAATTCTAAAAGAATCTTTTTCAGGGGAAAACACATTTACAGATAAAAAAACGTAAATGCATTAATCATGGGACAAACAGCTAAAAGTCATAAGAAATTAGAATCTCTGCTACAAACTTTATATATTTTTTTGGTCTATATCATGTGTTTAAAAATACATGATATTGTAATATTCATACGTAATTGAAAATGGTATCATTTCATAGCTGAAGCTGTAAGACTTTGATAAAAGTGTAGTTTGATTAAGTCAACTAAGAGACACAAAAGTAGAAACGTCATTGGTAGATAATCATCATTTATTTACTCATAATTATTTATTTTCATTTTGCAAATCAAATCGTAATTATGAGCCATGGGACCATTCTAAAGATCCAAGATCAACAAAAGGAGACAGTAAATCATATAAAAAAGGTTTTTGGGATAAAATAATGTTTGGAATATCTCGGAATAGATTATTTGGATGATGTAATCACCGATAACGTAGATGGGGCCAAAAGTAGACTCCAACTTTTACCTAAGGGTCTTCCAGGAAATAGACTTAACCTGGAATGAAGAAAATGATCCAGATGGGACATTTGTTTGTTTGTTTTGCTGCAGGACAGAATCTCATTCCAACCCTCTAGTAAAATTTAAAAAGAATTTAGAGAAATTATGCCCCTGGGACTGTGAAACAAGGCTAATTTGTTAAAAATAGCTACCCAACTTTTTGAAATATTAGAATTTTAAATATACCAGCATAGAAATGTAATTTTTGGTCAAGTTATTTCACCCACCACTGTCAAAAAAAGTACGGTGTGCCTGGACCCAAAAAAGTTTGTCAGCTTTCATCCCCAGACCTTAATCTCATAGAAAATGTTTAACTGTAATCGAGAGGAAGGTTTATCAAGTCATCCATTCCCATATTCCCTTAAAGCTTTCAGAAATTAATAATTAATCTGGAAGAAATTCTTCCGGCATGTTCAAGCTTTCATATCCGGCTAGAGCAGTGGTCGAGGGAAAGGGGTTACAATAGGTTAATTAAGTAATCTTTGTGAGTAGTGGGAGTGGATATTATTTCCATTCCATAAAGGAGGACTTGTACTCCTATTTTAAAATAAAATAATCAAAAAACATTATGCCAATACAGGGGCGTGCACAGGGGGTGGGCTGAAGGGACTGTAGCCCCTCTCCAAATTAAAAAGTTTAAGCTTTCTACTAGAAATTTCATTTTTTTAAACAAAATTAATTTTTCAAATTTTTTTTTAAACAAAATTAGTTCTTCCATTTTTTTTCCAAAATATTTACCTTTTTGTGAATCGCTGAAAATTTTTTTAATTTGAAATTTTTTTCCTAAGATTTAATTTTTTGTAAACAGCAGTCATTTTTTTACAAACAATATTAATATTTAAAATTTTGTGGAAAAAATTTATTTTTTAGAAAATAGCTACAGATTTCTGCAAAAAAAATATATTTTTTGTGAATAGATGTGGATTTTTGAAATTTTTTTCTAAAAAACTAATTTTTTGAGTATAACTATGAATTTTTGAAATTTTTGTGAATAGCTGTCTATTTTTGAAATTTTTTGTGAATTTTTGGGGACTTATCAAAACAAATAATATTTTTGAAAATAACTATGGATTTTTGAGTTTTTTTTTGAACAACTTTGGATTTTTCAAATTCTTTTCAAAAAGAAATATTTTTTTGAGAGTAGCTATGGATTTTTCAAAAAATTGGTGAACAGCTGTGGAATTTTGAATTTTTTATAGAATTAAATTTTTTTGAGAATAGTTACGGATTTTTGAAAAATAAAAATTGTGAATAACTATGAATTTTTCAATTTGTTTTCCAAAAAATATATATATAATCCTGCAGACACTCCAGAAACTAGTTTGACGTAACTTTATTTTACTACAAGACCTTTTGGTGTAATACAAAAAGTTACTTGACCCCATGCGTAGAGAAATGAAACTCCAAATTTTAATAAATATACTTTATTAATTGATAAAAATCTACGTTATAAAGAAATTTGAATATACAATTTTCATAAGATGAAAAGGGGAAATATCAAAGCGTTCCCCTGTACGTATTGTTGAGTCACTATGATTCTCTTTGTTTTCAAACCATAGTTTTCATGTTTTGTAGAACAAAGATGTACACTACGTTTTTGATGTAATTATAATGAAACTATTTTGTTGAAAAGGAAGATTTTTTTTTATAATTTATATTTTTGATTCATGATTCATGTTTGAGCTTTAATTGTATGTAAAGCTTAACAAAGAGGTAAAAATTAGGGTTATCAAAAGGGGACATGCTTAAATATTTATTGGAAATGATCAAATTTCCTGTCAAAATCAATTAATCAAATTATTTGATTAAGTATATGTATATAATATTGCTTAAATGATTAATGATAGTAGATTATTGCATGTACGTATTGCGAACTATAATTTGATCTCATCTCGTATTTAATTATTAACTATTATAGTATGATCAATGTTGCATAATGATTTTGCGATTTCTCTTTAGTAAGAAGATAAACACTATTAATCAGTTAATTGTCCAGGTTTTAAGATTGAGTAAAAATGGACGTTATTCATGCTTTCCAATCCTTTTTGAGTGGCTGAACGGAAACAATCCATGAACGGCGTTAATTTTTTCGTCAAGTTTTATTGATCTCCAATTAGACATTTTTTACTCCGGGACCAAAGTAAAAATCAAACGGCAAAATGAAGACCACGTGATTAATTAGCTAAACAAATACATTTTTGACCGCTAAGGGCACTGAAGGTATCATGAATTAATCTATGAATAAAGTTGATAATCCTGTAAAGAAAAACGCGTGCATGGAGAAGGAGGGGGAAAGACTTATGGTATCATTGTTTAAAATACTCATGTGATTGTCAGTTGCCTGGTTTATTATGATTTTTGAGGGTATAACGAAAGTATTTATTCGCAAAATGTTTAATAAAGATATACTACGTATAACTTGACTTGGACGTTTTTTATCCGTTACAGTAGATTTGAAAACGTCACACTCCATGAAATTGTTATTCATTATGAACCATATTCTCATAATAAAACTGATGGAATATATGTTCGAAGGTCCAAGTTTAAAAAAGAAGGCTTAAATTAAATATAATATACATACTAAAAAATAACCCATCATGAAATATATTCTAAGTTCCAAGTTTAAAAAAGAAGACTTAAATTAAATATAATCTACATATTAAAAAAATAACCCATCATACATTTATGTTAAATATACAAAATTAAACAATTAAAGTCATATAACTAATAATAATAATAAATTATAAATACAGAATATTGAAATAATAGATTGATCCAAATAATTTTTTCTTGTTCTAACATCGGAATTCAGTTAAATATGTCATAACTTTGGATTGCAAAACACAAACCAGACCTAGAGTTTAATCAAAAAGATCATCACTCCTTTTTCCTCATGTGGAAGTTGCTATATACAATTGTGCACAGGATAGATATATCCCTCAGCTTGTATAACAACATACTATTATCATGAAGGATACACACAATTGCTAATCATAATCCTTCCCCAATATAACTACCCCCGTTGTTGTAGGCATTTAAGCAGTTGTTTTTGCCTTGTAGGTGTTTTCTGAATACCATTTTTTGAAGCTCATGTACCAATATTTATTGACTATGTAATATTGGAAAACTTAATGATCATACCCAAGTCTTTAAGTGAAGAAACTAGTGTCAGACAAACTAGTTGTAAACCATCCAAAGCTACTAACCCCGTTGTGGTGACCATTTAAGCAGTTGTTTTTGCCCTTTAATGAGTTATGTATCATAATTATTGATATTTTTAGCTAAAATAGAATCATATTTTATAATTAGATTTTTTTTTTAAATGAACACTTATTGTTAGATAAAAAAATATTTTCCCATCGACTTTTTCTTTGATTTTGGAGATGGCATCATTACCAACATCCTCCATTAATCTAATGACGGTTCTTTGGGAAGAGACGGGTTTATCCGTGTATTTCTCCATAAATTTTTTGAACATAGGATGATTAGCAATGGATAGGGGTATATTACATGCAATAAGCATCTTTATAAGATCAGGGGCAAAGTATTCATCATTAACTTGATTTTTAGATGAATATCTATGCTCTTGATGTGAAATGAGGATAATGAGTGGCGTTTAATTCTAGACAAGGGGACTAAAGGCACATTTATATCGACAAATCCGACAAGCCATCAGTTTCTCGTCTGGTAAGTATTTTTCAAATTCCTGGGGCTCTATTTCCAGAAATCCAGACAGAAGGCGACATTATTTTAGGCATTTTATTCAGTTCTCTATCGACTATCAGCATCTAATATAATATTAATATTGAATAATAAAGGTGGGAATTGATAACGTTCTTGATAGAGGAAGATTTTTATTATTTTAGTCAATGATACCATAAGTATTTCTTCTCTTCTCCTCGCACGCTTTTGTATCCTTACCAAAATTGTCAGCCCTATCTATGAATAAAGTAGTCATCTGTGTTAAGAAAATTATAAGTTTAGTGATTAGAAAAGGAAAAACAGTTGTTGCATGTGCTCTTTTCTTCTTTTTGTCCATTTTTTAATAGGTTGTCGTAGGGCTCACTTCTCCCTATTGCCATTCTTTTGTATAAATTATTTTAAAAACGCATAATAAAATTAATCTATGTGAATTTCAATATAATTGCAAAAAAATTCCTGCTCTAAAGCTATTATAAATATAAAAGATTCTCCTCCTCATAGCCAAAAAAATGGAAAGTGTCACAATGAGAAAATATAAAGTGAGATCATTTGTGATGCGTCCAAAAAGGGACATCTCGCAAAGAAAAAAGTATTTTTCCAATTTAGATTCATGCAAACATTCATTACGTGGTTGCCGCTTCATTTAAAGATAGGACCAATCAATAAAAAAATGAAAGGAAAGAAATTAACAAATGAGCAAAACTATTCTAATTTTTGTATTAGAAAAGAACGTAAAAACTTCCCAAACCTGATAAATGATATAGATACAAAAAAAAAAATATTTTTGGGACTTTGAATGTTCTAGTAAGGAACTTTTGATTTATTACAAAACAAACTCTTTCAGAATATTCGTTATCTTTTCCCTCCTTTTTTCAACAACAACAACAAAAATATGACTCAAATAGCAGAGTTTTTCAAAAAAAAAATCTAATTAATTATAAAAAAGTCATAAATCTTTCATAACAACTAGGAGCTCACTACCAAGATAATTATGGGTTACCAGCCACATTGTAATATTATTTATTTGTATACAATACCTACATATAAAATCTTTCTGCAAATGCTGTATGTACAATGGAATTCGATAAAGCTATACTTACTCTCTGTAAAAGTAAGTGAGAATGTAGATAGTAGGATTTTTGATTATTCGGGAAAGTGAATTAGAGCAGAATCCCGAGAAACTCATTTTTTGAACTTACAAGATCCCGTTTGTAAATAATAAAAACAGTGAAATTAAAGTATTCCTTTTATATTTTAAGAATAAAACATACACTTTAAGGTAGCCTGAAATACCCATAAATTCTGACCATTATCAACAGTATGGCCGGCGTATTGTTATTTAGATATAACCTGCAGGTCCTACTTCTTCAATTCCGTAACGCAATCCCACCTACAACAATTAAGAACTTAAATTATAAGTGATAAAAGAGCTACTTTTCTATGGAGTTGGAGCCTTTATAATTGTAAAATACACGATCCACGGGTTAAAGGTCAACTTGTGCAGCGCTTATCATTAGAAGCATATCAAATTAATACTGAGTGATTCTTCAATATGTAATTTAATAATTATATAATTCACTATCAAAGGGAGCCTGTGTTGCGTGGCTGAATAGAGAGGAATGGAAACAAAAAATGAAGGTACAAGAAAAGAGACAGAGAGAGGGATGTAGAAAGAGACGGAGGGAGAAGAGGATGAGAAAGAGATTGATATAGAAATGGAGGAGGGGAAGAGGTTTTATTCCAGTCAAAAACAGCCTCTTAATGACCTTGGAGGCCCCAAAAAATATCGTAAAAGCATACTTGGTTGTTTCATAGGTCTACTTTCTTAATTTCCTACAGATTTGTTCGTCCCTTTTGGATTCGATGTGTGACAACACCAAAAAAAGACTTATAAATATATATCAGATTTAATAAGTATAATGTAACTGCATGCACTTTTACTATGAAATACATTTCTGGTAGTCGTACAGCTCGGGGAAAAAAGGGACGGGATATTGAGTGAGAAACTTTAATTGATAGATACTTGCAATAAATTTTACCTATTTTTTTTTTAACATCTAAATTTGCTGTCTCAAGTGTAAAGAAACAGTATGAGGCGGTGTTTTTTTTTCTGACAAAGTACATAATATATTTTGGGAGTCAATTCGTTAAGCCGCATGACATCTTTTAATTCGTTTAATGATCTCTTGAGTCAATTTCTTTTCTCTATCACATATATGCATAAAAGACACCAAATTCCAAATCATTTATCTGATTTATTCAAATAACTATATATGTACATAGTCCTTATCCAATTTATGAGGCGCATGTTGTTTCTTTCTTTCTTCTTTCACTACATAGCTATGTATAAAGTACTTTTACAGGTAGGATGGTGGGACAGTGTCTTAAAATTGCGTATTTTATAAGGAAAAGGGGGCTAAATAAATGTGTGTCTATTTTGAACACAAAACTTGTGAACATACTTTCTTCATGGAGCATCGTTAAAACTGTTATGTATTTCTGTATTTTTCTCCTTTAGTATACATATCATGTATGTATATTATTGTTCACCGGTATAGAAATTTTTTGAGTATCAGCCTCACCAGAGATGTATGTGACTTGATTAAGGGATAAACCATAAATCAATTGCTCAACAATTCTTTTACTCTTAAGTAACGGCATTACTTTGTTTCCCAAATATCTAGTATTGATTATGTATTCCAAATAACGTAACCAATATTAGATTTGAGGATAATTGATCCTTGTTGAGCAAAAAGATTTTCCTTTAAATCCAGGGTACACAGCTAATTATGATGATTATTCAAATCTAAAGAATAGTTCGATAACTGATGAATCGGCCGATGCATTTAAGATCCCTTGTAAAAACTCGTAATACAAATTAATCGCAGGAAGGATAAGTATGGCTATTTCAGTCACACTAGAATAATGCTTCTTCAATATTGTTTCAAAAGCCAAAATTTAAGGCTTTTTATTTAATTTTTATCCTGAGAAACCTATCTTTCAACAATAAATGATCAAATCATGCTCATCAAAAATCATACAAATTACAACAGTGTAATTAAATGTGATGTCCCATGTCTAAATTACGTTGACAATTAGGGTAAATGAGATTTATCAGGTGCGAGAAAAAAAAGATAACTTTTCAAGGGATTTTAGAAAAATGCTATTTTTCTATTAACAAATTATTTTATTTAAAAAAATATATATATCCTTAATAATTGGCAACTTTCCCTAATTATTATCAAGCAATCTATATAATTGACCAATTTAATCGACTCTGCCGATGATGTGAAAGTATCCATTTGTAGAGTTTATCTTCCATAATTTTTCAGGGCTTGATACTTATGAGAAATTACTAGGGGAAATGATACTTTCGGGACATATCGTATTAAACTATTTTGCAATATACGTTTCCTTTATGTATTTCATTCAACTTGAATACATATTAAATATTGTCAATTTACGCAAAAGTGCAAATGATGTGCATCGATTTAAAATGATATTCAAGCAAGCCCCTACAACAAACCAAGAATATTTAATAACAAATCCCTTTTGGATCTTTTGTTGATGTAAATATATTGCTAAAATTTCTACTTTCTGAAATATTTTTAAAAAATCACAGTATTTATTATATAAAGTATCATACGGATGTGTCCTGGGACAATTTCCCAGCAAATGAGAAAAACTAATCAGTAGTAACCAGGAGGTATGTTTAAAAAGGTGACAGTGGCGTAAAGAATTAAATTATTGGATATTTAGAAGATCCTTTGATTTTGTCGCCGAAATTTATAATTAAGGCAATTTGAATAAGTTATTATATTTTATTAATGATCTAAAAATGCATTAATTAATATTTAATTGTTTGCAACGTATTTTTAGGCGTCTAATAAATTAGGCATCAACTATATTCATTTCAATACTAAAATATTTTCTTATAAAATAGATCTTATATACAGGATGTCTCAATATCGCTCGGACACTTTTATCAAGTAAAAAATAACAAAAAATTAGATTTTTCTGAAAAAATTTCTAAAATTAAATTTCAAATGGTAAATTTTTTTGAAAAAAATCAAAATTCATAGCTATTTCTCAAATATTTCAGTAAGATATAACTATTCTCAAAAAAGCAAAAATTTCAAAAATTCATAGAAATTCTCAAAAAAATAATTAAAAAAAAAAAAAGATTCTAAAATCCGCTATTATTCATAAAAAATTTAACCTTTAGGAAAATTTTTCAAAAATCCACGGCTGTTTACAAAAAAAAATAATTTTTGAAAAAAATAAAAAGTTAAATTTCTAATGTATTTTTTTTTCTTTTTTTTAAATTCAAATATTAAATTTGTTGTAGAAAAGTTTCAAAAAATCTACAGCTATTCACAGAAAATTAAATTTTTGGGAAAAAAAATTTGGAAAATTATTTTTATTTTTTAAGCAAATATTAATTTTTTTAGTACAAAGCATAAATTCCTTAATGGAAGGGGGTATACCCCCTACAGTCTACCTCCTGCAGATGGCCTGGTTAAATACTTTTGTAATTCTAATTTTACACTTTTTCCCAAATATTTTGGGACACTTATTATAGGGTCTACCCTGACATTTTTATCCAATGATCCTCCTAAGATTTCTGAATGATATTTTGGTAGAAGGTAGCTCAAGCTCCATACATCGTAGTCGAGAGAAAAAATAAAATAAATTAAAGAAAAAATGAAGAAGTTATAGATTCTTCAAAAAGTGTCCAAGCGATATCGAGTCATACTGTATTTTTTATATATATTCATTTAGATAGTGAAACGAACTTTTTCAGGAGAAGGAACTCAAAAGATTTTTTTTACTATGTAGAGCCCCTTTAGATAGTGATGAGTTCTTTGTCCGTAAGAGTTAACATCTCAAGTAGTATTCATTTTATGATTCCAACATTCAAAAGTTTTATTTTCTCTCGATAGGGATTTTATGTCCTTCAAGAACGACTAATGAATGTATATATTACACCAATTCTTATAATTCAAAATCTAAGTAAAAACAAAGTTATTCAAATATTTGACCTGTGGACCATTGTTAAAGCAGTGAAGAGGTGATAAAAGAGATGAGAAGGATTGATAAAGGTGCACTCAAAATAAAGAAAAAGAAAAGCAGAACAGGAAGTCTAAAGTATTAAGGCTCATGCAATTTACACCCTATTGTTTAAAAATAGCTTGTACGAATATATGTATATACATGCATAATACATATTGTATACTTACCTACGTGTATAAAAACATACGTGCATTCCTAAGAAGGAGACAAAGAAATAATATCTTCCGTTATAAATCTTTTTCTCTAAATGTTTGACATCATCAAATAACTGCCATAAAAAAATTTACTTTAAAGAAAAAAATAACCATTTAATACATAGTACAAGAGTTGATAGATTTAGCTCTTAACATAAGAGGGGACTTGCAACTCAACTTGCTCTCACTTTCAAAGACTCCAGTCACACGTCAATGTGGGAGAGAACGTTCATATATTTGTAAGTCAAAGCAATGTCTTTGGTATCGAATCTTGAGTCGGGCCTTAAGCCAAAAACATGTGATATTTGAATCGAGTCCTCAAAGTTTTTTGACCTTCTTTCAAGCCCATAATTATGTACATATTTGTTGATTTGAGTCTTAAGGCTTTTCTTGAGTCCAGTAGGTATCAATTACATTGTTATAATAAATCAAAAGTAATGGCCACAACCAAATCTCAATTGTAAAATAACATATTGTTCAATGTTAATATGTATTTTGCTACTTATTCAAGGTCGAAGGTAGTTTTTTTTCCTCCAAAAGGTAATTTGAAGTGTATTTTTTGGTATAAACAGTTAATAAATTGAAATGGGTGTGAGAAAATTTGTTTAAAAAATGTTATAGGTCATTTCTCAAGTCTTCAAAATACGGACTCAAGTACAAGGTTTCATTTCTGATGCTTATTACTGTACTATCGTTTTTTGAAGTTTGGTTTTGTTCATTTTGGCAGTAAAAAAGTATTTCGATAATTATCTCAATCTTTGTACTCGATTCAGATGGTGTTAACATTGAGAAAGTCAAAAGGAAATTAAATGAGGGCCCTCTGCCATGTGATGCTTAAAATTACTATGTAACAGAGATGGGAACTTGGACTAGAGACTAGCAAATCGACTTCATTTCACAATTGAGGACTCGAGACTTGACTTGTACTTCCAATTCATTTTAATTCATTCATTTGTATTTAAAGTACTCAATAAAGTATCTTTTATTTTTTGAGGGCACGTACTGGAGTAAAATAAAGGATCTCAGACTCGACTTGCATTATAGGGACTTTCCTCGTCTCTTTTATTTATATTATTCAACTAATATAGTGTACCATGTAACTAAAAATTATTTATACCTACCAAAAAGATAGTTAGTGCGAATATAAATTGATTTGGTTGAGAGTATACATAAAAACTCAAGTATCCAACTGTAGATATACAGATCCTCCCATCTCTGGAAATATTAAATAAAAATATATTTTATGTATGTATAAAATCTCTCAAAGCACACATTTACTGATATCCTCTTTAAAATTAAATTATTTCTCGTTAAAATAACTTTTAATAATAGTTATATCTATTATCTTTTTTTCTTCTTCTTCTTTTTGAGGACATATTCCCAATATGCTCTTTTAGAATATCTTAAATACTTGTGGGTTTTTCTCAAAAAAGGAGATAACAACTCATAGTCATAATACATCTGTATGTATGGACATACATACATATTTTTACATCATGAAACATCAGGGTTTTTTTGTTGTTGTTCGTGTTGTCGTTATATCTACCATAAGAAGTATATCCAAGGCATGGAAATAACATATGTTCCTCAATGTTAAATCATTCAGAAATTGATATGGACTTACTTGCATCTAAACATACACTACATTTAGATAGAAATGTGTTGTGTGAGTACAAAAGATCCACGTCTTTCACCACTCTGATTTCACCTTAATATATCAATAAATGAGGTGAATAAGTCGTTATTGCTTATTTTTGGTTGAAATTGATATTCCCTTTGAAATTTTTACTCAAAGTATGTTAATGTTTATTCCTAGTGTTGCGACTGTCCTTATTTAGGACTAAAGACTGCACTTCCGTCCAATTTAGTCCTACATATAAGTCATACAAACTTATCAAGTTTGGTCCTTGATGACGTAACTCAACTTTATTGTTTTTCTTTTTAATCAGTTCTTAAAACCGCTGCTATGACTGGACTGGACCGAATAACAACACTATTAATTAGTGATACTTGTTTGTCAATCCATGAGTCTTTTCTAATCTGAATAATCCATCACGTCTAATAATAATGAATAAGACAGAAGTGAATAACACTTGTTTTGTTCGAATTGTAGTCGGGTTTGTTACTTTTTACTTTCTTATTATAACATTTATTTATCTATTTTGTCTCTGGTTCGAACTCGTTACATAGTGAGATTTTGATCATATGTATGCATTGAAATTTTGAGGGATAATTATTTCATTATTCCAAGAGAAAATAATCATTTAAGGCGTTTAGTAGTGATGAACATTTAACTAAATAAATGTCACTTCGATAGAGAAAAAAACTATGAGTCGTCAATTTACAATTTCCTTCACCACCTTGGATAAATTAGAATCAATCTCGAGTAGTGCAGACCAGAATATATTTGGGGATCAGATTTGAGTTTCACAGGAAAAAATGAATTATGAAAACTGAATTGGGATGAGTAATTTTACTCATTTTTGTTAAAGACCATGGGGCATTTGCTATTTTCTGATGCTTAATAAATTTGTGTTATTATTTAAACACGAATTACTCAAATCAACAAAAAAAAATGATTATTCTTTTGGAGCCAAAAATTACTCGTGATTAAGTTTTAAAATTCTGCTATATATAGATGTATATAGTTAAACTATGAATTTTTTTCATTATTTATTTGAATAAAATTTTAACCAATTCATTGCTGCAACTGAGTTAAACCCTCAAGAAACAATTATTTTTTTATAATAAAACTTCAATTACTTACACTCAAAGAGTTATTTATTTACGGACAAAACCTTTATTTAAAAAAATTAACTTTATATTACTATTCTGCAGATTAAATTGTTTCACATAAATTTAAAACTATACTTGGAATTAACATAACATTTTACTGAGAATAACTTCATTTTTACAGGTAGATTTATGTTTGTTTTTTCCTACTCAAAAATTGGCTCAAATCTTTAAAAAAAATGTAAAGGTACAATAAAAAAGATTTGATACACAGAAAAAAAACTAATTACAGATTCGTTATCTCCTCGTCAAGTACTCTATTATTAGACAAGGGACTTAAATATTTGTGTATGATTTGTGTCATCAATTAGTTTTTTGGACTTTTTGTACTTTCGAACAGCTTGAGACAAATTAAATCCTCGATATCGATATTACACTCTAGAAATGAATAAGAAAGTATTCTATTAAATTATTTACAATTATTACCTGAATTTTGTATCAGACTGTAATCCAAAAATGACAGCGGACACGCTTCTTAAAAATATACATAGTGAGGACCCAAAACATAGAGTAGCACGATTAAATTACGAAAAACGGGATTGGGGGTAGTAAAGATAAGACAACTCCAAATAAATTTTTGATATGTCTAAATACTAAATTATATATACTTATACCCCGGCGAAGAGATAACTATGAAACCCGTGCCATGGCGTACCACACTGTCCTGGTGGTAGTTAGTTGGATAAGAGATGTAACAGATATTCTTCACTAAGATACGACATTGCAAAAAACGCTAAGGATTCCTTTTTTTAAGAATTATGTGTTTAATGTTATTATAGTTAACTTGCACTTCCTCAAAAGTATGCTGTTTTACTTTTAATTAGTAGGAAATACATGATTACTAATCTAGAAATATTGCTTTAATGGCTTAGGAGAGAGCTACAAGTAAGAGTAGAGAAGAAATGGAGATTTTGTGTTTTGTTTCATTAGAAACTAATGATTGTTAAAAACAATTTTCCTTTTCTTATTTCATTTTTCTTCAAGATTGTTTTTGTGTTTACTTACTATATTTCCAATATTATATAAATAAATACCAATAATATATTATTTTTACAGTAAAAGATCAGTTACATATAACTTTTGTAAATCACTTCATTCTGCCTTTCCAAGAAAGAAAATCGGAGCCATTGTAAATCCCTGAAAGATGCACCTTAAAAAATTAGAGTTTTTTCTCTTTGACATTCCTATTTGTAAGGATTGGTAGACCCCACCCCTAATCCAAACCCATATTCGTAGTTCATATTTTTGATTGCAAAACAAATATCTATTTTTAGATTAATTAAATTACTTTCAAACATGAAGAAAGTGTAAAAGATAATATAAATTAACAAAAAAATTATATTAATAGTTCGAAGTAATCATGACTTGTTCAAATTGTTGAAAGCTAATTGCAGATTCGCAATTAGTAAGTCAAATACTTGTGCACAACTAAATAAAACCTGGGCCTTAATCCTTAATTTTTTAATATTTATTATGATTTATAATTAAAATGAAATTACACAAAAAACAAAACATAATTAAAGATTATATATTTCTATATATAATAAAAATGGGGAGTGTTGAAATCAGTGAACTCAATATTGAAACTAATAATATATTACAAGCATGTTAATTAATCAAACAACATACTAGACGATGACATTTAATAAAATAAAATTAAAATCACATGTTTTACAATAGAAATATATCTCAACAAATACTTTTTATTACATTAGGCAACCCGGGTGGTATATCGATTTGAAAAACAAAGAAAGATATTCAATTGTATACGAACAAGGTGGTGAGTTAACTTTACATTTTAAAGTTATTGGCAGTGAAACATGTCTCCTCAGTAACAAGGATCCTCACTCTCCTTTACGTGTTATTACTTATTCAAGCTTATTAATACTGCAATAAATTATATAGGTGTTATTACTTATTAATGCTACGTATTACGCAAGGTTAATAGAAATACAAGGTTATACCATAACCCGTGTACGACAGATGTTTGACTTTTACCACGCTTTTTAATATTGACGTCATAGTGCATGAGTGGTTGCGTGTTTCGCAAAAAATCTCTCTTTCTCAACCAGCAGTCGATATACTGCATCAAATTGAAAATTCTTGCCAGTCCGATAACATAATCTTGTAATTCTACTCACCTCGGTAGTAGATATAATAAATAAATAAGTGACGTCATAGAAAAGTGATTTTTTTTTTTTTAAATATTGACTATTCTATTTCTTCAGGGTAACGGTTCTCGATGCACTACTTTGTGCGCGGGCAAACTCTGTTTATATTTAAAAACTAATGTATAATGATGTAATAATATATTTTTTAATGAGCGTTTTCACTTACGTCATAAATTGCATCATACTTGAAGGTGACACCATCTTGGAGGCTCAAAGTTGATATTTTTACTAAATAAAATAAACAAATTTCCAATTAATCTTGATTCCACTTCATCAAATGGAAGACTAAACATCCGCATTGAATACTATTTAATACAAATGAATAACAATGATATTTGAATTAAATTAAAGTAATAGATCGATTTTTGGTGGGGAAACAGACAACGTAGAACTATGAATTATTCCTCTATGGACTCTTTTCTATTGTGGGTATCGTTTTTAATGGATTTTGTGGAATTTGATTTCTTAGTTCTACTCTGCCTTTTTACCCAATACTCCAGTAATCCATTTAGTGGCGAAAAAGGATAATTTGAAACGATTTACATTCTAAATGGGGTGAAAAATTCCCTTTTGGAAGAGATTGTAGAAAGAATAATTTTCAATGTGGAGCAAAACTGATTGACTTATCTCCACATTGCGTGAATTATCACCCAGAATAAGATGCCTGTCTGTAGTAGCGAAGTATTGAAACAATGTATGGTGATAGATACACAGACAATGTTTACAGACGACAAGATACCCAACCAATTGAAAAAGATCCCCTTATCGAACGATACAATTATACGGCAGACTGAAAAACTTGGTGTATTAGAAAGGTGAAAAATGTGAAAACTTATCCACTTTTGTCGATGAATCTTTAGATAATACAGATATCCTACAACTGGTGACGTCAATAAATCATCCAAGCAAGAAGAACTTCGTGTAATGTTGTCAATGCAAGGAACTACAAACACTCCAGTGAGGATATTTTTGGAAAAATAAAAACTTTTCTTGACAAACTTCAATTCCTATGAAAAAAAATAACGTCAATAGTTAACGATGGTGCACCATCATTGATTACAAGGAGCAACGTGTTGTTAAAGTTAAGGCAAATGTTTAATTAGGTGGCCCAAGTGAGGATCGCTTCTGTACTAAGGCTTAAGTCCTTTTATTTATTGGTTATATTTTGACATCACTATTTTCCTTAATAATTACTGAAAAGTTTTTTTTTATTGTTATAAGACTTGGCTGTTTAGGGCCCTAAACTATTCTGACATGTACAATAGTGACGTCAAATGAAAAAGATAAATATATTAAGGTCTGATATGCAGTAACGAGATGTTGGTTTTTGATAGACAGTAAATATTTAAGTCCTTTTATTTATCAGCCACCTTTTGACATTCAGATGAATAGCAGTAGTTCGCCAATTTCTTTCATTTCAATGAACAAGGATTTATATTCTTATAAAATTCGAACTCAAAAATCCCGCAGGAAATTGCTCTATAGATGAAGTAAAAACAAAATTATATTATTGGATATACATAAAGTAACATTTTGACAAAAATGATTGATTTATATTAAATTATTATACAAAGATCAGGCGATTTGTTTTTTCATATCCTGAAGTGGGAAGACACTTGCATACCTATGCACTCAAATCTCGCTCCCCCAAAAATTCGAAATGTGCTCAAATAGCATCCTCACCTTTCTTAATTTATGTACCTACAAAATATGTACATTCTACGTATCTCCCCTCTCTCTCAAGGACAGAACCCCTTTGACACTAGGATAATAATGTAGCTTAATTGACCTCACATCTTTGGAGGTAATCAACAACATTACACAGGTGGTAGTAGGGTTGCTGATGACGATGAAACTACCTGTCTTCGAACACACACATAACTGCTTATAAAAAATAAAAAACTTAAAAATTCCTTTTGTCGGGATGATTAAAAAATATTATATTTTTCATCAAAGTGACTCTTCAATCTCATATGAAAATTCATTATTACTATATGTATCCTAATAATTGAGGATTTACTCAGATGTGCTTCTAAATTTACCGGACGGCTTTGAGAATGTCCTATTTATTTCTAAAATTCTACACTTTATAATTTTCAAACCTCAACTAATTTTCCTTGTCAATGTGGAGAGGTTATGTGATTTGGGGGAAAAAAAATCTTGCTTGTAGAAGTGAGAATGTCTAGATAAATTAAATATTATAAATTACTTAAAATTGTTTACAAATTTATATTGTCACTTTTACAAACAAGAAACTTTTTAAAAAATATAGAACTTCTTCGTTTTGAAAAGGAGAAATGTTTAGGTTTAATATTGTAAGATGACCATATTTTTATTTCCAAATTAGAGGACGCATGAGTGGGGATTAATATTTTTATAATAATAAATTTAATTTAAGAATAATGTACATATTATGGATTCTTGTTTGACTTTTGAGAAAATATATTTTGTATTTCTAGCTATTTAAGTGAATATATTTTGTATCTTTTTTTTTTTTTTTTTAAAGATTTAAGCCAATTTTTAACTTGTAAGAGTATCATAACTTTCTATGTAATTTTGCAACAAAAATTTTGTCACATGCTTTTTCGTCTTCGGTATTTTCGTTACTTGGATATTTTGCTGCATTTCTTATTTTCTACCTTTGTATGCTTTTATTTTATAGTTTCGAACATTACCTTTAGTCTTGACTGTTGAAACATTCCTTTCTATCTATCAATGGAGTTCCTTCCAGTCCTCGAAGCACATGACTATAAGTAATGTGCCACTAGTAAATTGATCCTTTCGAAATAGACTCACTATCCCGGATTTGCGACTTTCTCGTCCTATAAACACCATTCTTTCTTTATTTCCATAATATTTTTTCTTCGTCTTCTGATGTATAGTTGAGATTTAAATGTACGCGACGCAATTACACAAGGAAAAAAAAATCCCCGTAAAATTGTGTGCCACGATACCATAGCTGAACATGTTATTAATTTAAACAAAAAAAGTCCCGACAGGATGTAAAAAGAGGACGTGTCCGGTGAAAAGAAAATGGTCAGTCAACCTATAATATATTGGCTGCATAGAAATAAATGGTACATTTCAAAGACGTAGTGACGTTGTCTCCAATGAATCACTCTAAATATTAGTATTATGGTTAGTACATTTCCTACAGTTTGGTGCCGCTGTCTGTTTACTGTGTCATCAACATAGGGTATGTCCATCATTTTGAGGTTCTTAAGAATTAATTTTTATAAAAATAAAAACCTTTTTTTCATTCATATTAAGAAAAATAATGATATCACTCCATTGCCTAGTAGTAGCATTTATCTTATCCTAAAAATGTATTTAAAATATGTCATTGTGTAGATAAAAAAATCACAAGTACAATGGAAAGAATAAGTTATTTGTCTTTAATGATCCTACTTTTCTCGTCTCTAGTCTATAAAAAAATATAACAAATTGCCCATTTTAGTACATATATTGCTTTAATTTAATTTAAATATCACTGCTCTTCAATTGCATCAAGTAGTAATAATTGCAATTCTTGGGTCTTTTTTTATTCATAAAGCCATTTGATGAAGTTTTATGAAGATTTATTGGTCACTTGTCCGTTTTATGTAGTAAAAATATCAACTTTGCACCCCTAAGTTGGTGTTTCCTTCAATTATGATACATTTTATTACTTAAGAGAAAATGCTCTATGCCTGGAAACTCACCTTTAAGTTTCAATCATTTCAAGAGCAGTTTGTATAATTTATATATAATAGTCCAAAACATTTTTATGAGCAGCATAATATGTGTCTCATTTGTATGCAGTATTTTTGTTCTTTTAGCATGTCTTACCTATGTATTTGTGCAGCAACTGATTTACAGAGGATGTAGATCCCTCAATTCTGTGACCTTGGGAATAACCTTTACTACCTATGTAAGTATGTAGAACTAGTTACCTTCTTTTGTAATAACATTAATATCCGTTTAAAACGTTGATTACCATCCTCTTTAAAATGCATGGATTTCTAAGGCAAACAAGACTATATATAGTGTTGGGTTATTTATGGTACTTCAATTATTAGACGTAATTAGATTGGCCCTCTCAAAACATTACGTTTATTTTGAAATTCATGACGTAGCACATCATCATCCATTTTAGTTTAAATATAAAATGGGGAATATTTTTTAGACTTATTCGAGTTGAAACCAGTTTATGGATATGTACTCAATCATTTTTAATATCAGCTTTCTTGTTTAATACATTCATCTTGCATATGAGCTTGATTGCAATTTATTTAAGCAAAATCACTAGAGGTTTAATACTGAAATTTGTTAAATTTTGAGTAAATAAACAATTTTGTATGAGAAACTAATTCATACAATTAGTGTTGTGCCGATTGTATAGATTATTGATTTAGTTCAACCTCAATCAGTTCAAATTATTTCAATTACTCAAACTCAAAAATAATTATATAAAATATTGGCTCATCATAAGTTGAAGTCCTACAATTTTTCCTTCATAATTCCTTAATTACTTTTAATAATTTAATTAGTTCTCATTTGTTGTGCTAAAATCGAAAAATGTTTAATTGTTAATATGTTTCCTTTCATAAATATGATTAATGTATAATGGGATATTCGATAATATCCATTGGTAAAATAACAGGGACTGCCACTAGCGAATCTTTGGTATCATAACCCAAGGGAGTTCAAACAAGAATTATGGTTAATGTAATCATATTTGCAAAGACTCCGAGGAAAGTGATTTTCCACATTCGAATGCTTAATTGAAACCAAATATAATATAAACAAGATACGAGTATATTATATAAAAAACTATACGACCAAGATTCACTTCGATTACTGAATGGTTTTCCCACAAAATTATTTGTAATAAAATATAAGTCACAACAGGATGAAATTATTTTGATAAACAAAAATTCATACAACTTCTCTTAGATTATGTAAAATCGGAACTGCTGGGCCCTAAGGTTATTTAATATCTACCGCCAGCGAGAAATTTTAAACTGCCTTTTGTCAGTAACTTCAACTGTACAACCTGAGGGCTGGGGAGTATTTTGGATATTAGAAGGGTTCCTTGATGCTCCGGGAAGGTGCCAAAAGAATTTAATCTGCCTCGGTGCCCAGCAGCTCATATAAACAACCCATGGGTCAGGGTGTTTTATACCATATTAGAAAGTGTATTTTGGTGGTTAGAAATGAGGTGGTAAAACAGGTTAAACAGCCTTGGACCCAGCACTTTACATGTACAACACGAGGGCTAGTGTGTATTTTGGTGCTTAGAAACGCGGCAGTGGTAGAATTCGACCTCCACTTCACCTTTACAATATGAGAACCAGGCTGTATTTTGGAATATTAATTCAGGGAAGTGGTGGCAGAAGCATTTAACCTGCCTCGGAGCTCAGCAGCTCATATACAAAATCCTTGGGCTGGTAGGATTGGTAGGTACCATGTCCAAAGGATCACCCAAATTGATTTCAAATATACTTTCCAAGCATGTAATCATTAGTCTCATTTTGATAGGTATGTTCCTATGAAATGAGTTTAGAATTTTGGAGAGAATCCAGGTTTCTAGGTTTAGTACTCCAATTATTTTTGCATGGGATTGGGCTTGACCTAAACTCGGTACTGTGATGACTCAATCTAGTCTTATACTCGGAAACATATGAACTCAGAATTACAGACATTTGACATTAGGAATCAGAGTAGTTTTTTTCTCCAAGTGAATTAATTAATGCATAAAATAATTTATAATTAGATTTAATTTGTTACAAATTGCAATAACTAGCACACAACTCGTGTATCACGCAATCTCTCCTCTGAGAAGAAAAAAAAGGAACCCTAAATCAGTTGGTAGTGAGTAAATTCGTTCGAGCTATGGAATGAATGCACAATAATTGTATGGAATAATTCACAGCTTTAATAAAATACTGATAAAACAAAAAAATAGATATCTTCAACAGATAAAAAAAAAAATTCTCCATTTTGGGTGCTACAACCCCTCCAGCTCCCCTCCCTGCAGACACTCCTGGGATATAGTTGTCTTTAAAATTTTGTTCACTTCCGGTCTCGTTTTAAATCTAAAGGACGTGTCCCAATCGAATGTGAAAATCGACACATAGCTTGTGGTTACTTTTATTTAATCTTGCAACCTCTCCTCAAAAATGCACAAACAAAAAAGACCAACCTATGGAATTATAGTTATTGAAAATTGTTCACAACTTAACTAGAACTTATGTACAGTTCACCAATCAACGCTCAAAATACTGATCAAGAAGAAAAGAAGCAAAAAAATTGATAGTAAATACAGTGTAAATGTTAACGGAGTGTTACACAAAAATATTAATAGTATTTTCTTGTCAACTGTAGATTTTTATACGTTCCCCCTCCCCCTAATCAATGTTTTGAACCCTGGTTGGTAGAATTAGAATTAGTTTATTTTGAGCTGTAAAAATTCTCATCAATTATTGAAAAATAATTTCATAGTTTGGAAAATTTGGTTATCTACCAACTGATTTTGAGCCTCTGTTTCCATTTCTTTTCTGAAGGGAGGTTGCGTGATGTGAAATCTTTATTTGCTAAATGATGTCATCATCGATATTGGCCAGTGAAGTCATCGTGAATCAATCTGGACCGTCTTGGATCCAATGTTTATGAGAATAATAAATAGTTTAATTAGGTCTTAATTAAGAATAATTGCAAATTTTTATCTTGAATGAAAGATATTTAAAGTTTTGCCAAACTAAGTCGATTGGTAAACTGAGATATTTTACTATAATATAAGTACAAATTATGTTATTGAAGGGCGCTCTAAAATTTGGAAATTTTACTCAAGAAGAAAAAATTTAAGGACGTGGCTCTTCCGTTCGGAATTGTATCCAAATCTATTGCAAAGCATGATTGCAAGGTCCAATTTCTAATAAACTACACTCCACATAAATATAATATACACTGCTCTAAATGAATTTTGTTTTCTAACATACGTTTTGTGATTTTTTTAAATACATAATTATTTCATTCATTTTAAATTGGTTTAGTCAAAATATCAAACTTATTTGTCTGATCCTATTTTTGATTAAGTATTTTAAGTCAAGTGTCCCACTCCCTTTTTTTAGTGATTGTTTAATTTAGATGTATTATTTAGTTTGGACTTTTTTAACGTCTCTAATAATGTGTAATAATAAATATGTGCCTGATGGCCTAGAAAAAAAACTAAGTCAATTGGTCAACTGAGATACTTTACAATAATATAAGTACTTTAAAACTTGGATATTTTTTTTCAGTAACGGGATCTATATTAAGTCCCCTATTAATGTCGGATACAACCCTAATAATTATACATATACATATGTAGGATGTATTTATGAATTCCGGCTCTTTTGGCTCGGTTCACTCTTTCGGCTCCCAAACGGCTCTTTAGTTTTTTTCATTGCTTCAATAGATATATTACAGTTACAGAGGTGTCAAAAGGGGGAGTGCTGGATGAGCTGTAGCACCCCTCACCCCCCAAAAAATGACACAAAATTTAATTCTTCAAAAAAAAAATCTCAAAAAACTAAATTAGATTTTTTAAATATTTTTCCTAAAAAATGAATATTAGAAATTTAGTTTTTGAATTTTTTTTTGTGGTCAGCTGTAGATTTTCGAGAGAAAAAAAAAAATAAATAATCTTTTCTGTATACCTGTTAATTTTGAAATTATTTTCCAAAAAATTTAATATTTGTTATAAAAATTCCAAAAACCAAGCCTCCCCAAAAATAAAAATATATAATCCTGGGGACACCCCTACACCAGGATTTTATTTTGGAAGAAAATCCTCTGCTGAATAATTTGACCGAACGATCTTCTTTTTTTTTCTTAACAGTAACGCTTAAAAAAAATTCCTCCTAATTTTGTTATCCCGAAGAATTTTATTTTTTTTAATAAAAAGCAAAAATTCCTTAATTTGGGAGGGGCAATAACTCCTCCAGCACCCACCCACCCTGTGGACGCTCTGTACCGGCTCCCGTCGTTAACTTCAAAGAGCCACTACGTTTGCAAACAACCCATCACTACTAGGATGAAAGAATATTACATACTCCATTTTGATTTGTGTATTTTTTTTTTCTCAGATAGTACCTAATAATATGTGATAGTTATTAAAGAAATTACTCATTTTTTTTTTTTTGTATGTATGTCTGTAGGTACATCTCCGAAAAAAACCGTTGAAAAGAAAGTATGAAATAATTTAATTGCTTCCGAGTGGAATAAAAGTAAACCAGAGGTAATTCATATTTAACCCCTTTCCCCCCTTCTGTTCTATTTTTTATTATTATTAAACTGCCCAAAGGTTTATTTCAAATTTAATGTACTGCTACTCAAAAATGTAAATAGTGTCGTTATATTATCGTGATTAGTGTTTTTATTCATTTCTTTTGAAAGAACAAGACGATAGTAAAACAATAGGAATCCATAGTCCAATGCATTTTCACTCACGTGACGCATTGCGTAATAAACCAAAAATTACAAAATGAAAGATAAAAAATTATAACTAGTTGATAACAAATAAAAGGGACACATTTCAACAAACAAATTCTTATGAAAACTTAATGTAATGATTACTTTAATGATAAATAAACGTATTTATTTTAAATACCACTTGATGGTAAAGAAAAACGGTGATACTTGAATCAAATTAAATTAATAGATAGTTAATAAACAACTAATTATTTTTTGGCACGATTAAGGGCGTGAAAAGTAGGGAAAATATCTGACCCATGTGAAAGAAATAGCAAGTTTATGATGTAATTACATTTATTTTTTATACATACTAGGACAGAGATTACATGCCGGGTCGCTGTTAGGTCATAAATATCATCAAAAGGTGTCTACATTTTTTAAGAAATTTATTTTTTAACAAAAACGACTTCCAAAATTCCCAAGAACTGTCTTTTCTGAATATATATACAAAAAATGTTGTTAAAATTTTTTTTTGACTCGGACAAATGTATCTTCTTCCAGGGCTTTGCAAGGATAAAAAGTTTGGATATAACTGGTTCTGGGATATAATTAAGAAATGTAGATTTTGGATGGACGGTTAAGGTTTATTTTCTTTAATTTGTCGGTTCCATTTTGAATTCGCCATTTTACTTTATCAAAAAGAAACAAGGGTTCTTATTCTTATAATAGCTGATTGGCGAATTCCACAATGATGACATTGCGTGAAAACACTCTATATATATTTTTTTAAATCTAAAAAAAGAGCTTCTAATCGGTGAAAGGGAACACAGCTTTTAACTATAAACAGTGGCGTCGCTAGCCTCTTATTGGGGAGGCTATTTATATACATATGTATATATAATAAAAAATATCTTAATTGTTTAAACCTATAGAATATGTTTAGTTTGTTTGTGAGAGGCATAACGTTTGAAAGTATTTTTCATCTTCTTCGATTTTTGTTATACATTCTTTCATAGGTCTATTTGGAACATTAGGCTTTGGTTTTGATATCATAACCATATACCCGTGATTTGGCACCACAGTTGTGCCCCTTTTGTGCAAATCAGGGTCATCATTGACGTCTGTCAACAGCTCAATAGCGATGTTCATACAAAATTAAGCAGTTTCGTAATAAACTTGAGGGACACTCTTCTTATGCCCAAAACATTCGAAAAAAATTGATGGCACAAGCCAACCGATATGTGACTTCTCTGATAGTTATTTGACTATATCCAAAAACAATTTTCTTCACTGCTTCTACGTGTTCAACGTCTTGGACGTCCAGAGTGAGGCTCGTTATTAGCATATTCTTGCAAGAATTTGTACCACTTATAAACACCGTATGCCACTGTTAATATTTCAAGTGTCTTGGAGTACTTAATTTCAGTTTTTACAACAAAAATCTGCAAATTCTTTTATCCTTGTTTTTCAATAGCAAAAAATCCCCAAATACACAAAATACTTCCAAGCAATATGACTCTCACAAACAAACTAAACAGTTTTTATAAATATATGTTCCACTTCGAATGTACCAATATAAAAAATAAACAAATATAGCGTAACAAATATACGTTGCCCGCTAAATTTGAAAAGTTACCTTACTTTTTGAAAACACCTCTTATTTTTATATTATATATTTACATGGCATGCAAATAAAAATGATTTTCCCTCTCTTGGTACAAATTTGAAGCTCTTAGTCTCCTCCTCCCTCTAAATAGCTGGGAATTTTTGAAATTATATTTCAAAAAATTTAATTTTTTGTAAAATTCATTGTATTTTTGAAAACGTTTTCCAAATTTTTTTTTCCAAAGGCTGTGGATTTTTGAAAAAAAAATTCCAAAAGTTTCAAAAAAAGAAGCCCCCCCTCTAAAAAAATATATATATAATCCTATGGACATCCCTGTATAATGTTTACTAATTTGTGAATTGATAATACATATATATGTATAAAACACACCCAAAAATAATAAAAAGTAAAGATTATCAGATCTGTTAGAGTTCACTTTTGACACTCACCCTATTTACGAAAAAGACTGTTACATTTACTTTAATAATGTTGTTCTTTTTGGAGGTTGTACTTATGTATTTGAATTCAGAGTAGAGTCAGAGTTCAAATATCTGTTTTCAAAAAGAAAGAAAAGTGATTAATTTCTGGTGGATTTGTATTTAAAAATGATACATCTCCTCACTTACATATATATTAAAGCAAAATGATGTATAATTACAATGGTCTGGTGAAGGAGAAACTATATATAACATACTTTACTTCATTTCTAGAGAAGTATAAAACATTGGAGATGCAAGTGTAGGCTTGGATGGATGGATAGATGGCCCTACTAAAAAAAATCATTGTAATTAAAAATAAATTACAGAATGTGAATGAAAATGAGAAACGGTTGGTGCCCTTTTGTCTTCCTTTTTCTCACTGTTTATTTCCAAACCATAGTGAGTGTTGTAATAATAATAATAACAAAAAATACCGGATATGGTGAACAATTATGGGTTAGAGAAAAACGCCAAGGATATGGTTCATAATAATCATGGTTTATTTATACACAAGTTTCTTTTTCTTTTTTTTAAATGAAAAAAAAATACATTTCACAAACCCAATCAAAATGTGTCGTTAACTTTGATTCGAGTATTTAATTAACACTGAAACTATTCTAGGGTATCATTCTAAATCAAATTGACCCCCCAATTCAATCTTTCTCTAGAATACCTCAAAATTTGACCAAAAATGAGCTTATATTTTGTTCTTCAGCTCCCTATTTTTTTCAAGCCATAACGTCATATCTTTATTTTTAATTATGACAAAAACTAAATTTTAACCTAATAAAATACAATCCTTAAGCATATCTGTCATATATAAAAAATTATAGGAAAATAGGAAAAAACGACACTTAAAAAAAAGCCGGGTTGTTTTTTTTTCATTTTTGTAGTTCAAATATTTAAAAGTCCGAATTAACGACCACTGTCGGAGAAATTTGCCAAAACCTTGAGTTCTTTAGTGAATACACATTCCAAATATGTTAAAATGAGCTTCCTGGTGCATCTGCATGAATAAATTATCTTCTTCACTTTGCTAATGAATGCCTTACGAATAGATTTTTCAATTTTTTTAATTCACTTTCTTTGTTCCATTTTTTTTTTTTTTTATTTAAGGTCAAAATTTTTCCAATTATTTAGGTCTTAAAAAAAATACACCACCTAAAACCTGCTTTGCTCGCACACTAACATACCAATGTACATTGTGTTTTGTTGTCAGCTGTCGCTCCCCCATATCCTCTAATCCGTATTCTTAACATTGGTTAACATGGTGTAATTAGAATCATTTCTTGTTAAGTTCTGAACAATTCTCAACATTTATTAAATACTCATTCCACAGTTAAGAAGAAATGGCCAACTGCTACAAACTGATTTTGCCCATTTTTGTTTTTTTGTTTCTTTTTAGGGGTAATTGATGTATGATAAGGGTTTTCTATTAAGCGGTGTTATTTTGAATATTTTGGTAGATGTGACTTTTGAAGCTCTAATTTGTTTACATTTGACAAGTGCAAACTACACCATTAATAAAAATGGAACGATGGAACTGTTGGGACAGGTTAGTTATGTGAAGAATAAAAACCCATGCACGTCGCTAAAGAACAACTGATAATATTGCTGCTATAGCCCAAAGTGTCGAAGAAACCCCATATTGGTCCATCCCTCATCGTTTTTTTAGAATTGGGCATTCCACAAACGTCATTTAAACCTATCTACGATAAAAGCCTTGGGTCTTAAGGCTAATAAAGTTCTGTTAATAAGTCGGCCGATTATGAAAAATGTTGTATCTTTGCTGATTGTCTCCTTGAAATGCATCAAAAAATCATCTTGACAAATGAGCCCCATTTCCACATCGATGGCTACGTCAACAAGCCAAACCGTAGCATCTGGGGCTCGAAACCCCCAAGATTTATTATTGAATAGCCTCTCCATCCTCTATGTGTAGCTGTTTTGTGCGGTTTATGGTCCAATGAGGTCATTAGACCTTACTTTTTCGAGAATGAGGCTGGAACAAAAGTTACGGTGAATGTATTGTCCTATCGAGAGATTATTAATGACTTTTTATGGCCGGAATTGGACGCTATTGATCTGGACAACGTTTACTGTAAACATTTTGGCACTACATGCCACAAAAGCAACGAATCCATCGTTTTTGGCTGAAATTTTGGTGAGTAACTTTCAACAGATGCTAATAGATGGGTCATGCTTTTATTTACAAGTGCTGCTATCTTCACATTGAGGTAAGAAACTTTTCAGACCACCCTTGTGCAAGTAGATTTTTACTTGCAAACTACAAATCTAGGGAACCTTTACCGAGATAAGGATTTTTTTTATTTTTTTTAACTTTAGAAAAATAGTTAAATTTTCTAGGCCCGTGGTTCAATTTATACAAACAAGGTATTTCTAAAAAGTAAATTAAAATCTTTAGTGTATTTTTATGTTACCTCTTATTGGAACCTTGACCTTGAATTTGACCTTGTGGTCAAATTGCATGTCTTTTTTATTCAAGCAAGCTAAGCTACAAGCTAAGAAAATCGGAAGATTTCTAATATGAAAAAAAATATATTTATTTGTTGAATTTTCTAGTTTTAGTATACATAAGTGCAAATCGGAAAAATATTGGCTTTTAAAAAACAAAATATTGCATGAATATGGGATTTTGCTTACGGAATATAAAGTAAAATATGTGACTTTTCGAACAACATGCATGAAATTATATCTTCAGAAATGTCAAAGGGTCTTAATCGTATATATAATCCGAGTTTTATTCAGGTAATTCAATTTCTTTTGATAGAGATTAGTGGGTTGTTTTTTTTTCTTTTATTTCATTATATGATTTTACGGGACATTATCTGTATTGTATCTCTTAACAGTTCCAACAAAAAGAGCCTCTATATGTATAATAAAGGTTCTTTTATGGGTGCCCACACCGTTGGATCTAGTAGGCTGAAACTTTGCATGAGTGTCTCTTATGAGCCTGTTCAGTGGTGCCGATTTATTCCATACCCAAAATACAAAAATCGTTTTTTGGAGCTTAAGAAGACTAGATATATTGTTGAGTTATAATTCATAAAGTGAAAAAAAAAAAAAACTATACGAATAAAGACGTTTTCTAAATTTATTTAAAGTCAAAAAGTTATGGGCAAATGAAAGAAATCGGTGAAAAATGCAGTTTCATTTTTGCTTGTTTTTTTGTTTTGTTTTTTTCAGGTGAAAAAAATGGATTTCCAATGGAATATTGGATTCGTATATAGCATAATGTTTGTAGTATATTTGTCTGTAAATTCGTTTCATATAAGTTTAACACATAAAAATTGATAGTTAACTGAAATATACGTCATTTTCTGGAGAAAAAAAAATTCTCTTTTTTTCATGAAAGGTAAATTTTCAATATTTAAACGAAATACCTCAAAACGATACGTTATGAACATAGAAATTTAAGCTTAAACATCACAAAATTGTCTATTCAAATTTCCGTAAATAATTATTACCTAAATTTTGTAATAATTGTAAAAATGAACCAGTTATAAAGGGTTATTTTTTCTATAACATTATTCTTCATTACTTTTTTGGTTTTGCAAATATAAAAAAAACTTTGTAGATTTGTGTTCCTCTTTACAATGGCAATAAATTCTATAAACCACTTTTTTGCATATCAATGCAAAACAGTTTTTTAAGGTTTTCTTTGCGAATTTCAATTTCCCAATTTATGACAAAATAAAATATTGATTTATCATCTAGAAAAATTTATCCATGTAGATATGTTTGTATGTTATTTGAAGTTTATATCACAATTTTTTTTATTAAATTCATAATAATTAATTATATAAAACATGCAGGCGCTATATTATAATGCCTCTTATAATACCCTAACACTCGTCCGCACCAAAGGGATCTAAACATTAAGAAGCAATAATCAATGTGATTTCCCCCTCCTTCTTTTGCCCGAACAACGGCAAATAACCCTATAAAGTAACACAAATTGTTCACAGCTATAGTCCAAAATTTATATGGTATTTATATATTTTTTGTAAATCAATGTTCAAAACGGAAAAATAATTAATACCCTTTCAACTGGATAGATGAGTATCTGAAACATCAATGTAAAAATGCCCACACACTACTCGCAAAAACGGGTATACTACAGATGATCACTCGTAAGTTGGTAAAACTTTTAAAAAGTGTTTTGATAAAATCACTTCTTTTATAAGAAATAAATTGTTCATAACATAACTTTATTAAAAAGGAAGACGACAAGTCTTTTTTTATAAATTATATCCACACTATATTTGATGACGTTTTTTTAGAAAATAATACCTATTTCTACTTTTAACATTTTATTCTTGGAATATATTTCATTTTTTTATATAATATATAACACACTCTATTTACTTTATAAAGTTATTTATAGCAAAGACCTTATATATATAACTACCAATTACTCACAGGTACTTAAATACTCGAATTAATGCCTGATTATTTCCGAGTTCCAAGTTCAATTAACTTTGTCTACTAGGTTCGGGGAAAAATACCCGAACCCCTCTTACTTTTAATCTACAATTTGAATTTTTAGATATATTTAGATTCAACTGAAAAATTAATTATATTTCTGTTTTTTATTTAAAAAGTAATTTACTATCATCAATGAATAATTTAATTTAATTTTAAAGATATCCCAAAAATAGTGTTAATTTTTGGAAGATGAAAAAATATTCTTACAAGAAAAAAATGTTGAAAAACGCAAGTTTTTGCTCATATTTGAACACATAACCTACTCAATAGCTTGTAAAATATTACATAGGTATGTTACAATGTTAGAGGGCACCACCATCAAATTGTAATTCTTACTTTTAGAGTTTTTTCTTATTTTTCAAAAAAAATTAAAAATATTACTTTCTTCCATCATAAATTACTCTGTCAAATTTAATTATTTGTCTTGTTTTTTTTAGTTAACTATTAGAGTTTTTGGTTTCAATACCTATAATACATTAAAAATCGACTTTTTAAAATGAGTTTTTTTAAAGTTATTTTCGTCAACTTCCGGATATCTCCGGTATTATACCGATATAATTCATAAACTTTATAATTTTTATAAAATTATTTTACCCGACATAAACATTATTGAACTTGCAAAATGTTGTCTCGTAATCACAAATTTAGTAGGCCACAAGACATATAAAATAGTTTTTTTATAAAGCTATAACTTTGTGTTGTAAAAAAATTAGTTTAAATAGTAATAATACATTCAAAATTATTCTTTATAAATTAGTTGTTGTTTTTTTTAAATTAATGTTCGTCGACTTTCATTCATCTAAGTTAAATAACAGATATGATTTGGAAAACTAAAGAGTTTTGTGTATAACCTGTCCAAATTTTATAAAATTATTTCAGCTGACATTACAGGACTTGCAAAAATTTCATTTTTACTAATAAATTAATTTTGTTGTCTACGAGAAATAGGTTATACATTTTTCTATTGCCATAAATAAATTGTTTTATCATCTTTAACTCTTACTGAGAAAAGTTTCATATTAAATAGTTCTAGTATATTTAAAATTCACTTTTTAAGTTTTTGTTATATAATAGATTAATTTTCGTCAATTTCCAGACATTTCTCGTCAACTACGGGCAGAATTCGATAAACTTTAGACTTTTATCTATCAAATGGCATAATTTCATAAAATTATATTAATTGATATAGCCATTATTTGACTGGTGAAATTTTGTTTCCTAAGCACAATGCCTGATAAACAATATGAAATAAACGACATGACGTTCAATCGAAAGTCATACTATAAGGAAGTGTGTTCGAATGTTATGTTCCTTTAACTATAATTTAAAAATTTTATTAGGAACTGTATTTTATATATTTGAATTCAATAAAATAATATAATTATCCCCTTATAATTAGAGTGATAACCTTTTAATTTAATAAAAGGTTGCGTTGGAATATAAATAGTCAAATAAATGAAGTCAAGGAGGCTTGAGAAGAAAATTCAATTTTCGGCTTAGAAAAAGTGTAATAACTTAGTGTTTCTCGAACAAATAGAAGTCCTTTTGATGTCAACAAAATTCTACTCTCAATATACATCCTAGAACAATATTTAAAGTCCTTAATTCAGATATTTTTGAAACCTACTTACATCATACCTTGACTCTCTTTTACTCTGAAAATAGTATATTTTTGAATAATATTATGTATAGTTACAGTGCATTGCATAATTATCTCAATCTGTTTGATAACCAAATCTATAGAGCGTATTAACTGATGTTATAAATTGCATCATAATTTAAAGAAAAGTCATTTTAAGGACTCACAGTTAATATTTTTACAATATAATATAAACAAATTTCAAAGAAATCATAATGAAACTCTACTAAATGACTTTAAAATATTAAAAAAAACTTTACACAAGGATTGTATACTACACAATTTTAGTTATCTATGTATTAAATGTGAATGTATGTGTGCATGTATATCCTTCAATCACGACAATGGATGGATTTTGCTGAAATTGTTTATGTAGCTTTAATGGTTCTGGTAACATTTTTTTTGTGTCCTCAGGGCTATAGCGGCCTTTAAATAGCATTTTTAGCATTTCCTCTGTACAACCTGAGGGCTGGTGAGTATTTTGGATATTATTTGGGTTCTTTTATACTTAGGGAAGCGGTGGTGGAAGAATTATTCTGCTTCAGGAATCAGTGGTCAACAATCCATTAAATTTTTGGGTAAAAAAAATCAAAACCCTCAGCTCTTCACAAAAAATTAAATTTTTTGTGAAAAAAAATTCCAAAAGTATATTTCAGATACAAAATTTTTGGAAACAAATTTAATTTAAGGAATTAAATTATTTCAAATTTTAATTTTTGTGCAAAAAAATACCAAATATTAAATTTTTTAGCAACAAGAAAAAATTGTTTTATTTAGGGGGCTACATTTAACAACGAACAGAGGTGATAACTTAAGATAAAAATCGGGTGTAATTTTGAGTTCCCCTTGTTTTTTAAAGTTTACAAACTGACGAACGATTTTTTTCTTTAAATAAACTGATATCATTATTATTTCATTCCTGTGCTCATAAATACGGAGGACCTTGAGGATTTGTTGCAGATACTTGTAACTTGTTGGATTCAGAATAGAATTGAAGATCGATATCAGATAAGTCTGGGAGATTGAACGGAAAAATGAAAGGCGTTCAATCTTTCTGTTCATATTTGAATCAATAAACATATTTAATGTACCAGTAAAATTGTAAATTTAATGTCTCACAGCATACCAATTGCGAAAATTACTGAACTATGGAATTGTCGTTAATGATAAAGGTATTCTAGCTTGGGTTTGTGTGCAATTTTATACATACCCACTTATTTCTTATTTTTATTGCTAAATATTTAATTAAAATTTGAATTTTATTTACGAAAAGATGGTGAATGTAGTTTAAAATCAAACACATTTATGTGGATGCATGTAAATATGTAATGTAGCCATTTTTTGGTACCCTGATGTGATTAGTCTCAGATTACGTATGACCAGAGTTGTGAGGTTAGGACCAAGTAAGGTGTAATAAATAAGGTATCAAAATTTTTAAATAATGCCATATTCAGTGTGCGTCAGCAGACCGTGAAGTAATTGATTCCCGTGTACAATTTCGCCAAAAGTTTTAGAAATAAAGAGGTTGAGAATTGAAATTTTTACTGGTTTATTGGGATTTCATTATCTATATAATTTCTCAAAATGGTCTCCCTTGGCCACCAGTATGACCTCAATTCTGGGGCGGAAGGCCAAGCACGTTTTTTTCTCAAAGTCCTTGCTCAAGTCCTCCCACTCCTTGTCCCCTGCAGCCTTCAGGGACTCCACATTGGGTTGAGAGGTCGCACAAGCCTTCCTATCAATGGTGCCCCACGCCCATTAGTCAAGGGGGTTAAGGGTCCGAGCCTGACGGGGGCAAAAGTCCTTCAGGGGCGACCGCATAATTATCATTTGTGGGGAGCTTGGTTTTTGGATTTTAAAAAAATCATAAGATTAAAATTTTTTGGAAAAAATTTCCAAAAATTAACATAATTTTTTTTTTTTTTTTTTTTTTTTTTTTTTTTTTGGAAAATAAAATTTCAAATATTTATTTAATTTTTTTTTTTTTTTTCAAAAATTGGCCTTCTTTCTCATGGTATTCATTGGATCCCTGTCCATCTTCTCATTCACGAAGTCCGAAATGACTGGAGACAGAATTTTGTAGGACCACCGCTGCTAGATCTCCATGTGAGTCTCAGGCCATCCTTTTTCACCTAGAAGGCGAGCCTCTCCGACCATCGACGATCCTGACAATGTCTACCACCTTGAAATTGGTGTCCAGCAAGTTGGATATCCTTATTCTTTGAACCTCCATTATTGCTCTAGATCGTAATCGTGTTGTTGTGTGTGTGTGTTTTATATATATAATAATTGCATTATAGAATAAACTCATGTAACCTAAAATAGTTTAAAATAAGGGATAAGAGCTCTTAAGAAATTTAAACCCTACTGCATGACTCGTTGACAAGCACTGTATTATTTTTGATACCTTTACTTCCGATCTGATTTAAGTGCCTTTGAAGTCTGAACTAAAGTTACTGCACTATTTACCATTATAAGAACGTCAGCTATGGACATAAACAACCAGTTGCAAAAAAAAAAAAAAAAAGACCCCAATAAAATAATGATTTTCTACAGTTTTTTTATTTATATTACTAATGATTCAAAAAAATTATACTTATTAGTTTCTTGAGAGTATTGGAAGAATAAGACAAATCAACAAAGAACCCCATTTACAAATAAAATAAAACATTAATCTTTGGAGTACCTTTAGACATTGGTTGAGTGAGTTGATTCAAGTTTTCATATTTCAATCTTTAGTGAGTTTGATTAATTTTTTTACTTTTAACCATTATTTGTTAAAAATACTTAATATAAATTTTTGTCAAAAATGAAATTTTAGTAATTATATAATATTTTAACAGTAATCATCACAAACATGTTATTAACATTAATTAAAATCATTTATGTTTTTAAGCATTCTAATTAATATTTAGTACTGCAAAATGGATAAATCAGGAAGGTAAATATTACAATGTGTCAACTTTTAGGCATTTTTTGCAGTAAAATTTTTTAAAAAACACTCCTATTTAATGGAGTAGTTGAAGAAAATGTCAACTGTGTCTTGAGATAATGTTCTACTCCAATTCACTAACAACGTAAAAAAAGGATGTTTGCGAAGGGAGGCTTAAAAATCATGGGATTATGATAGTAATGTGACTGATGGGTGTGATTCTTTGGTAAAGACACTCCCATAAGGGGCATTCCAGTCAAATTGATCTGTGAATGTCACCCGACCCGCTCAGATTGGAATTCTTTTTGACACACAAGCTCAAATTCATGGTTAAGTTAAGTGTGCCAAATTTCCACACATAATTCTGGGGGGGGGAATCAAGCTTAATACAGTACTTAGATTCTTTTGTAAGTCTCTTGATAGTAAAGATTGACTGCATGTTTTCCCACAATTGATCTGTATCAATTTTATCAAGATACAAGACATTATACCTGCAATGTAATCTCGGTAAAAGTTGAAAAAACTAACTAGGCCAAGTATTTTATCTCAGAATGGTCGCTGCAGACTAGCTCATGCTACGAATATTTTCATAGCTTCCCAAATACCATCACAAGGTGATTTATCGTAAAGATTGACCAGGAGCATCTAAAACCAAAGTCATCAAAACGGTGGCAATGGTTAAAAAAATTAATTACCTGCACCGTCACCAGAAAAGTAATGTAGTTACTGGAGGGTTTTTAAGAATTAATAAACATTTGGAGGGCTTGAACCCTATAAAAAGAGACAAGTGACTCACTCTATTGTTATAACTGCAGCAATAGTTGAAAAAAGACGACAGTTCTAAACCTCAAAAAAGAATTAACAAACAATTTTAAAATTGTGTCCAACTTTATAAAAAAGTGATATACAATAAACTACTCATATTTTTTTAAAAATTCGCTAACTTCTAATCAATTTTATGAATTACTATAGTTCAGTTTTCTTTTGTGAGTCTATTTAAACCATAAAATACGTTAATGATATAAATACGTACATAAAATTATCAAATTGACAAAATTTCCGGAGAATAGTAACCCATCTTCGAAATCCCACTCTGAGAGCTATGGTAAAAAAGCCATCACGATTTTTGGGGATTGATACCCCTACATATATAGAACATGTTGTCAATGTTTTCTATTCATAAGAGTTTGGCGTTTATTTTTTATTCTTGATCAAGTACTTGGTAGTGAATTTCAGATTTATTTTTTTAAATCAAAATTGAGGTCATAATGAATGTAAATATTCTACTTTTGACTTCATTTTTGGAATCCTCACACTTCAAAATAGTTAAGTACCAAATTCCAAGAGGTTAGAGCTCTTTTGGATAAAAAAATATACAAGAAAAAATAGCAAACGTAATATACAACAGGGACGTTGAAATTTTTAGTTCAAAAAGGCACTGAGATGAGCATCCTTATCTCATGAAGGACTCAGAATTATGTGCTGAAATTTTGGCACGCTTAATATACTCATGAATTTGAGATTGTGTGCTGCGCCAAAAATTATCCAAATCTGAGAGAGTGGGATGACATTTTTTTTTTGATTTTGATCGTTTTGAAATGGAATAACCCATGCATAGTTTTACTCAATTCTTTGTTGTTAAGTTACTTAACACACTATCAAGAAAATAATTTTAATTTTACTAACCCTTTTTTTTTTTGGTGATAATTTCAATAAAATTGGTTCTAGGAATGAATGTTGCAAAATAGTAGTACTTCATCACTGAATATAAAAATAAAGCTATGTTACGTAATTTATTTATTAGTTAGTCATAACTTTTTAATAAAAGGACTAATTATCCCTAAGTAGTTGTTACGGCCAATGATTGTGATATAATAACGTGTACAAAAAAAATCAGGATTGCCTCAGCTCCAGTAACATTTTGTTATATATTTGTTAATATATTAAATGACAGCTTGAAACAAATTCATATTTTTTCTCCATAAATATGCAATTAAACATAATTGAGAACCAATACAACTCTTTCTCCATTATTAGCCCTAAACCATTGATAGCCTCACTTATAAAAATATTTTTTATATAACATATTATTTTAATGGATGACTTGAATGATGAAATTGAATGATGTAATGTAACATTTCAAAGATACGTTTATTTATTGACAATTCCAGATGTACTAGTTATACTGCATATTATTAATTATATAATATGTTTACATCACTTCCCTGTAAATGTAAGTAGACTTTGATGTCATTTGTAATGGACAGTTATATCAGAAAGCTCTTCATGGTCACATCCAGACAATAATTTTTTTATTACTTTTTTTGGGGTGAAGAAAGATTAAGTTTGCTCAAAAATGTTTGGAGTTAAGGAACAAATGTCTTTACTATGCATATGTCTCTATATTGTTAAAGTCTACGGAGAAGGCTGTCCATTCGCATCTTCAGCTAATGATGCAAAAAAACTTTTAGATCAGGCAAATGTCAAGGATGTAGACTATCATAAATTGCTTCAGAAAGGAAGACAAGTAACGGCAAAGTAAGTTACAAATATTAATAGATGGTCAAAATATAACCAATTGTCAAAGGAAATAAATGTATAGAAAGGTTACGACGTTACCTCAGAGACACAAAATATTAGATTGGGGAATAAGTTCGTTGCGTTTTGATCGAAAAAAAATATTTAAAGAAAAAAATAGTTCTAACAATTAATTAATTGATGATGTATTCGACATTATTATTCACGACCTTTTCCTCACCTATCAACCAATTTTTCGATGCCGTTCCGCCAAAAATCGTCTGGTCTGGAATTGAAGAAGTTGTTGAGCTATTTTTCAAAGTCCTCTCCATTCTCGAATGAAACAGTTATCAAACGGTTCGACAGAGTGCGGAAAAGATGGCAATCCGTAGGTGCAAGGTCCAGAGAATACGGTTGATGCTGAAGAACCTCCCACTCGAGTTTTAATAGTGAAACTTTGACGAATTTTGCAATATGGGCCTGGTGTTGTCGTGAATGAGTATGGTATGGCCTTGTCGATTAGGTCTTTTCAGTCGCATAGCCTCTTTGACACGGGGTAGCTAGGCTATGTAGAGCTCTTTGGTGACCTTGGCATTTCTTTCAAGCATTTGCCAATATAATTTGGCCTTCCCATACCAACGTTCAGTATGTCTTCCACTTTGGCGTGAGACGTCGATGTCAAAATCGAAATTTTAAATTTTGCGAACCATTTACGTGCTGTAAACTCACCTACGATACCTTCGTGCTACAAATGTTTCGTACTGTTCGGCAGTTTTTTGTCCTCGAGGAAAGTGTTGATTTTTGTCTCCTGGATACTTCATTTCTAAGACTCAAAAGTAGTTAATATTTGAATGAATTTAAAAAAATATTAATATAAGAGAAAGAGCCTTATCAAATTTATATTATAAATTTTTTCAAAGAGCAAAAAAATTAGTGCAAAACAAACGTAACATAAAAACGCAACGAACATATTCCACAACCTAATGTATTACCGTATTCAGTTGTCGATGTATCTACTTCTTTTTGTCGAATCAGTGTTCTAATTTAATTATAATTCGCTCTTGTTATCCAGAGAACACTATTCAACAGTTATTAAATAATAATTCTATAGAATTGGTAAACTACCAACTGATTTTTGAACTTTTTTCGATTTATTTTGTTGTGAAGGTGTAAAAGTAACGACGTACTTAAATTACTCGTTGACACTTTCCACGTTCGTTTGTTCACTTTTTAAGCAAAACGAGAACCATCTGATCATATTTTCGCTAAATGCAGTTGTGTACGACAAAAATATCTTGGCGAGAGGTACCAGAGATGACGTGTTTTTACCATTCGGCTTATGCATTTTTTTCCCCCTTTGCAGAATTAACTTTGTAAATTCATGGAGGTTGCATAGTTAATTAATTATAGAGTAAAAAAGTATCCTCTTTGCCAACTAAACTTAGAAAAGCATAAATCACGTGCTTGTCGTTTCGCCATTTGATTTAAGGGTTAAAATGTGTCATTGAGGAACATGAAATAAGACCAAATAAGTTTTATCAGTTGAGACACTCAGGCTTTCAAAATGAACGGTACTTATTTTCCGCTAAATATCCAAGCCTACTACACACTTCTTGCCTTCGAATAACTAAAAACTTAACAACAAGTTATTAATTACGTTTTTTTTTTTTAGTTCTCTCAAAATGTCTCGAAGAAATATATTTGTTGACAAAACGATAAACAGATTGGTAAAAAAAGGTTATTCAAGAGACTCTGCACATCAAAAGGTAATCCAACTAATAAAAGATATTGAGTATGAGCTTGAGGAATGCAAAGGAACAATGCCGGATTGTGACCCAAACATGAAGTATCGGATGATGAATGGACAATGTAATAACCCTGTTAATCCTTTGTTTGGGTCTCAGAGATACAGGCTGCAACGTTTTTTGCCACCAAAATACGAGGATGCGGAATCAAACCCAACTGAAAACAGTCAATTTAAAGCTAGAGGTTGGATTTAAAAAATAATACATAACATTAATTTCGTATTACTCATAGAGTTATTTTGTCTCCTTCTTAGAGGGATGTATTTCTAGTGGTGCTCTACCAAATGCAAGAAAAGTCAGTTCAACAGTGCATACTGATGTGGATGTTCCTTCGACGATTGCGTCTACTATGGTAAGCCAATGGGGAATGTTTGTTGCTCATGATTTGTCCTTTGTTCCCAATTCCCACGAGGCTAAATGCTGTGAAGGAGCAAAGGATGACAGATGCCTTCCGATTAGAATATATGAAAATGACCTTTTCTATTCAAATTTCAATGTGACATGTTTGAATTTTTATCGATCTGTCAGATTTTGCAGTTCAACTCCAAGGGAACAGTATAATGAAATTACTTCCTTTATTGATGCTTCCAATGTCTATGGCTCAAGCGACGAGGAATTATTGCTACTCAAGGAAGAAAATTCTTACTTAATGAAGAGTACGCTGACTGATGATGGAAAAGAACTCCTTCCCAAAGATGGTAAAGGTAGTTTTGTGGGAGGAGACGCTAGAGCTCTTCTAACCACTGGTTTGGCTTCAGTGCATACCTTATTCGTTCGGGAACATAATCGAATATCAAGGAAACTTGCTCAGATGAATCCTTCATACACAAACGAAACTGTTTTTCAAGAAACTCGGCGAATATTGGGAGCAATGATGCAAAATATTGTTTATAGTGAATTTCTTCCGACGTTATTAGGGGAAAAAAGCATGAATGAGTCTGGCTTAAACTTAAAATACCCCTCGAGTTATCATGAAGAAATTAATCCAACTGTCGCCTCTGTTTTCGTTGCTGCTGCATACAGATTTGGCCATTCCATGATTCAAAGGAATGTGAATCGATTGGCTATAAAAAAATATAGCTATAGCAGTAATTATTCCTTATTTAAGGACTTTTTTAATACGGCAAATTACGAGGATAGGAATGGGCTAGGAATAGAAGAAATTTTATATGGGTTGACCTATTTCCCAGCACAATCTGCAGACCGTTTTGTTGTAAAAGAAGTAACTAATTATTTGTTCAATAATGGAAAGCCGTATGGAACAGATCTTGAAGCAAAAACGATTTTGAGGGGTCGAGATCATGGATTACCCTCTTATGGAGATTGGCGAGAATTCTGTGGCTTAGAACCACTTTGTGACTGGAACAATAAACCAACAGAAATTTCAGAAAATATCTGGCTTCTTCTCAAAGAGTTATATTCAAGTCCTAATGACATCGATATTCACACAGCAGGACTTGCAGAAACTCCAATTCCACACTCTGTCTTGGGGCCCACCAATAATTGCATAATTGGACGTCAATTTACCGCTCTAAAAGATGGAGATCGGTTCTTTTTCACACACGATGGTGAAGCTGGTTCCTTTACCCCAAAACAAGTCAAGGCACTTCGTCAAACATCCCTCTCACGTGTCATGTGTGATAACACAGGGATTGATAAGATAAGTGTAAATGTTTTCAGGACCGATTCCCAATTTGTACCTTGTTCAAGTCTCCCTGAGTTGAATCTTAATTTATTCTAAATCATGTCAATTCTTAAAATCATTTGGTCAAACATGATTAGGACTATTATTTAAGTAAATAAAGCATTTTTGGTTCATGCCTAGAAAATATTTTAATATGTATATGGTTGTAAATAATTTATTTTAATGTTATCATTTCAAGGTGTATAATTTTTATTCTACTTACCTATTTGTGAAAAGCTTTCAATAAAATTCCGTTCCGGAATGTTTATATAATGCATGATCATGAATTGATATAAGTGTTGAGTAGTTACGGGTGAGTTAGTCTCAAGAAAAACGGAGACTAACACTGAGGATTTCATGGGGAGTTATCTTCTATTTTATAAAACTATAATTATAAATTATAACACCATGGAATAAAATTAAAGCCTTGGATATCCCACTCCCTTAAACCCAAATTTATAATTGTTATATAAACCGTAAAAAATAAAAATGACCATTATAACCTTCAATCACAATAAGTTTAGCCTTATATATATATTTTTATTTTTTTGAATCACGTTTTAGATTTATAATATCGATTTAGAATCATATTTTTACGGTAAATAACAAATATAGATGAATATTGAAGGTAATAGCAATTGATAAAAAACCTTCAGACATTCAAAAGAGAAAATATTTATTAAGTTATCTTGAATACAGATCGTCACTTGGTTTTAGCTTTGGTCCTGTGGTAAGAGTTAACTTTTGTAACCAAAAAAAGGAACGAAAAAATAAACGGCTAAAATAACCCCTTGTTGTTTTTTTCGTTCAGGTGCTCAAAAATTAGTGGAAACATGAGCGACGCTCATTTTCCGCTCAATATCTAAGTCTGATTTAGTTTTAATCCAGTATACAAAAGTGTGTTTTCTTTGGAGTCTTTCCGAATATTTGTATACTTGATTTGTATAATAAATAAAAATCAATACCATTTGTTTAGGAACTAGGGTAAATAAAGCTTGTTTGGACTCGTTGGGGTTACAATGTCAAAAACTAACTCTTTGCACGCTTATTATTTTTAACTCAAAAATAAAGAACTCCATATCTTTGAAAAAAATCATTTGACTCTTAAAAAAGAATAGATTTGGAGTTTGGAGCTAAAAAAACAACAACATGCAATGTCCCTATAACGGTTTTGGTGCAGGTAGCTGGCGTATTGTTGTGACGTTGGATGACTTAACATTAATAGTCAAATAAATAGTACCTGGCGAAAAAATATTGTGGTCCAGACCCACTTTCCCCGCCTGGTAAATATGACCCCGGTATGTACAGGTCTGTCGAGAATGAGAGTCCCATTATCTTTAACGTCATTAAATTAAAAGTATTGTGTACAGAGATTTTTTTACCCAAGTCCAAAATATATATAGGATGGATCTTGTACTGCGTTATACTGAAAATGATGTGCAAAAATGGTGCAAACACCATTTTGAACGCTTTAAGGACCAAACTTTTTGCGTCTCTCTTCATCTAATAATGCGGATTGTAGTAAAAAGGGAGGCCAATTCAGTTTTCAAGGTCAGAAAGTACTCCTTGATGGCAGCTGCGGAAGTCAAATTTGCAAAAATATCGGATGGCGTTGTGCGTACTAACTATAAGTAATTGAGAAGGCGTCGCTCCGAAGCTTTTTCAGTTGTTTTTCTATAGTACTCTAATTCTGGAAGCCCCTGTATTCTAGATTTAAAACAATTCAGAGTTGTTAAAATCAAATCTTTAGGGTGATTTGATATGGAATTACCCTAATATAATAAATTACTTCAAAAATGAATGTAAAATATAAGGTTCTTGTATATTCTGCTCATTTATTATAAAAAATCGCACCTAGAGATGTCTGATTCGACAACAAGATATTTAATATATTATTTCGAACTTGGAGGTATTACAAAAAAAAAAAAATACTTGATATTCTTTCTTAATAAAGGTATCAAATTACATGTTATTCTATGATTTTTTTTTTTGTTATTACTCACTTAGTGCTATCTAACAAAAGCTTGACTTTGGTGCAATTCTAAATCTTTAAGTCAAATAGTTTATTGTTTCTTTAACAAAGTAACATTGCCTATAGGTACTTTTTTTAGAAAATAATCATTAATGCTGGAGTTTCCATTAGTATGTTTATAAAGGATTTTTTTATATATCCAGAATAATTCATAAATCAATTACTTATTATTTCCATTTAAGATTAATTACAATAAAAAATCATTCAATGCAGTTCCTTAATCTGATCATTTTTGTCTCTATGTTCAAAGGTTTGTATTGCTCAAGGAGCACACATGGAGGATTCCGTATTGTTGAAGGAAAAGATGCAGGAAATTTTTCGGACTTTGTTGTTGGATTTTTTTTTATTGTACCAAAGTGAGTAAAAAAAAAAAACATAAAAACAATTTACTCTTTCTATAAGTAGTAATATTCTTTGAAATTTACATTAGTAAAGTGTGTTCGGCCAGTATTGTGTCCTCAAGATTTGTCGTCAGTGCTGTTCACTGCCTCAGAGAAAATGGAAATCCTATTTATGTCGACTCTTCCTGTCGTACCAAAGCTCCAAAGAATGTACAACCAAAGATAAAAAGCTGTAGGCTTACAAGAAATGGAGACACTCGGATCCGTGTTTGGAGAAGGGGGGCGTGGATCGTAAGGAAATCAAGAGATCTCACAAATCCTTTTTCAGGTTAGTTATAACCACGTTTCGCTAAATGTGTGTGTTTTATGTAGATTCCGAGATCAAATTGCAATGGTATTTCAAATTCTGTTTGATTTTTCATGCTCTAGAGTAATTTTTATACACCAGGAGTAAATTTATCACTGAGACGTAAATTTAGATATTTTATGGGGTAAAAGTTAGTCTAAAATATGAAATAATAAATACTTGTTAAATAAAATTGTCACTCATTGAGATTAAATTGAGTGATGAAGTTATACTTCAGGGCGCTGCTATTGCATGATTACATATCAGCTGTTTCTGGAATAATTTATTATGTTTGTTTTTGAATTTTATAGTAAGATTTTTTTTAAAGATATATATGTAGCAAAAAGTTTCCCCCAGCAAGTGTTGGCATGAACTCAAGTGACAACAGCGAACTCAAGTAATCTATAATTATACTATGCAACAAAGTTCAGTTATTGGAACGCCCACAGGCTAAAACCCACATGTGTAATTGCTATTTAAGCCATAGAATTCGAAATGATCTTCAAAAAATGTCAATAGCAATACGTTTAGCCTTTAAAGCCTTATATTAAAAATTTTGTTTTTAGAGTATAATTTCGATTCAAAGACATATTTCGAAATGAAATAGCTATATACATGAAAATTAAAGATAATAACAATTGATATGATATTTATTGAGCTATCTTGAATAGACTTTTCTACAAAATGGGAAATTAAATATAATTAAGTCAATTATATGAATAATTGTAAAAAGCAATGAATATTTTAGAGGGAGCAAAAGGTCAGAAATTAAATATAAATAAGTCAATTAAATTACTCACATCTAATTTATAAATATGAATCAAATCATTCTTATAAATAGGCCCTGTATTTAAATTTGAACGCCCTTGAAAATCTCATTTAGTCTCCTATCATCTTTTTTTATTATTGGATAAGTTTCTTCTACGATAACATTGTTTTTTGCAGGTTACATACACTATATCAAGTATATTTATCGACCCAAAGGCTCTTACTATGGAGGTGAATACAATATTAGAGGAGGATACGACATTGTACTTCTGAAGCTGGAAAGAGGATCAACCATCAAGGACTACCTCAAAGAACCATTAAGAGGTTTTACATTTGAAAGATTGAACATTCCCTCACCTGATTTTCAAGTATTTAATTTAATTTATATATAGTATTAATTTTTATTGAAAAAAAAATGTATGCACCTATTGAAAAATATTCTATAAATGGAACACGCATTCTTATGTTGAATGCCTTAAGGAATTGAAATAATGTAATGTAAATGTATCTAATTGTTTTAAGAAGTTATTTTAATTCCTGAAGACAGGCACAACTATTATTCTACTAGCGGTAGTACCGGTATTGCCCGGAGTTATTAGACGTCGTTGAATAGACAAATTTTGCTTTAATAATATAAAAGATAACTCCCATAGAAACCCTTAGTGTTAATCTGTTTTTCATGAGTACACTCAAACGTAGTTACTCAATACTTAAATGATCTTCCGTTAAGAATGAAAAAATAATAATAACACCTTGAGAAAAAAAAATCATATGACTTGATGAGCCAACAGTACTTTAGTCTCTAGAGCTCTCCCAGGCTGAGCTTTAAGTACACACATTCGCTGTTAAAAATTATTCCTCAACTCATATTTTATAGTATAGCCAGGGTTTTGTAAATTATTGAGTTGACGTAAACGCCTTCAAGATTTCATTCTTATACAACTCCAAACTACGTATTAGTTATGAAAATCCTTGAAGAATGTTTTGGAGAAAATAAAATCAGTTTTGACAAGGGGGAAGGGGGAGAAAGAAATAAACAAAGACATTGTCAACAATTACTCCGATGTCAATCCCCAATTGTACTCTGAGTCTTACACATATAACTCAATAACAAATCCTCAAGGTTACTCTCCGTCTGTTATGAGAACACAAGAATGCACGAACACAAAATCTAAATATTTAAAAAAAGGAGTGTATGTTCCATATATAGAGTATTCCTTGGTCTATTACCACTAAAGAAGCGAATTGTGTAAAGAAAAACTAAGTATATCGATTAGAAAAGGAAAACGGTTGATGCGTGTCCTCTTCTTCTTTTTTGTTCATTATTTAATAAGTAATGTGCGTGATAACATCTCTCTCTAAAAGAAGAATTATTCCCTATCTTTGGTCTAAATTGATTTAAAATATATGACACCAGGGACGTCGTCAGGGGACTGGCGGGGATATATCTCTACCCCCTCCCCATTAAATCCTTCTTGTTCTTTACAAAAAAATTAAATATTTGAAATTTTGTTTCAAAAAATTTAATTTTTTGTGAATAGCTGTAGATTATTGAAATTTATCTTCCAAAAAATTTAATATATGAAATTTTTTCCAAAAAAAAATCAAATTTTGGGGAACATCTGTTGATTTTGGAAAAAAAAATCAAAAAATTTAATATTTGAAATGAAATTTTTCAAATTACTTTACAGAAAAACTTAATTTTTGATTTTTTGTACAAAAAATTCCAAAAACCAAGTCCAAAAGTAAAATATATAATCCTGCAGACGTTCTGAATAAAATAATATTTTCCCTACACTAATTTTTAAATGAAGAAGGTCTTTATAGCTTCATTTCCCCCTCCAAAATCATATAATAGGCAGCTGGTATTAACATGGGTCTTCATTTGGTAATACCATTAGTCTCGCTCCCGCCTTTTCATCACGTTCTTACAAAAAAAAACATCTAAAATTGTCACATTCTTTCAGAGCGATGATAAAAATTTAGCCACAGTAATTGGATACGGTGACGCTCGAAGAACACCTTGTGAAGTAGATGACAATGGTCCATCAAAATTTAACTATTGTGGTGTTGAGAAAAATTGTAACATCATGCAAAACGGATCTTGCCATGTTATTTTTGAATATAATGGACAAAAGCATATGGGTTGTCAATTTAGTTCCACCCCAGCAATTGAGTCAAAGTTATGTACAAAATTCCTGGAAGGTTATAAGATAAATTAATATTTCAATAATAAAGCCTTACTTACCATCCACATATTAATTAGTTATTAATAGTCCAAAAAAAATTAAATTTAAAAAGGATTTTGATGGTACTAGAAATATTTCCATAGGAAAATTGACCGACATCAACTAATAATTAATTTTACAAATTTTGTTCTTGCTTATAAAATCTAAACAAACCGAGTTTTAATTTTATTAGGTCTATGTAGAATAAAAATACGCTGGAGGGGAAGGCAACCACAATATATTATAAAGTAGGTACGTACTTATGTATTCTACATAAATGCGAACTGGGGAAGGGCAAAAATCGCCTAAATAATATAGTTTTTACCCTTCGTCAGTTATTCGTTCATTGAGGACATTCAAATTTGGTAAGATTTACAAAAGTCCGAGACCTTAATACACGCCCATATGTTGTAATCAAAAAGGTTGAGATCATGAGAGAATGTAGACCAAAAGTATCTCATTTTCATCCAAAAAAGATTAGGTTAGTTTAGAAATGTGGAAAAGGATCTTATCCTACATATATATATACTTAGTCGGATTTACCAGTAACGTCTTTCATTCACGGAATGAGTGTATTAATATGTAGCAAATCAATATATGAGACTAATTGTTTTTATGGGAATGGGAACGAAGACTGTCTTTAATTCTTAAAACTACGATATTATTGATCCGATACCGGCTATTTTGATGTCATTGGTCCCCAATGAGGTTTCCTTCGTTAAAACGTCATTTTATTTGATGTACCGTTGACCAGACACTAAAAAAAATCATACAAAAAAGTGTGTTTTAATTATATTTACACTCGGTAGAACAATCAAACAGCTAAATATAATATGCAGTACAAATGCCCTAATTAATTATCATGAAAAAACTGGGCCTAATATCTTCCAAATTAATATATTTTAAGCACTTTAAAATACGGCAATTTTTAGATAAAAAACGTTCCTCTTTCAAATATTAATTTTTTTCCATAGTACAAGCTACTTTAGTTTGGAAAAAATGGTATTTTTGTGTCAAAAATGGCCACTTTAGGCCTCTAGTACCATCTAAAATATTACACTATGAGTAAAAAATGGATTTTGTTTATTTATAGTATTCGGTTCATCAGTTAAAAATATTGTGCACCTTCTTTGTAATCTTTTAAGGGTTCTAAAATGTACTCAATGATCTAGGGTTTCCCTGTTATATCAAACATAACAACCCAAAATGTAACCTTACTTGACGTGATAGTTGTAGAGCAGGATGAACAATATCTTAAGCTATGTTATTGTATATGAAGGATTACATTACAATAATCATTTAATTTATTTCAGCTGTAGAGAACAAATCCATTTTGAAAGAGACGGAAGTATTCCTTTTTCGATCCAGCGGTAATAATACTTATCAACCATTAACAAAATGCTTTGCAACAAATCCCTCTAAGTTTGGATGGTGTGGAACAGTTTTACTCACAAATGTCGATAAGCCTGATAAAGTATCTGACATTTATGCATCAAAATATAATGTAAGACCTGAGAATGGATGGGGCTTCTGCTCAAAATCTTGTTTCAGAGGTTACAAACATCAGCAAACAAGTGATAATAATCATTCTGGCTCTGGTAAACTGAGATACAACAAACGAAATGTTTTAAATAGTGAATACTGCTACAAAGAGTTGTATGCTCGTCTGAAACAAGGATTTGGTAAAGAGAAGTTTCTCTATGAGCCCCATATTCTATGCTTTGCACGTAATATGACTTTCAAGACCAGATACTTTGAATTTGATGGTAAACGAATAATTCATGAAGCTAAAGAGCCCAGTGTTGCTCTTCGACAGACGTTTGGAAGAGAGTCTAATTGGTATATTTCTCATCCGGGTGGGTACTTGAATTTACTTATTATTAAGAGATATGCAAGTATATTAGAAAATTGATTCAAAAGATGATGCATAGGTATATGCTACGGAGATTCTGGAGGTCCTTTAATTCGAACAATACGAAAAGGATTCAGAAGAATTCATATTTTATTAGGTATTGCAAGTAAAGGACAAGGGATACATGGTCATTGTGGAGGGAGTTCCACTCTTGCACATTTTGTGCGAATCAAGAACTTTTCTGGTTGGCTACTCTCTTATATCAGAGATGATCCAGGAGTCAGAGTGTTTCCTTCAGAAATGACTTTAGAGGACCTTGAGAAGTTCAAAGATTCAAATATCATGAATGAGAAAAGTTTTTATTCTTGGTTTATTCGATTTGGAAAAGTATTTAGGAGTAAGACATCAAATTTAATGCCTAGGTTCCACAATAAATTAGAACAAAGAACCAAACGAGACGACCAAAATATATTTAATGTTTTAGTTAATCGTTTATCCTATAATAATTTATCAAGTTCCGAGGTGATCATGCAGTACATTGATGCAATTGATGCCATGACGACAACAGGTTACAAATCATTCACAAGCAAGTATGGGCATATTGTATAAATATTTGCATAGATCTTTCTATAGCAAAACTGATCAAATTCGGACTAAATGGGGTATTGCTGTACTTTAAAAAATGAAATTGTAATTAGAACCCTGACTAATTTACAAAATCGATTTTTATTTGCCAATTTTTTTTTTTAAATAATTGTCTTTCATCCCAAAATTATGAGCCAAATAATTTGACAGATTCAAAATATATAATTGAAAATTCATATGGTATTATTAAAATAAATATCTTATTAGTAATGTGAATTTTAATTGCAAATTAACTTAGAATAGTGTGTTTTCTTGTGACGTCAGTATTGTTGATTTTGGCCATCTTAGGACCCTAAACATTCAAGTTTTATTTGAATGCAAGCACTTTTTTTTATTAGTATTAAGGAAAATGATAAACTATTGCCGTGTATTTGGATATCAAAATGTTACTGACAAATAAAAGGGCTTGAACCTTTATTGTCTATCAAAAATCTAACTTTCGAGATTTATTATATACCAGAACCTAATATGTATCATAAATATATTATTCTAGTATTATACATTTTTATTTCTATAATGTAGGCAATAGATTAATATATTTTTATCCAATTACCCATGGATACCAGATACCATTTCTTTAGTATCCATGAAGTATACTATTTTTCTCTTCCCTTATCGTTTCAAAACAAGATTAATTGTACAAATCTATCCATTTCATTAGGATTTTTAGTATTTCTTGGATTTTATTTCGATTTAGTTCAAATACAATTGTTTAGTTGTTAAGTATTTTCTTATTATATGCCATTTTATTAAGTTTAATAATAAAAAAATTATTGGAATTTCTATGTAATTGGCGGTGTCAGTGAAAACGCTCTATTGAAGAGGTCCGGTAACTTTTTTCAGCACTAACACAAAAGAAATTCTAATTAAATTGAATTTACACCAAATTAGTACCGGGTCATCGGAGGATTATATATATATATATTTTTAGGGGGAAAGGCTTAATTTTTGGAATTTTTTTGAAAAAAAAAATCCAAAAACCCATAGCTATGCAAAAGAAAAGTAATTTAAAAAAAAATCCAAAATCCCTAGCTGTTAACAAAAAAATGAATTTTTTGAAAACAATTTCGAAAATTAAATTTTATATTAAATTTTTTTGGGAAAAAAATTTATAAAACCATAATTATTTAGAGAAAGTTACATTTTTTGGAAAAAAAATCGAAAAGTTAAATATTTTTGGAAAAAAACTGAAAAATTAAATTTTTTGAAAAAACAAAAAGCCATAACTCTTCACAAAAAAATACATTTTCATCCCTAATTTTGCGTAAACTTTTTTCATCCTGACAAAAAATATTATAGTAAAAAGCAAAAATTCCTTTCGGGGTGGGGGGGGGGCTACAGCTTGTGGGGTAATTTACCCTTGTTCACCTGACCACTGATCTATAAGTATATCTAGATATGTACTCGTAAATTCCTAATTCTTTAAATAGGCTTCTTTGATAGAAAATAATCAAAACTTAAAATGTCAACTTTCTAAGATAAATCTGTAGTTTAAATAAATAAATGATTAAATTATCAATTATCCCCATATTTATATAATCATGTGAACATTTGTATCTTAATTCTAAAATGAAAAATTTTCTATCTAAGTGTTTATTGTTGTTGTTGTTTTTTTGCCGATAGAGAATCAAAAAATCACCTCAATCATAAGGATGTAAAACTTTTTGATAGTAAAGAAGAAAAGAGTTTGAAAAAGGAAAACTCAATTAATTTTAAAAAAGTAATTAGAATCAAACATTTTATGGTTACAGGATGCAAAAATAATTTAACATAAATATTTTTTGCAATTTTAGGTATCTACCAATAATCAAAAAGTTAAGAAAAAGAGATTTAATAATGAGTCAAGTTTTTTGGAAAATTCAACTGAGCCGGGATCTAAATTTCCCTTTACATTATATGATTGAATCGAAATTAATCCAATGCTTGTTTGTATTAAGTATAAAGTCAATTATAAATTACATATATCTGAGTAAAGTTTCTATTAATTAGTTCTATTTGTAGTCTACGTATCCAGAAGAGTAATTAAGAAGCTATTCGGCACACTATTAGTCCAACACTAAATGAACGGATATATCATTAAATGACTTCTTTTTTTTTTTTTTTTAAATTGTTGATTTAATAAAATTGTTACTTTTTTCCGATTTTACAGAAACTTTTTGAGTTTTATTTTTGTATGCTCATAATTGTATTTTAAAAGTTATGAATCATTTACCCATTTCGATATATGAATTTAAATGACCAAATGTGACTTTAGATGAAGTTTAGCAACAAGCGTGTGTAGCTCAATCTCAGCGGGGGAACGCTCTATACCAATGGGTTTTGATCGAATCCTAGGGATTCGACAAGCCCTCCGCATCCACAGACGCTATTTTCCACTGGAGTGACCTGCTTTTTTAGAGCGAGTGTGCCGCAACAGCGTTGCATCACTCAAACCGGGGGATAACATAATTTATTATTTGTAACCATCGACAAACCAATCACCATAGCATCCTATGAAGTTGTCTATATCATCACAAAGCAGGGCAAAGCACACACCATTGATGAACACTTATAAAACGAAGAAGATGACGAATGTCCTGCCGGAAAAGTTACTTAAGATTATTTATTACAAACTGTTTGTAACAACATAATAATATGTGATAAATCTTCTTCGAGGATGGTCGACATCAAAAAGAAGAAAAGGAACAGACCCTGTTACGAAAATTATATGAGAGTAGCACTTGACAATGTAAAGCCCCACATTTCTTATACACCATAAACAATGATGAAATCCAATGTATGTTTTAAAAAAAAAACACCGAAAATCAACATGGTAACCCTGACAATTTCAATAATGTTTTGGAAGAGAAAAAGAATCATGCTCATGACGTTTCATTAGATCAGTTACGATCAGCTGTGACAAGAGAGGAAGGAGAAAAGGATTTAAACAAGAACATTTGTTAAAATTACTCTGATGTCGATCCCCAATTCTACTCTGAGTCCAACAAGGACTCACAATTATAACTCCGCAACAAATCCTCAGGGTTACAATCCGTCTTTTATGAGCACACACAAACGTTCAATCAGGTTTTGAATATCATTGAATCTAATTAGGGAAGGCTGCTCACGACTCAGGAATTAAATAATGATGATAAACAATTACAAATTAACGAGCAAGCTAAAAAATTATAAGTTGTTTGATTGAAGACAATATTTAAAATGTATCAAAATTATATAACAATTATTTGATTCATTTGCATTTATTTTGGACTTGCAAATGCTATTTCGTTATTGAGATTATTGTCAGGAGAGTAGAGACTTCAAAATCATTACTATTATAAGTTTGTATTTCCAACTATTCCATCCTATATAAAAGTGGGGATGCTTTAGAAAACTTGATTTCCGTAGTATTATTAAAATATATATATATATCTAGAAAGAAAAGTCAAAATAACAAGGCAAAAAGAGGCTTATTCAAGGCATCATATTGGGTTATGTTAGCAAAATAATTATAGTAAACTCTATTTTTACTATATTAAAGATAAATGACAAATTAAGATCAATTGTTAGTTTATGTTTTTTAAGTGAGGTTTTCATATTTAGTACATAAAATCCACTTATTCTTAATATATTATTGACTTCTTTGCTGTCCGATATTTATTAGAAAATGTATTTACTCTGAACTAGTTTTTTCTAATTCAAAACAACTTTTAATCTTTTTTTTAAGATTTAATTAATTTTAGTACCGTAATTGTCGGAGGGTAAAAATTTACATTTATAGAATTGTATAATAAGAAAAAAAATAATATGATAAGATGTGTTAATAGAATTAGATATATAAATTTGAATTTCCTTCTCAATTGACTCCTCTGTGACGTCGTCAAAATAGCAAGTACAATTGTAAACAAAAGCAAAGAAATATCATATCGACACACCTTATATATAGTATATATACCTTATCGATACACAAACTCCTACCAATATTTTGTCGGTACTTGCAAAAAAAAAAGTTATGGACAATAATGTTCTCGAAAAAATAACTTGCGATAACTGATTCATTTTTGCAGATATTGCAAAAATTATTTTATAAAATGTTTAGGAAATTGAAAATACATTATTGTTTTACAATGTTGAATGATTTAAGTCCAAAATGCATCGTTTTGTGGCGTTTTTTCTTAAAAAATTGAAAATTGACGTTAGATGAAAAAATTAGAAAAATTATCGCTCAACAAATCAAATCCAACGAAACTCCAAATGGAAACTTAACTGTCTTGTGCTTTGATGGGATGAAGCTCCCCACCAATATCAAAAAAGGACTTTGGATGTGCCTATGGAGTAAATTTAGATATACAAAAGGATATTCTCCGAAGCATAGTAAATGTGATTGGAACAATGAAATTAAGAGAAATAAAAATTATGAAGGGGTGTTGCCTAAGTCATCTGCTTTAAAGCCCTGCTAAAAGGGCATAAGTATTTCTTCAAAATCTTTGATGTCATTGTATCAATACATAAATAATGAAATTGGTCATCCATATATATCGATATCTCGTTTAATTCAAGATTTTCTTGAAAACTTTTTTTCAAGAATAAGATATATTGGACGAACCCACTCCCATCCTAATGTCGCAGAGGCCATAGATCGATTTCGGATACTCATAATAAGTGGTTCAGAAGAAATAGTTGTTTAGAATGCTTTTGTTTCTTTTTTCCAACAAAATATAGGTAGTAGTATCAACAATGCACTTATGTATATATATTAATCCTGCATCTCCTTTTAGGTCCTATTTTGAGCGAAGCAGATTTAGAAAATAACATAAAAAATTTTCAAGACCTTGATGATGAAATTTATCCTCAAATCATCAAATCAAAGGTGAGATTGAGCAAGATATAAATAATGATGAAAATACAATAGAACAACCATATAACGATTTACATTTTCCTAAAATCTGTAAAGATGAAGGATTTATTTATGTTACTGGATATGTGGTCAAATCGTTACATCGAAAATTTCCCATTTAAGGAAGAATATGAAGTTATAAAAAAATTATCCTTAAGTTTAATTAAATCATTACATAACAATGCACATAATGATTTTTTTCAATTCAGGGTCCCTAGTATATGTAATTATGTTGCACTTTATCAATATGACTTATTCTTTAATACCGGGAGTGACGAAGTAACACGATCTTTTGTTAGATTGAACTCCATACACATACACATTATATTATACACATTATCCAAAGAGTCTTCATCTAGTCACTTCTATTTGATGAAGACTGCTTATGATAATTTATATGCATTCTAACAAATGGCAGTCAATACAAATAACTTAAAAGTAATTACATAATATATGGATTGAATATATTGTTCTTGGATTGAATGATAGAATTGATGATGACAAGGGTGAAGAGTTTACACAGAATAACTAATAAGCCTTCAATTTAATTTTCGTAAATGGATTTGAGTGAAATCTGACAATCTTCTTCGTTCCTCGCTGTAGTCCACTATGGCAAAGTGATCGTCTGCAGAAATTGAGACTTAGCTTTATATGCTCCTCTACGACGTGTAAAATGTTTTACAATCTACAAGAATGTAGATTGTTTCTTTTTTTATACGATGGAAAATGTAAACAATGCACGCAAACTAAAATACACTAAACTCACTATTAAAATCGTGGTGGAAGTCAAGCATCAGTCGTAAACACGTTATGGTATAAGTGTATAACCTTGTATTTCTATTAACCTTGACGGAAAAGAAACTTTTTTCATTCTCACAGCAGGTCCACCTTCGTTATTTTTTAATGTTTGAGCGATCCAACGCCGTTGCAGTACACTCGCACTAAAAAAGGAGGTCATTCCAGTCGACAGTCCCGTCTGTGGATACGGGTGGCTTGCCGAACCCATGTTAAGAACCACTCCTTTACAGAAACCGATATATTTGTCTTATTAAAGTGACCAGCTGCATAAGAGGCAAACTCATCAATCGAAAACACCAGAGAGTCACATATAAAGCATGGAAAAAACTATTTCCAGTTTATCGTGAGATATAACTTCAATTGTCTATTCTTGCAATCTTTAAAATTATTATTTATCTCTAAAGTTTTTTGATGGCATATATAAAGAGGTAGAAACAGAAAAAGTAATACAAACTTATTTAAATGAGCGAAAATTCGAGCGATTTTATCGCTCTTCTAAAATGATGAGCGACCTCCAGCTCTCCCTTATAATTTAAAAAAATGAGTGCACTCCCGTGCAAGAATTTTGAGCGCCGCTCATTATTGCTCTGTGTTTGAGTTTATTTTTAATAAGACTTCCATCAGAAAAAGGTTTGTTGTGAAAACTAAAAATTTTGTTTTTATGTCATCAAAAAAATCTGACTTATGCCTTTCATTATAAAAAAAGGTCATCCAGAAAATATTTGTGTTGTTCTTTATTAAGAAAAAGTCACCGAAAAATTATTCCTTTATAATAAAAAAAGTCACAATTATTTTTTTATATCATTTTATGTAGGGGATGTTTTTGTAAATCTTGATATTTTCTACAATGGTACGAAATATAAACAGTTTTAGAACCCGCTGTTCCAGAATATCTGAAAGTGAGTTACGTTTGAGCTCTTATCACAACGATAGATTTGTTTAGACTAAATGTAAGTATATTTCATACGAATTCTATTTTTAGTTGACGGTAATTGAGTTAACACAACAGAATGACAACATTGGCCAAGTGCCAACTGACTGCAATGTGTGTGTTTTCCTTTGTAAAAGAAAGACTGAGAGATATCATCATTGTTTAAGATTGATTTTGATTTTTGGCTGTGGATTAGGGAATAGCTAGCAATCTTGGAGACTCAGAATAGATATTTAGACAATGGGCAATTTTCCAAAAAAATCTTGATGAAACTTCAGCGAATGGCTTGGAGAATTTAAAAAAAAAAAAAAACAACTTAAAACCTGTATTAAATACTACTTGATGCCGATAAAAACCATTGATATTTGAATTAAATCAAAATATCCTCCGAAAATCTCTATGAAATGGCTAGATTTGTATATATATATTTTTTTTTTGATCGATTAGCGATGATAATTACACAATCAGTGAGGGGTGTCCCCAGGATTATATTTTGGGCGGGCTTGGTTCATTGATTTTTTTTATTAAATCAAAAAAAAAAAAATTATAAATATTTTTGGAAAAACATTTTAAATATTAAATTTTTTGAAAACAAAATTAAATTAATAAATTTTTCGGAAAAAAATTCCAAAAATGAACAGTTATTCACAAAAAAAAAAAAAATTTTAGAAGGGAATTTTAAAAATCCATAACTATTTTCAAAAATTAAATTTTTGAGAAAAAATTTCAAAAATCTAAAGTTGTTCACAAAAAATTAATTTTTTTGCAAAAAAAAAATTCAAACATTAAAGTTTAAATACAATTTTTTTTTTAATTTCAAAGATTAAAGTTAAACATAACATTTAAAAAAAAATTCAAATAGAAAATTTTTAAAAATCCACCCATTCACAGAAAGTTAATTAAAACAAATTGAAAAATTATATTAAGTTTCACTTATTAAACTTTTTGAAAAAAAATAAAATGTTAAATTTTCTAGTAAAAAGCAAAAATTCCTTAATTTGGAGGGAGCTACAGCCCCAGTGAATGCCCCCTCTCAGTAGAGTAAAATATCTTTTTCTTTCCATGGTAATAGTGAAGAGGCTCAGCAATAGTAATAAAATATTTACAAAATTATTCAAGTAGCTAACATTTATTTAAGGTAAAAAGTAATATTTTTTCATATTCCAGATCACAAATGCGCAAAATATATTGAATTTTATAGGATTAATTTGTATCTATATATATAATTTTTTTGATTATTATTAAATATTCCCAAAATAAGCTCATTAGCTCACTCAATATAGTGTTTCAGACAAATAATTGGTGGTGATAAGTGAAAATCCTCTCCCCAGTCTCCCTCGTCATAGCATTTTAATGATTTCCTCAGTAGCTTTCCTCTTCAACGTTGAGACTACATTGAAAGTGCGTGTCCATGTTCGTTTTGCTGATAGAAAACAACTTATGACGTCATCGTATTTTTCCTTTCTTTCTCTGGAACTATTATTTCTATAGACAATTCATTGATGCAGACAGCGAGCTAGAAAAGAGGGGAAGAATTATCAATTCTCAACAGAATTGAATTAATTGAATTGATTGGCTAAGATCGATTGGAGGCCCGAAAGAAATAATTGGGAGTGGTAAGACTCACAATTTAATATTTAGATTCTAATTGGAAAAAATTAAATCCTAAGGGTTCTGTAGTTGTGTTGTTATTCAGTTCAACAATTGACTGATTTGAAGAAATGTTTCGAGGGTTTCGTACGCTGTCCAGTCTCCGATATCTCAATGAGAGTCATGTCAAGGGAGTTTTGCAAGGCTCTTTTCCAAAGGCAACGGATATTGTAGTCAAGGATATATCCCATGGTTGTGGAGCCATGTTTGAAATATACATTGAGGCCCCTGATTTTGCAGGGCTTCGAAGGATCAAACAGCATAAACTTGTGACTCATGCTCTTGAAAAGGAGATCAAAGACATGCACGGTCTCCGCATCTCCACTGCTGTCCCAGAGAAAGACTCTTGAAAGTCAAAATTCTCCTACTGTATTCCTTCGTGTAGTTTGTTTCTTTAGATTCATTTTAGATTTTACTTAGTAGTCTTAAATATGTGTGTGAAGATGTGCCCCACACTGCTTTTATCATTGATATGTCACTGTTCATTGTATCCTACTTTCATTCAATAAAAATGAGAGCCTCTCTCTCACGCACACTTTATCTATCTTACTCCTTCTGTACACTATTCATTTAACGGTTTTCTCGAATTGCGTCCCTATCTTAATGAAAATAGCTCACCTTTTTTGGGTTCTATATTAGTCCTCATCTCATTTTGTTCATATTATTTCTTCCACTTTACTCTTCTTTATTCACTCTGTTGTTAGTAATACATAGGAACAATCAATACGCCTTCATCGTTCGGTCAAATGCACTTGTTTGTTTCTTCTCTTGTAGGTACTTTAAAGTGTTTTAATGATAGGCGAATTCTAGAGAGTCCTCGATTAATGGTCAAACCTCATTTTATTCGAATTATTTATTCCACTTTACTCTTTTTTAATTACTCAGCTATTAGTAAAACATTGGATCAGAGTTTCTATTGTATTTTCAAACGGTCTTCTTTTTTTTCTTTTCTTTTTTCCTCGTCTAAGTACCTGAAAGTGTCTTCGTGATGGGCTAATTCTTAAAACTCTTAAATCCGTCCTTGGTTTATCCTTGTCATTTCAAGTCTTATGTTCATAATTTTATCCTCCAATGATCATATATGCACAGACAAATATTTTTTTCCCTAGCTACTTCAACGTGTCTGAATGATAGGTGAATTCTTTGGCATTCTAAATTTATGTTCCTAACCCCTTATTCTAGTTTATTCATATACTCTTATATATATATTTTTCTTGCATTCAACTACAAGTCATTATCAGGATACATGTCCTCAATGATCTATTATATCTTGGCAAAACACTTATTTTTTTTATTAAGCTTGGTATCCTTTGTTTAAACTTAAATAAATGATGAAATAGAACTTTCCTAATTCATTTTAAACAGTGACAATATTCATTAAAGGGAATTACTTATCCTACTTAATGCTCCCAATTACAAGTATCGTATCTTCTATGGACCATAACTCCTTTGCAATGTGTTTATCGAAAATGTTTTAGTTTTGTAAATCATTGTACATTTGATTATTTTTCATATTATCATCTCTTCTGTGTTGATGTTCCATTCTTCATTCACATATGTACAATTACTCTATCATCCGTGTTTTTGTGTTTTGGATTAAAAAAGCAACAACTTTACTATTTCTAACTCAAAATGATAATATTTAAACTTATATTGCGGTTAGTCAAAAAAATATTTAAATATATGTATATAATTGAAAGTCAAAGATTCAAGGACTTGTCCACCTATTTTGACTGTTGTCATGTTGAATTTGGCGATTCCCCTTTTTGAATTGGAAATGGTATAGAAGACAAAATTTAATGTATCCATTTTTGTTAGTTCTGAGTTTTCTTTTTTAGAGCCACATACTGTCTGTATACTTACATGTACTTACCTACAACGGATCAAACTCTTCCTTATATGCTACCCATCGTTTTGATATATTTATGTATTATGTTAAGATACTTAATTTTTTTCAAAGCTTATACAAAAAATCTTGTAGATTTTTTTTTCCGATTAATATGAATCACCAACTTCTTATCATTAAGTCACTAAATTTTTAGGTTACTCAATTATAGATAATTATTCTAGATGAGTTCGAGACAGAGGTCTGATGACCGGGGATTCGTTAATAAAAAATATGGAAGAGGGAGAACCACACGAAATTTTACTCCCAATCAATATCAAGTGTATCAAAAGGACCAAGACTCACAAAACTTTTTTGGAAGCAATCATTTTGGCAGGGTGAACCAATCTGATTACCTTCCAAATGGGTCTCAAAATAGTATGGATAAAAATTTGCAGAATAATCTTGTAAATTATCAAGTTGATCAGGTGAGTATTTTATTTATTTTATTATTCTTTTTGGTTTTACTGTTTCATCTTGACATTGATATAATCTTGTATTGTAGTCATACCGAGTGAAAATCCCTAGAATGTATCGTCTTCTTCTATTTTGGTTAATTATATCTTTCTTTATTTTTCTAAGCCAGTGATTCCCAACTGGGAATTCTGCGAGGTTATCTAGAAAGCTATAAATGTATTTTTAAAAAAAAGTCATCAAAAATGTCTTATTTTTTAAAAATCCCATACCCAAATAATCTTATAAAATTAGTTGCTTCCCTCCTCTCCCTAAAAAAAAATTACGTTTAGGGGCTCAGAACTCATGAAAAAGTTGGGAATTGTTTTTCTACGCAAGGGATATTCTTACAATAAAAAGTATGGCTATGGCCAACGAGAGGTTGTGTTGGAAAACTATTCACTGTTATTGAACTGCTTCTTCAATACCTCACTTTGTATTCAAAATAATATCTTTATTTATGGTACTTTTTTTCAGTTCCATGAATATCTTCTAATAAAAGGTTTCAAGGAATCATACTCAAAATCCTCATTTAGAGTTTTATTTTAAGAGTCAGCGAGATAGGTTTGGTTGCTTCTTCATTTATTTATTTTTTAATAGCAATAAGATAAAATGGCATCCGTTGTTAGAAAGGAACATATCCGTTAAGTAGTGCCAACTATTTTTTCCCAATATAAATCAAAAAAGTAAATTACATCCGTATTGTTTGTCCTCTACAAATTTGACAATTTACATCAATATATTAAATGGGCAGATCTCGTTCTAAAATAGATGAAACTTCATTATTAATTGTTAGTTTCACGTCCTTACCTAGTGAGGAATTTTCAATGACTATGTACTTATTAGGACCCTTAATAATAAATTGCAATTTGCACCACCTTCTTCTATAATTCTTAGAGCAAAAGTAATTTTTACCCGCTTCTCGTTTAATCATGAAATATTACTTGACAACTTAAAATAGTTGAAATATGATATTTTTTTAATGATAGGATTTATATTTGGGGAAAAATAACCAATTTCTTATTTTGTGGCTGTGTTGTTGTTTAAAAGATTTTTCTGGTGAATATTTAAAAAAATATATAAATGGTTGTTAGGGGTGTTCGATTACCTAAATATAAATTGGTATATTCGTAAGTTCATGTTTTAGTTGAGTCAATTTATTCAAGTGTTTGATTAAATAGTAATCCTCTAACGCCCACTAGATTAATGCTTGGTCATAAATTTCTGATTTTTTGAAGTTAGAATCTTTGTCCATTTTTAAGAATAAAAATGTTATGGTTTTTTGGAAATCGGACAAAATCGATTATTTTTGAGTTTTTGGTTAGAAATTGAAGGGGAAAAAATATTGAATATATCTTTTTGACTGATCTTGCGGATATTTATATAAAAAATGAATGAATTTCTCTATATAAAACTTTTAAAATTCGATATGTAATTTTTCAACAAAAAAAACCGCGTGGTTTTTGCACTTTTTTATGACGTTTTTAACAAAGGAAGGTTATAAGTCTCATAACTAAGAAACTTTTTTTGTTGTTGTTGAATGATCCATTGATAATATATTTCCAATTATAGCCTTAAATTTTTTGAGCCAAAAAATTGTCAAACTGCTCAAATTGAGGATTAAAAATCTCAAGTATCAAATATAATAAATATGCAGTGTTGTAGGGTTAAAAGTAAAACCCTATATATAAATTGTTCTTTCAGTTTAATTGTGTCTATTTTTTTAATAGAGCTTCCACATTTGGTCCGACAATGACGATTTATATAGAGATTTTCCTACGAATGAAACAAGTGGATTTGATTCTAATGCAATTCCAATTGAGGATGAACCTTTCATGAGTGATGAATTTGTTACCTTGGATTGGTGTAAGTTGTTCTAAAAATAAATTATATAATGTATTTTTTAAAACGATTATTCTTATGTAGATAATTCGGATTTAAATCTGGAAGTCGATAGGAATAATTTTTGCAGTGGAAAACCAATTTCTAATGAAGGTTTTGGATACATGTGGGCAGGAGCTCGTGCCAATTATGGGGCCACGAGAGGAAAAGTGTGTTATGAAGTCATCATCAATAGTAATAACGATGTGAGTCATTTGAATGAAGTCAGTCCTCATATTCTGAGATGTGGTTGGTCGATTGATGAATCTTCTCTTCAGCTTGGAGAAGAAGGATTCTCATACGCTTATGATGGAACAGCAAAGGCAATTGTCTCAAATAAATTTGAAGACTATGGTAAACCATTCGGGTTCGGAGATGTTATTGGTTGCTATTTGGTACTGATTTTATATTATTTAGATTTATTTATAAAATAAATTATAATTAGTTTATTGATTATATCCTTAGGATCTTGATTGTGATCCAGTTAATATTGGTTATACGCTCAATGGGGAATTTTTGGGTATTGCTTTTTCTATCCAGCAATCTCAATTGTCTGGAAGAGCTTTATTTCCCCATATTTGTTCGAAAAATCAAGAGTTTACTGTCAACTTTGGCCAGTTGACTGATCCATTAATGGCAATTATTCCACAATATATACATATTGGCCAATTGGAAATGTGCGATGGCTTGTTTCATGGGTCTAGGGCCCCTAAAACCAGACAAGATTGTGAAATGATTATGTTAATTGGCTTACCTGGATCCGGCAAAACATTCTTCGCCGAAGATTACAAGATTAATAATTCGGATAAGCGCTATAACATTCTTGGAATATCGTCCATTTTAGATAAAATGTCCTGTATGGGAATGCCTCGCAAACTTATTCAGGGTGTTAGATGGGATAATACAATTAGATCTGCTGTAGATTGTTTGAGAGCTATTACAACTATCGCAGCTACAAGGCGGAGAAACTATATTTTTGATCAAGTATTATATTATTATTTTGTTTTAATATACAGTAGCTATTATATATTTATGATTCTAGGCAAATGTCTCGCCCAAAGTTCGTGAAAGGAAAATTCAACCTTTTAATGGATTTCAGCGAAAAGCTTTTGTTGTATTACCTACCGATGATATTTATATGCAACGCATTGCTAAATGTGAAATGAAGGAAGGAAAAGAAATTCCGAAGGATGCTGTTTTTACAATGAAGGGTATTAATTCAGTGAAAGCCTCTTAGGGATGTAATTCTTTAACAAGTTTTTCATTATTATTTCAGCTAACTTTGTTTTGCCTGAAGCTATTGAAACCATGTTTGATGAAGTCGTCTATACTGAATTAGGACCTAGAGAGGCTGCAAGGCTCGTAGAGAGCTACAATAATGAAGCATGGCGAGCTGGTTATAAAATGTCACGCAGTATAGAACATTTTGTCGATGAGAGTTTGAAATACCGAAATATGATGGGTATCAATGGTCCAATTGGTAAGATAATAAATGATGTGTTTTTTAATGAACCTGGACCATATGTTAGTGCCAGACCAGATGGTTTTATTGATTCTAGGAGATCCTTTGGTATGTTTTAACATTTCGTTTTATATTAAATAAATTAATATTTTTATATCATGGTGTAGACGGCAATGACCCTCAGAAGTTAAATTACTCCCATGGCCCATCTTTTACGAATTCAACATTTTATCCGACTGAGAATGAAAAAAGAGACTCTCTACCTCCTCCTGTTCGTCATGATCAACAATTCAAGACTACCAATCCTGATAGTTTCATGTCAAGAAACAATAATTATTCTGGAATTAGAAGTGGAAAAAATTACACTCCTTCAAATACAATAACATCTAAATCACATTCCAATAATTCTCGAAGATACTCCCCAAATCATAATAATGATGAAGACTCTGATATTGAAATAATCAAAGAAACAAATTTTATAAATCAACCATTCCGAGATCGTTCAAATTCCCCTAATGCAAGAAATTTTGGTTCTGCACGACGCTCAAGGAGTAGAAGCCAAGACGGTAGACCCAACAACAATCGGGATAATTTTTATGGGCATCGTAGAAACGATGAATTCGGCATGAATAACAATGATTTTGGAGCAAGAAATGATCGGCGAACTTATAATCAAGGCAATAGTACGAGAGGTACATTTAATACACCTGTGGAGCCCGACTACAAATCCAATAATAAAGATAATACTTCTAATTATCAATACGTTCGTGGAAGTAATGGCAATAATTTTACCAGATTTAATAATAGTAACAATATTAGAGATCCTAACAAAAAAGGAGCCAATTCTAGCAAGTTTACTGGCAGTGTTGGTTATTTTACTAAACCTTCAAATACTGAGCAAAATAATCCAATCAGTTATAATTCGGGTAATTTTAATGATGGTTATAACAATGGAGGACCCGCATTCGGAAATAATAGTCAGGGTTCGTTTAACAACAACACTGGGAATGGAAAATACCGTAAAGAAGGCTATCCCAATGATGGATATAATACTGATAGCAGAGACTGTAGTGGAATGAAAGATGTGAAATTTGTTTCTTCGAATCACAGTAACGCCACTATAAATAAAAGGTTTACTGAGTATTCAGACTCTGGATCCAATCAGACCAATACTTCGATAGTTAATAAACCTCCTAACTCAACTAACAGTTACAATGCTTCATTTGTTGATCGTTCGAAATCTGATAAACGGCCTCCTTCATTTACTATTCCCTCTGTGGTACCTTATCCTAAAGGAAAACAGTCTGCTGTACCTCCAGCACCCCATATTAGACCCCTCTCAGAAGTCAAAGTTCCAACTCCACCTATTATAAGGTCACTACCTTATGAAGGCAGTGCTAGTTACGAGTCTGCACCACCCATAGTTTTAAATTTTAAACACCAGGATGGACCAACCCCTCCTCCTGTACCACCTCCGTCGGGACAGTATTCTGGTTATAGAAAAAACTCAAATATGGAAAATCGGAGCTATCCTAATATAAGCTATCCCAAGTACTAATTTCCTCTGTTTCTGCTACTTTTCTGTCAAATTTTACTTTGTATGTAGTTATGCGGTTTAATTATACATAATATTTCTCTTTTCCTGTAAAAATGTATTTTATTCTTAAAATATAAATGTTATTTAATTCTATTGAGCACTCTATCACAAATATCAATCAAGGATAATTTAAAAGAGGAGTCCTTTAAATCTCGAATAGATTTAACAGCGTCTCCACAATGGTTAGTTGCTAGTTCTCTGGTTCTCTCTAGTCCATCTGACTTGAGAACCGCGTCAAATGCTGCCTCTATGTCTCCTGGTTCAGAAAATCTTCTATCAATCATAGGCTCTAGTTCTCTAAATTTTGAACTCGCAAAAAGCACTGGAGCAGTCGCTAATCCAAGTTTGAGATCAGCTGCAGCCGGTTTCCCTAGTAATTCAGAAGAGGAAACAAAGTCTAATAGATCATCAACAAGCTGAAAAGCAACTCCAATATTCCTTCCATATTCATAGCAGCATTCTGCTAACTCTGGATTTGCACCTGCAAGAATTGCATTTCCCCGACAACTATATGCTATAAGAGAGGCAGTTTTGTTAAAAGTCTTATTGAGGTATAACTGAAATCTTTCAGATTCAGAATTCTTGTTCTGCAATTGTTGGAACTCGCCTGTGTGAAGAAAAGATAAAAAAAGTGACTTTTAAACATTTGGACACATGTGTATGATAAATTGACCATACCATTAACTAAATCTGTAAGAATTTGAGAGAGAGTGATGACAACATCGTCATTACCAATCTTGGACATCATATTAGAAGCTACTGAGAGAATGTAGTCACCGCAAATGGTTGATTTCCTGATGTCCCACTTCACATTAATGGATGGCTTTCCTCTCCGCTGTTCAGCATGATCTAAGACATCATCATGAACAAGGGAAGCGGTATGAATCATTTCACTAATCACAGCCACTCTCCTTTGACGTTGAACAAGATTATCTACATTACCCACATTCAGATGATTATTAATCGCATGTCCAAGAGTCACCGCAATAACTGGTCGAATTGCTTTCCCCTTACCATCAAAGTAGTATTTAGCCATTTCTCTGAGCTCCGGAGCATGCTTAGCACCAGCATCCAATTGAGCATGAATCTCCTCTAACATCATTTTTAAATCAGATTCCAATGCTGGAATCGATTTTCTGGACGGAACTGTGCCAAGATTCCTTGCAAAAAGATGGAGACTCACATACTTCAAAATGGAACTACGCATTCTGACAAACCCCTAGGGATAATGAAAAATAATTTCTCTTTACGAAATCTTGCTGGGACCTTCATTTCTTATTAGTAAAAGTAAGGAAGAATCTACCTGTGATGTTTTAAAAATATGTTATTACTATAAGTTAGCTATTTCACGCCGTAGGATGACTCCAAATATCCGTTTTACTAAGTCAGAAGTAAAACCTTCCCCCCTCCCTCGTCTCATACCATTTCATTGCCTTACCTTTATTTTATTAAACTTGAATCAGAATAACCGTATTGGATTAACTTTAACAAAAAGTAATCGCTTGTTAATAAAAGGTACATAAATAACCACATTTATCCCATTCAAGTATCATTCATAACTAAATTAGAAATAAAATGACGTATCTTTTAACGGTTGTTATTGTTAAAGAATCCATTGTTAGAATGATGAGGGCCAAGCCTAAATTTATATACAATATTGGTATTAATATATTATTATTGCGTATTATATCTATAGTATGAGGGGAACGCAGTCATGTCAAATAACTTACAAATATAATATGCGTACACACACACAAAAAAAAAAGAATTACAAAAAGGTACAAAATAACAAGTAAAAGTTTGGACACCATTTGATTTAAGGAACATATTTTGTTATACAACAAGGAAGAGGAAATTTTCGTAGAAAATTGATATTAATATTATATATGAATACTAATAAAAAAAATTTTAAATTAAAAAATCCCTGCTCCATCAATCTAATTATTTATTAACAAATAGATGTAATTAAATAATCACAATAACCCTACACAAGGACAACCAATCCTAACTAGAGAGGTGAAGAAATTAGATATATATATATATATACCTAAGTAATATCTTTTTTAAAATGGCGGTTTCCATGTTTTTTATATAATCTGAACTCAATAAGTTTATTATAAAAACGGAAAAATGGAAACTTACTTGAAAGTGAATGTTAGTTACTCCTCTAAGTTATTAGCTATTACTCTAAAATTCGGGATATCTCAACATGATACTTATCATGCAAAATAATAAGGAAACTGAGCTTATTCCCCGTCTAGCTGCTGGAATATATGACTTATGTAGAGGTAGATCCATAGATATAAAATACATTAACATAGAGTGATCATACTAAGAAATAGCAAAGGAAATTCTTTGACGTCACGACAGCAGACGAGAGAAAAGAGATAGTTGACCAAATCAATAGAGTATTTCCCACTATCAAGGACAACAAGTCCTTGCCCAATATAAGTTCCAGCTATTTTATCAAATTAGTTAATAGCATTTATTGGAATTATAAAGAGAAACACAAACATACCAATATTTTTTCGTACTTGCGAAAAAAAAATGTTATGGAGAATAATGTACTCGAAAACGTAACCCTCGATAACTGGTTCATTTTTGCAAATATTGCAGAAGTTAATAAATAAAAATTTTCGGAAATTGAAAATACTAGAATACTCGGGACAATTATTGTTAAAGTCTACAATTTAATGTCCAAAATGCATGATTTTTGTGGCATTTTTTCTTTAAAATTAAAAATTGAAGTTTGATAAAAAAAAGAGACAATAGAAAGACAAAAATTGAAATATTATTCAGAAAATGACAGATATTTCAGTTGAACATCAATTTTTATGTGTCAAATTTATATGCAACCGAATTTCCAGACAAATTTTCTACAAACTTTACTTTATTTACTATTCAAATATGTCATTGGGAGTTTATTTTTTGCACCTGAATTATACGAAATTGTAATTTTCACGGATTTCTTAACCCCCTATCTTGTCTCCTTGAGCTCCAGCGATCGGGGGGGGTATAAGATAAGCTTCCTTGTATGATCCCCCGAAAATCGGCACTCCCGTCTTAGTTTGACATATTCAGAAGAGGCACCATTTATTTTATATGTATAAAAATATAGTCCCACGTTAAACATTTCGATTTGTGTGGCTCATAATTGTACCTCCAGAGCGGAAACTTCCACAAAATATTGGTTGTAACAAAAATAATTAGGCCTTTCAATCTATCAATGATCATGTCTTTGATTCATCTCCTAAATCAAACCATGTATTAACACTAATTAAATTTATTTCAAAATGATATGCAGCCATAAAACTATATCATTAGTGAAAACTTGAAAGCAAGAGGATTCAAGATACCAAAGTTAGGTGCATACTTACAATTCTTACTCAATTTAAGAATCAATAAATACTTTGATATTTGAATTGAATTAAAAATTATAGTCAGGATCATCTCCCAAATTCATCATCAATCTAGTTTTGAAAGACTAGATAAAATTATATTTAAATTTAAAAATTGGAATAAAATTTTAGAATGCTTCATTATATAATCTGTTTAAAAATACTATATTAACTTATTAACATCTCTAAATTCTTATAATAATAGTAATAAATCAGGAAATACTAAATTTCAGTGTTCATTGAATAAATTATTATTATTATTTATTACGAAAAACAATTTTTTTTTTTTTTGGCGTAAACTACTTTTTCATATCATCACTCTATGTATTTTATCTTTATGGACGTAGATCCTTACTTACGTCAACGTCTCAAAGAGTGTGTTTTAGGTTTTAAGAAAGAGTTCTAATACTATCTGGAGGAGCACAAGCTGAAATCACACAACCTGCCGTAGTCAAAAAAATCCCTTTTTTTGAGAAATTCGACTTGAAAAAACTCTTTTGAGCATTGTACAATTATAATATTTTATCAAGGACTGCTAGAAGAAACCTTGATTTTATTTATAATATATTATGTTTATAAGTTTACAACTTATAAACATTTACATCACGTGGTATTTTAAGAGACACTTCCATTTTGGAGTAATATTTGAAATCCTAAAAAAAAAATAAAGCAATAAATGACAACTCAAAATCAAAGTAAATTGATGTTAAAACAGGTTTTATAAAGTAAACTTTAAAAACATTATCAGACTAATAATTTAAACTGATAAATTTACCATTCAAAAATAAAGTATCAACTTTAGTTCGTGTTTGTACAGGATCATTATCCAGTAGGTTTCATTCAAATAATTAATTAATAAAAATATTCTTGGATTAATCTTTTAATAATAATGTGATAAATCCATAAGTTCGGTATAGCCGTCTGCATTTTCACAATTGGTCAAATGGATTTGTAGTTGTGTAATTCAAATGTTTGAATTCAGAGCCACGATCATAAAATATTATTCCAAACTATAAATTAAGAACGATTAAGAATTATGAACTCCTCGCTCAATTAAATGTAATTACTTAAAAAAACATTATTTTGATCCTTTCGAACTTATGATTTGGGGATATGAATAATCAATATAAAGTTTTCTATCCCTTTCTGTTCAGCAGCTAACAAATAAATACATTATCATCGTAATGAATTAATTACATTATTATTCAAAGTTCAATGGACGATATCCTTCATATTTATTATTATTTGTACATACTATACAATCTTGTACGAACCCGATCTGAAGTTGACACTTTAGTTTTGAATGCCAAATTAATCAGTTTAAATAATTAGTTCGATTATTTTTTGACAATTTACTTTAGAAAACCTTTTAACAAATATCTATTTTGATTTTGAGCTGTGGACGTGAAGAAAGTCCATCATTTTTGCCACAAAAACAATTTTTGTGGATTTAAAATGCTACATCAAAATGGAAGAGTCAAATAAAATACCACGTGATTTTGATATAAATCTACAACAAAGACAAGCTATTACTCTTTTATAATCATTAATAATTTTATAAATTTATAAAGATTATATTAGTTTACAAACAGCAATTTGTTATAAAAATTGATGTTTTTACGATAACAGGTTGCGTGATTGGAGCTTGTGCTCCTCCAGATAGTATGAGAACCATAAAAATAAAAAAAAATAGATTGCTTAGTTGAGGAAAAAATTGAAGGGAGAGACAGCTGATGAATACAAACAACAAAAGGATCAAAACATGCATAATGAGAGTACTCAACATAGTTCAAATTTTCCTCTTTTCGCTTATCAAAATGGCAAGTATAAATATGAAATCTGGAAAATGCGAAATAGTTCGTTGTTATTGTTATAATACTTCATCAATCTCAATTTTCACTCTTAGGAAGGAGTATGATCTCTTAAAGGAATCTCCACGATTGGTATTTAAATTCCCCTTGAATCGTATGAAGCCTATAACAACATTATGACATACATTTTCGTAATTGATTTTTTCTTATAAATTCCTAGTATTCTCGTTTGTTCTCGTAAACACTTATTTTAATAAAAAATGTTTTAGAATATCTAAGACAAATAAACATATAATCAATTAAGTATCATTTATTCTACAAAATATTGAATAATAATAAAATTAAGTCTTTCAACCTATTATTGATATTTTTCAAATTATTGATTCTTAAACTGAATAAGATATGGCAACTATCAAATACAACTGCTATCTTGATTACAGGATGTCTCTTTTTGCTCTATTTTTTCACCACCCCCAAGGATTCTTCGCTTTAAGATTCGTCGAAGGGACTCCACTTTTTTTAAGTGTATTGGAAAGTCGAAAATGGGGGGCACTGCTCCATCAAAAACTAACAAGAGTGCACTTAAATTTGTGCTTAATGATGTCAGAGTCTTTGTAGTGCTTAAAAAATATCCTTGACCATTTGGTATGTCTCCAATCTTGGCGTCGGCTTTAGAAGCACTGAATTTTTAGGACATCTGAAAATTGATGGTTAGAAGAAGATGATGTCGATTCAGAAGAGAAGAGTGCTGGAAGTCTTTACTATGGTATTATATTTTGTCCAATTTTATATGATGTACTCGTATGTCTACACTCCTATCCGTCGATCGCTAACAACAAAATTTGGGATGTGTTTTTTCTGAATTGTCTCATTTATTCACAAGGTATTATAATTATATGATGGTATGAAATGATGAAGAATTTATTTTGGACAACAGTTTATCGGAACCGTCCTGATTATGAGTTTGCAAAATTGCAAGAAATTATGGAAGCGCTGACTTTTCGACTGGATTGGATATACGTCAGACATTTACAAGAAATGGGTTAGAGAAAATAAAAAGTTGTCTCCATTTTGCAAACAACGAGGAAATGACTCCAAGCGATGATCCGCGATATGACAAAATACGTCCATTAGTATCATATTTCCAGAATTTTTTTTTAGAGAAATGGATAAGGGACAAATGATGTGCGTTGAGAAGCAAATGGCTCCTTTCAAAGGAAAGCACAACATCAAGTAGTATTTATCTAGTAAACCACCAAAATGAGGATTTAAATTGTTTGTCTTTGCGAAACGGATAGAATACAATATGACTTCGAAATTTACAATGGTTCCATTCAATGAGTTGAGAGAGAACCAGATTTGGGAGCAAGTTCGAACATAGTATTGAAACTTGGCAAGTCCATTTCAACTGGATTAAATCACCTATTATATTAGATTATATTTAGATGATTGGTTCACAGGCATTCCTCTGGTGGCTGAATTGGCTAAAAAAGATATTTCTTAGCAGGAGTAAAAAATCTTCTTCCATCAAATAAAGAGCTAATGAAGAAAGGAAGAGGATCATATGTGGAAATAAATTCATCTTCAGTATTCACAGAAATTATACTAATTAAATGGTTCGATAATAGAATTTGAAGTGTGCTGTCTACCTTTGATTCGGTCAAACACGTTGGAGAATTCAAAACATACGACAGAAAAAAAAATTATATTCCATACCCATCCATCATCAAAACTTACAATTCTTTTATGGAGTAGTTGATTTCTTGGATTTTGTAGTTGCTCAATATAGGATCTATATTCGTTGTAAAAAATGGTAACATAAGATCACATTTCAATTTATAGATGTTACTATTGTGAATTGCTGGATTATTTGAAGGAATACTTAGTTTGTTCAATATATTCTATAAACAAGCAGTATGACTTTCAAAAATCAAATTACTGAAGTACTTCTTCTCAAGGGCAACACTATATAATAGCCAGGAGAGGAGGTAAACAATCTACAAGTTCTTTATACAGTCGTTGTTTGGTAAAGAAGAAGCAAGCGCCTCAGTAAAAAGGATGAAGTCTATACCTGACGCCCCTATTCGGTTAGACCAAATTTTCCACTTCCCAGTACCACTTCACAATCAGTAGCGTTGTAAAATGCTACAATGTTCCATGAAAATTAAATGTCAATTTAGCAAATGTAAAATTCCATTGTCTTGTAGCAGATATGAATTGTTTAGTAATTTTTTCATATTTATTCATCAATAAATAAATAGTATATTATCCCTCAATAGGTGTGAGTTTATATAGAAAATAATATTATTTTTATAACTATGTTCTTAAGTACTTCAGAAAATAACGATATACGTATTTATTTTTTATTGTTGTTATTTAGATTATTCCGCCCAAAATATTGTGCCAAAAAACTTTGTATACGAATTGTCATTTCAATAGAACACTTGCAGAAAGCATATTCAATTGAAAAAAAAAAAAATTTTTTTATATAAGTAACCTCTTAACTTCAGTAGACTTCTATTATAATATCTTAATATAATTGCAATTCCCAAAGTTATTGAGTTGGAAATCTTCTTTCAAACAAATAAATTGTTTGTCACCATATAGGAATATTACCCTCTGGAAGATCCATGATCTTCACACAAATAAATCAATTACAAATAATACAGTTATTTGGCACTGAGTTATTATGTGTTTAAAAAAATAAGTAACTCTTAATCTTAAGGTCATCCCAATTTCCAAACTTATTGAGTCGGAAATCTTCTTCTAAACAACTAAATTGCTTGTCAACATGTTGAAATATTACTCTCACAAAGAACTAAAATATCCACATTAATGATATTCTTCAAATTGAAATTTTATAGAATTCTCCATTTTTATATTTTGATTCCTTAGGCTTTATTTTGGACATGCAAATGCTATTTCATTGTTATGATTATGGTCCGACGAGTAAAGAAGTTTCAAAATCCTTCCTATTACCTGTTGTAGAACTCATTGGTCTGTATTACAAATGGGTCAAGTAATATAAAAGAAGGGATGTTTAGAAAATTTGATTTCCCCGAGTATCATTTAAATATTTAATAATTTATATATTTCATAAGATTTATATTCCAGCATACATTTGGTTATGTTAGCAAGATGATTGCATCGACCTCTATATCTATTATTACATAATGTTATTCACATCATCATTTCATGTTTATTACATGTTTTAAATATTACACTTATTCTTAATATATCAGTCCACTATACTGATGTTGTTGCTGCTGGTTTTTTTTTTAAAGTATACCTAATATTAAGAAAATGATGTGTATCCCCTCTCTAATGAAAATATAAAAAATACTCATAAGTAGCTGAGATGCAGTAGTTCAATGTGGTCTACAATATTAATATGCGAAGATACAATATTATGTTCCCTTTATATATATATACCTACAAGCGTATAGTAAGAAAATAAAATGAAAGTCCCCCTATTATATCTAAATAGGCTCATTATTGCGGGAAGGATTGCTTAATATCAAATAACAAAGGCTCGTGATCATTACCATCTTATAAGCAGTTTTATTTTAAATATATTTATAAATAGTAGTTGTTGTATAAAGATTATAGTTTGTATAATGAATGTATGTTAGATAAATTTTTGGAACTATTTATCCATTTTGACTTCCCAACAATTTTGAACTATTCTTAAATAAATTGTTTAAATATTTCCTGAGTGACAGTATTGCACCTCTGCGAAGACCCATCCATATAGTTGTTACAAAGTTAAAAAATAATAGGTTTGTTACATTTCTAAATAATAAAATATCAATCATCAAGTCATTAAAGAGATCGATAAAACATTCAGGATATAATATTCATAAACGTCAAATTTATTATGGAGCAGAGATATTAATAAATAGATAAATCAAAGTAAGAAAAGTAAATGGCTAGGATAATTTATTTAAGTACCTTAATTTCTTAGAGGAGTACTTGGTAAATCACACAACCTCTTGCAATAAAAATATTTGATATTTCTAGATGTTGGTAAACTAATAAGAGTTTCGTACATTCATATAAATATAATTTTTTTACTTAGTTTTCATATTTGAGTAAAATCACTTGGTAATTTAATCAACCTTTCCATTTGGGAGTAATATTTAAAATTGTTCCAAACCTTAGTAGATATTTTTTCAAGGGTTTTCTAATGTAAAATTCAAGTATTATTTGAACTATTAAAAAAAGTCGACCTTTCCATATTCAACAATTTTCAGAGAATTGCTCGAACTCGTTCGAAACATTATTTAAAGAACTCGACTAAACCCGAAATATTTGTATATAGATTAAATAATACAAAAAAAAAAAAAAGATGAATCCATTTCTTCTTCACCAGATTCATCACCCTGCATTGAACTATCTCGAACAGTGGAAAGAAAGCCATATCCAACGATAATTGTATTTCTGTTAACCTTGAGGATATCCAAACTTATTGCAGCAGTCCATGAAATACTCATCCATTCCTGGAACTTCGATGACGAGCAAGAGGGCCTTTTCCCAGCTGGGGAAATTATATCGAAAAGAAGACACATAATTTAGTTATGGGGATGTAGTCAATAGTGATGTTAATAACCATAGAAAATGGCAACTTAAATTAATTTAATTTATGCTTTGTTTTACTTTTGAATAATTTCCTATAATGTAAATAAATATTTTCCAAAATGACATACATTATTTAATTCATAATTGACTGCCTTATTAACTTAATTTTTTAACTTAGATTTTATCAATTCAAGAAAAAATATATTCCTTTGTTAGATCCCTTAACTCGAATTCGACTTGACTCAATGCTCAAAAACAAAAGGACTCAACTATTTTAAAGCTCATTATGTAGAGGTTGTGTAATTTTAAAAATGGTCTTCCAGATAGTAAGAGAACATATCGCCCATTGAATAAATAATGTAAATGAGAGGTTGCGAGTTCATATTTTCTCAAAACAAAACAACCTTCCATTCGATCCAAACAATAGTCTTTTTAGCCCAAACATATACTTATAGAATTGGCCGCAGCGTTTGAACGTATATTAAGTACTGATAATAATATATGTTATTTTATATATTTATTTATATTGTAAGAAAAAAAGAAAAGAAAAAGAAGCGAAAAAATTTGATTGAGAATAAACGACGTTCCTTGAACAGATTCATCATTTCTGCCCAAAGAATAGATTTTTATAATTAAAGTGACTCGAGTGGGAAGCAATGCAAAATCAGGCTGCTGTGGAGGCCCTCTATTCCGCCACTTTTGTGGAGGACTACATGGATTGTATCGAGAATTTACCCAATGATCTTCAAAGGAGTCTTTCCACTCTCAAAGAATACGATCTTCGACAAAGAAAAGTAAGAGACTTTCATTTATAATTCACAATTACTAATTAGTTCTTAGAGATTCAAACTTAACTAATGTGGAGTATCTTATTATTTGTCTTGAGGAGTTTTTAACGGAACTGGAGGATTTAGTGGAGTCCTTCGAAGGAGAAACTTCCTCCGCATCTGCTCAGCGAAGTACCCTACTTCGGATACAACAGGGACTCATTGTAACTCAGGACATTGGAGACGATAAACTAGCCACAGTTCAAAACATTGCAGATCTGATCGAAAACAAATCCAGACAATTAGAGCAAGACTCTAAAAACTTAGACTTTCGTGAAGATGCTTTAAAACCCTCAGGCGGAAACAGCTCCTCCTCTTCAACGCCTAATCAACACAACAACAAAGTTCAAAAAAGCTGTCGAAGTCATTCAGACAATGAAAAACATTCTGGTGGTAGGAGAGAGCTTTCACTTTTTCTAGTTCACATCATGTGGCCCAAATTGTCGTAACTCTAAAATTACAAATATACGTATATGCCATTTCATTTTAAAAATTGAAGAAAAAAACAACATTCTTCATAATGAAGGAGAGTTTCCAAGCTTAATTCTGTAAAGTAAATATTTGAGTTACAATAATTTGGCTCTCACCCCACGATGAGTTCTTACTTGTTACCCATTTCATTTATCAATTATTATAGTCAAACGTCGACGAAAACAGAATGAGCGTAGGGATGAAAGGGAGGACTCTAGAAATAATGTTTCAAGTACAAGTAGTAGCTATAAGTCAAAAGGGCATTCCACGAAGAAACCTGGTTCCAAAAGAAAAAATACAATGAAAAAGTCTGCTGACAAAGATGATTCCGATCGCGAGGATTTGGATCTCGGCATTGAATATGATCCTAATGAACCTACGTACTGCTTATGTGAACAGGTATGTTGCTTAATACTCAATTTGTTACTAGATGATATTATATCAATGATTGATTTCTTAGGTGTCATACGGAGAAATGATAGGTTGCGATAACGACTTGTGTCCCATCGAATGGTTTCATTTTAACTGTGTTCAATTATCTAATAAACCAAAAGGAAAGTGGTATTGTCCTAAATGTAGAGGTGATAAGTCTACTGTCATGAAGCCAAAAGCTCAGTTCCTTAAAGAATTAGAAAAGTTTAACAGAGAAAAGGAAGAAAAAATGATGAAACAAAATGGTTGATTGAAATAAACATGTAAGGACTCAAATTCATCGCGATCTACATCCTCAGACACTTTATTTAATAATTAAATTATTTATCTCCAGAACGAACGAATGAAGTATCTTTTTAAGTTTTTTGAATTATCGCGTTGCGTATTATATATTTTTGACGTTACACAAACACACATTTAATACCGAAAAACGATAAAAATTTATATATATATATATAGATAGATAGATTTATGTATATTTCTAGATTTCCTTTTTTATATTTCAATCTAAAGTATGAAAAAAATAACTGTATAAAAATACGAAAATAACAATATCTACTAGATGAGTCTTTCTTCATAATTATTATCATCATCATTAGTCTCTACACTTGGATGTTGAGATTCAGCAGGTACAATTTTACTCTCTTCATCTTCTGATGACTCATATTTAGATAAGGAGATGAAGGAGGGTAGATCACCGACAAGAGGACGAGTTCGTTCTTCCTCATCTATCTCTACATAAGGACCACTATCATCCAGATCTACTTGATTATTTTCTACTTTCGCAACCCCGGTCCAACCTTGCTTCGCGAGCTCCACTTTTCTGAAAATCCTTCTTCTCCGGGTGACATATTCCCTTGTATGATAATCATCTTCTTCCATGTGATGGAGTTCTGGTGCCCCTTTGGGAACGTCTTTAGTTTCTTCATCGTAATAGCGGAGTCTGGCTTTTTTACCCTGAGCACTCATGGGAGTACTTCCCAAGGACTTGCGTTTCGGCTTGACTGGAGCAACTCTTTTCATCTTGGAAGGGGTTTGTGTCACTATTGAATTAGCATTTGCAATGTGAGGAAGTCTGCAATATTCCTCATTTGAGCACTTTCCGGAAGAAGCAAACTCCTGACATATGTAAGTGTGTTGTTTTTTACAGTTTTCTCCGGCACTGCAGAATCCTTTCATGAACTCAGGGCAAGCCTCCGCAGTTGGATTGACTTTGATGTGTCTATAAGGACAATTGTCTCTAGAGCAAACACCTTCAAGGAAGAATTTACACGAGGGCATCTTCTCAGGAGCAACTTCATGACTTAGCAAACATTTGTCATTTAAGCAGTTTCCCATGAGAAACTTTCGACACACAGCAACTTTATCGGGGTCATGGATGTATGGACAAACTCCCTTTTCACGCTTATTACATTTACCAAATTTATTGAAGAACATGCAATACTGTTTTGCTCTTGTTTGGGATTTGATAATGGTGTTTATAGATCGATTTCTATAATTAGTAATAGACTGTCTGGTCATGGAATTTCGACTCCGCACAAGAACCCCAGGTTCATCCTCAACATACTCTTCTCCCTCTAAGAATAGCTTTTTAGATACACCAAAGTTTGTGAGTGGAGCAATTTGTTCAGGTTTATGTTCAACGCGAAGCAACTTCCGACCATTATCGGACACATTATACTTGACGCCCTGAACAGTTATGAGATTATGTTTCATGGGTGTGGGGACAGTAGATCTAGCTGGTTTGGGAGGTGGAGGTAATTTCTTCATTGAGGTGGTTGTTACTAAATAAGTCTCTTCTCCTATCACCTTCCTCTTAGTGTTAGGAGAAGGAGAATTTTTCTTCACTGGAGAGGGTGTGGATTTCTTGGATAGAGAAGGACCTTTGGATCGCCTCCTTCTGTCTAACTTGAAAGGATTGAGTATTTTGGAGAATGGTGTCTTCGAGGGAGAAGATCTACGCATGAACCTTGTAGAAAATGACATGCTTTTCTTTTTGGGAGTCGTTTTAATTATTTTGTTGGGCTTTTTCACTTTGTATACAAGAATGGGGGAAGATTCATCCTTTTCCACCTCCTTTTTCGAGCGTATTCGAATCAATTTTCGAGAGCCTATTTTTTTGAAAGATGAAGAAGACAACTTGGGCGGCGTTTCCGAGGTTTTAGACTTTCTCCGGATACGAATAAGCTTTCGATGTCCAATTTTTTTAAAGGGCGTTGACGGAGTTCGATTTTCCTTCTCAGGAAGCTTTTCCAAGACTTTGACAGAGTTGGGATCGATAAATAAACTCTTATCTTCGTTCTTTCGGAGATTTGACATCTGGGTGGAGTGCTCCACTGCTCTTTGAATAGACTCTCTGTAGGAAGCAGCTTTGGATGGATCAAGAAGGAATTCTGGATTAAGGTGAGGGACGGGAGGAAGGGCGCGCCCCGTGAAGTTGGGGTTCACGTGAACATTCGTGAACTTGGGATTGATGTGAACATTAGTCATAGCAGCAGTAAAGTTGGGGTTGATGATGACGGAACGCACTCCCGATGAAGGGGGCTTCACGAAGGATTTACTCATCCTCAATCTCAAATCTTCAATCCAATCCCCAGACTCAATCTCTCTTTATTTCTTTCTCTCTCTCTCTCTCTCTTTTCTTCCTTTTGTCTCTAACGAATTTTTATTATATTTCAGTATTCACTGCCAGCCAGTGAAGTGATTCCACTATCTACGTATGTATCTGCTTCAATTCACTCTCTCTCTCTTCCTTTACCTTCTTCCTCTCTCTCCCCCCCCTTTTTATTATTCAGCTCCCCCCGCCTCTTCCCCCTTAATAACGGACGCATTCCTTTCAATTATATTATTCTATAGTACTATATCATACCCATTTAGGTTTTATTCCACTCAAACGCGGCACCTGTTTATTAGTAGCAGAATGGGCATTTATAATATCCCCACTACATAGAGGGAAACCTGATTAAATATTGCGTCAAAATTATTTAAATCTCTTTTCCTACTGGAGCTTATCTCTGGACACCTGTAACTTTTACATAATATTAAGTTAAAACGATAGTGTTATATATTAAAAACAGAATGATTAATTTGTCAACTATGTAGCTCTATTGACTTTTGAATAACATGTCTCAATTAAGTAACTAACATGTTTTATTCGGTAGAATGATTAATGACAATATTAGTACCTCCCTCAACAGCTCGAAGGTCATGCTTTATTTTTTTACCAAAAAAATGTCGGATAATGTATAACTTCTATGAGAGGGAGAATTCGTTATGAAAAAAATACAAATAATATTAGAAAAATGCAGTAAGTAAGGTAACACTAACAACTTGCCACATGTAACGCTAATGTTTTATTATTATTGTTGTGGATTGCCCAAATAATTTTAGGGATTGAATGCTACCTATTTCTTAGAAGAAATATTTTCTATTGACCAATACAAATAAATAAATCCAATAAGTTTTAGAAGTCATTGATAAATTACATTATTATGTAGATTATGTAAAAACATGATATCGTGGAATTCTTGTAGTAGAATATATTATACTCAATGGTATACAATATCTCCCAGGAAATTGACATTCAGCAAATCCCGAGAAATTCTGGGATAAATGATAACAATTAATTATTTATTTTATAGTTTTATTCATATTCGATGATAAAGAATAAATGATAAATGAAATTCATTTATGAAGTGAACTCATGTTTCTTACGTTAGAAGGTGAATTTATTTGTGGTTTGTTCTTGAATTACTAAATAATAGATGGATATTAAGAAATTTTAAGTCTACAAAATCTCAGAAGCTCACCTTCTTCTATTAATAATAACGACGAACAATGATTAAACTCTTTAGTAGTCCTTCTTATAAATTATATAAATAAATAGTTGTATTTGAATTTATAAACAGGGAGTGAGCTCCAAGTCAACCTAATCCATTTATTTGTTGTAATATTTTTCAAATGTATAATTAGTTAATTCTGAAAAGAAACTTATATTTTACTTCATTTCAAAGACAAATATTTTTGGGCTGAATATATATGCTCGGAAAAACCTATAAAAACACATTTTGTTGTAAAAAGATTTATTTCCATCATTCAATCTTCAAAACACTTCTATAATTTAGCTCAATATCGGGAAAACATTAAAAATTGTCATTTATATCTGAACTGAAAAAAAACTTGAATTTGAACTGCAGTCCAAAAATTATATTGCTTTAATATCAAGCTCAATTTTAGTTCATAACTAAAACTATGTAGGTATAATACAATTTAAATAACATATTGAAAACATTAATTAAGTTTTGTTTTATATAATAATACTAAAAATCCAATAATAAAAAGTCTTTATTATACAATAACTATTGAGCATAACCATCAAAAAGTTCCAAATATATATTTTAGCTTCTAAAAATTAGTATTAAAAAATTACGTTATACTATCATTTTAAATAGTATCTAGCTTATTATAAATGGTAATAAATTTTTACAGGATTAATTGAAAATTTTTAAATCAAACTTGAAGGTTCCAATGGAAGATGTTATTCACTTTCTTGCAATTAGTTCATGTCATAAATTTCCTTGCTTTTTCGAAGTTAAAATTTGATAAAAATATAAATGAAGATTAATATTAAGTATTCAAAGTTATATTGATATTGTACATGGATTGGTGGAAGAAATACAAGATTTTGTTTATACGGAACAATTGAAGAACATTTTTGGATCCAAATCATCATCTATATTCTTCCATGATATTTTTTTTGGTAAACAGTTTCAACTCTTATATGATAATATGACATCAGTAATCACGCATCAGTAAGCTTATGCTGATATTGATAACTCTTCCTCGAAAACCTCAGCGTGATTAAGATATATGCTGTAGGTACTAGTATATTCTTTGGTCAATCCATATAATACATGAAAATTATGTGTCTAGTATTATTAAATATATGATCAATCCCTCGTATTATGTAAATTAAAAAAAACTAGTGTCCTATTAATCTTGGAATCAGAAAGGTCCATTCCAACTAATGAGGCATCAGTTTGGTGTTCTTCATCTTTCTCTCATAAAAGTCCTTCCACAAGGATGGGGATGTCCTCCACAACACTAAAAGAAATACATATGCTGTTTCGGAGCAAAATTTGATATCTTGAATCCCATATGACGACAATGAAGTAGATATTTATGCGTATCGTGATTTTTCATTTTGGGAAGAAACCAGGACTCTTGAAGACTTGATGCTGTTCTAAAACATACTTCTTTAATTTTTACGAGTCACAAACAAGTAATTAATGACATTGTTAGAAGTCCAAAGCATTGCAATAGTAATAAACAGAATCCCTTGAGTAACTAAATCAAAAATGTGAGTTTAAGAGTTTTGGTAGGTAGTGACCATCTAAATACTATCATTATAATAATTCATGGTTTGTCACAGGAAGAGGCGGATAAATGTCCTTATACTGCAAGTCCAGCCTCAAGTCTTTTCTCACAAGTCCAAATCCTTCAATATTTTCATCGAGTCCAGTTCAAGTCCTTAGAAAATGAAAGATATTTAAATAGTATTTTATGTTCAATAAAAAAAATGAAATGACATTCGAGTCCAAGTCAAGTCACGAGTCTTTGATTGATTGTGTGCTTAAGTCGAGTTGCAGGTCTTTAACATCTGGAATCGAGTCCAAGTGACCAGCTCTGGTTATATGTGTTTCATTTGATATCATTATTTGCCGATGCACATCGTTTGCACTGTTAAAAACTATCTTAAGTGAATCTTCAATAATATGTATTCAACTTTTTTTTAATTTGTGAAACAATTAATCAAATGCAACATTTTCTGGGAAATATCTTTTTAGGAGGAATTTCTTTTAGGTTACAACCCCAAGAAATCCTAATAATCACCTTTTCAAAAAGGTCGTATTTTTATTAATGAATACATTTTACTACATAAAAATTAATAGTTCGTCATAATATAACAGTATAAACTAGACTACAATGCCCTACTAATTGTAAAATAAAATGTTACTTAAATAAAGACATAATCATAAATACAGTCAAATCTAGATAAGATCAACTTTTTCTAGGAAAAAAAAATGTTTATTTAATAAATATGTAAAATAAATGCGACATTAATATAAATTCTACGTATAATAGCATTTTTGAATGTTCCCAGTTGTGATTATTCCAAAAATATTAAAATAAAAAATTTGTCATATTTGAAATTTACAAGTAATATGTATTCAAAAATAATTTTTGTTCTATAAATTTATCTCCTGTACTGTTCTTAATTAATAAACATACTCATGAACATGAACTCCATAATTTGACAGTAGGTAAGATGGGAAGAAAAATCTTGCATTAAATAGTATTAGATAAAATACAGAAAAATGACTGATATTAGAGACTTATCATTTCTAAAATTTAATTTATACTAAGTACACGTAATTTTTTTTATAAGTGAGTTTTAGATGCACTTTGGATACGACCAACATTTTCGTTGAAACAAATTGTGTTGATCTTATTCGTATTTGACCGTATTATTGACGTGTTATTAGGATAACATCTTTTTTCTCTGTTTCAACATGTGTCCATAGAGGATAGGAAAGGAAGGAAGTAAAATGATCATCAAGGTAAAGAGCACTTTGAAAAAATTAAAAGTAAAATTAAGGGAATTTGGCATTTCTACTGAATACGTTTTCTCTTTGTAAACAGTTGGTAAACAAGTGAATGCGTTTCCATATTCTCCAATCATTCCAAGAGGATAAAGCACAATGAAAAGGGAATATCTAAGTTTAGTTAGGATTTCTATCTCTTTTTCCAAGAGGACTGTAGTATAATATCCATAGCGTATCACCTCTGTTGGAGCCCAGGCAGTGAGTGTCATCCATAAAAATATGGAGTTTTGAACATCAACAAATGAGGCTATGATGATCCAAACATTAATTAAACGAATAATGACTTGAATGAATGTGATCCCTGGATTTGATCTCACCAATCCAGTGAAGGAATGAACGATTTCTAAGAAGGATAGTCCTTGAAAGGTTTTGAGGTATATGCTGACGGATGGATAAAGTAGGTTAAAGTTTCCAGAAATGCATACCTTTATCATGGAAATAAGTATGTTTGTCCATCCAAGGAACTGAATAAAGTTGTACAGAAGGAGATATATCTTCTTTGGCTTGATATCCATCCCCTGGAATTTTAATCAATGTATATTAGATAACTTGAATCTTCAAAAAGAAAATATATCACTTAAATGCTAAAAAATTTTATATTTCATATTTGGTTTTAATTTACAAAATGGAGCAATGACTACATAGGCTTCCCCCATTGCGACTGATTAGCCCAAAACTTTTTTCCTTTGTTTGAGCATATGTCCATAGAGTTTAGGAAATACAGGGATATAGAGAAGCATATTAATTATAAGGAAATAGTAAAATGAAAAAGTAAAATTATATTTATTTGGTAACAAGATGGAAAACGTGTTGTTCCGAGCCACTTCTGGAAGAGCGTAGTACATGGAAAGTAATTCTCCGGTAATCCCAATAGGATAGAGGACTATAAATAAAGTGTAACGAAGGTATGTGACCATTTGAGAGTGTGTTCCCAAGAGATTTAAGGCATAAAATGAATAGCGAATGATTTCAGTGGTAGTCCATGCAAATAGGAGTAGCGAGAGTGCCAATTTAGTTTGAGTGATTTGAAACATGACCAAAATGAGCCATAGGACCATGATTCGAGAGTAAACTTGACATGCTACAATGACAACATTGGACTTGACAATCTTGATGGCAGCGTGTATAATCTCAAGCAGGGCTCCAGTTTGGAATATTTTGAGAACCAAAGAGATTCTTGGGTAAAGAGTTCCACCCAAATTTAAGACATCCCCGCTACTAAGGATTAGAATTGCCAGATAGCTCCAACCCAGGACCATTAATGCATTGTAAGATATGAGATATAATTTAGAGAGCATCTTTGGCTGATGATAGAAAGTTCACTACTACTACTCTTAGTACTTGTATTTCCCCTCAATCATTGGAACATTAATAAGTCACCTCGTACAAACTTTTACGCTTCAAGTTATCTTCTATGAAAATATGATGACAACTTCAACAAACGTTAAACAAATTTCGATAAAAAAACTTGTTTCCTAAATATTTTTGCAAAAGATGTGCAGTCCTGAGCTCAGACTCGTTAAAAATAATCGTTCCTCAATTATAATTTAAAATTATAAAATCCCTATCCTCTTATTATGAAGATATTATAATTATAAAAATAATTCATACATATTATTATTAATATTAACTTTTAATTTAATTTATAAACACCAAACATTGTTAAACAATGAAACCAATGACGTCATCTACAAGGGAAAGGAAGAACGAAGTATGAGTTGAGTTAATTTGTCTTTTAAATGTGGCTAGCGGGAACTTCATTTAAAGAATCTTCTTGTAAAATTTTGGTTGCAATTAATTAAGTATAGAAGCTAGACGATCAGAATAAAAATTGCTTAATATAATTATTGATCAAGTACTGTACTCAATATGAATATTATTATTATGACAGCGAGAGGTTGTTGAATACTTTCAAAAAACTTCCGAAAAAAAAGAATCATTGGTAATAAAATCTTGCTTAAAATTAAATACAAAATATTTCTCTTAACAAAAATTACAATGCTGAATTTCTACACCCAGGGACATTCTTGCTATAAGCCTTTTAACACTAGAACTATCGACCTATAAACCTCAACCATCATCAAAGGGTCATTTTTGCTGTTTGTTCATTTAGAGTCAAGAATAATGTTTCATAATATTATTATTAGGAAACATTATTCTTGACTCTAAATGAGCAATCAATATTTTATTTTTCAGCTATATTAAAGCGTTGTAAATAGTTATTTCATACCCACCGATCTTAGTAATCACTAAATTTCCTAACCCACCTATCATATAAAAATGTTCTTTAAATTACATAAAGAAAATATGTACAGACAATATTATACTGGAAAAAAATGTGTATTAAGAAAAATATATATATTTGACCGGTCATGAAGATCAAGGTATAAAGGAGTTAACTTGTTTCTTTGTTAATCGAACCTTGAGTTCAAATATTGTTAATCTCTTAATAAAAAATTGTAGAATTATTTTAATGGGATGGATCCTTTCCATTTGATTATACTTTAATTTCAAGTCGTTCTTGACTTATAAAATTAATTTAATAACACCCTTTATAGTTTGTAGCCGTCAATTATTAAGTTCTTTGTATGTTCCCATTATAGCACAAGTAATTTCAATGGTTCTACTAACATGTTGTTGCATACATATCCATTCTTCGTGTATCTCATACACTTTAATATAACATATAATGTTGTTTTTGGGTTTACGAACAGAAATTTAAAAGTTTACTAAAAAAATAATTATTTTACCTTTACCTTTTAGTTTAAATCTATCTTTTTGTCGTAAATTATAAGCTTTATTTTGAATATCTTATTTTTTTATGTTGAGTATAATTGATTATAATAATAAAATGCTTTTCAAAATTCATTTATTTTTTTTAATTATTTAGACATAAGTTTGAAATTTGGAAGAGCGGTAGAGCCCACCAAATTATGCACAATTTTTTTTTACTGTTTTTATAATCTATGTAAAACTACAGAAATTTTGATTCCTCATGCGTTTGAGTAGCACAGTATATATTTGGACGGGACACCCCACAGTATATAATGCTCCATGATGTGTATGAGTCCAAAGTTGATAATCCTGTAGAGAAAAACGCATGCAAGGAGAAGGGGGGGAGAAAGACTTATGGTATCATTGTTTAAAATACTGATGGGATTATCAGCTGCCTGATTTATTATGATTTTTTAGGGTATAACGATACTATTTATTAGCAAAATGTTTAATGAAGATATACTACGAATAATTGACTTACACGTTTTTTATCCGTTACAGTAGATTTGAAAACGTCACACTCCATGAAATTGTAATTCATTATGAACCATATTCTCAGAATAATAACTAATGAAACGACAAAGTAGACTATTTCGAAATATATTTGAAGTTTCAAATTTAAAGAGAAGGCTTAAATTAAATATAATCTACATACTAAAAGATAAACCATCATCCATTTATGTTAAATATACAAAATTAAACAATTGTAATCATATAAATAATAATAACAATAAATTATAAATACAGAATATTGAAATAATAGATTGATCCAAATAATATTTTCTTGTTCTGTCATGAATTCAGTTAAATATGGCATAACTTTAAGTTATGGAGTTTAATCAAAAAGATCATCACACTTTTTTCTTATGTTGAAGTTGCTATATAACAATTATGCACAGGATAGATATCGATAGGATCTAAATAATCATTAATAATAAAGTAAATGCCAAAATCATAAAATTAGACAATAAATATCCTAATAAAAGAATGTTAGAATTAAATCCATTTTAAAGATTTAGAGCAAAAGCTAATTATGTAGTAATGTCCGGCGATATTCTCCTTATTAAGGGTATCAAAAAAGATTCCCCCCCAGTTATTTATGCTTGTATAACAACATACTATTATCATGAAGAATACGCACAATTGCTAATTATAATGCTACACCCAATGTAACTACCCCCGTTGTTGTGACCCTTTAAGCAGTTGTTTTTGCCTATTATGAGATTTTTGAACACCATTTCTTGGAGCTTATCAACCATAACTATTCCTTAAGTGATAAAAAAGTAAATATTTATTGACTATGTAATATTGAAAAACCTAATCATCATACCCAAGTCTTTAAGTGAAGAAACTAGTGTCAGACACACTAGTTGTAAACCATCCAAAGCTACTACACCCGTTGTTGTGACCATTTAAGCAGTTTCTTTTGGCATTCAATTGAGTTGTGTATATAATTCTTGATATTTTTAGCTAAAATAGAATCATATTTTATGGTTAGATTTAAAAAAAAAAATGAATACTTACTGTTAGATTCTATTTCGTAATTTGGTGTGGATGACTCTAAACATGCTGAAAATTATCTTAACTTCACAATTTACAATGGGGGTATTTCTATAAATGACATCATTAGCAACATCCTCCATTAATTAATGATGGTTCCTCGGGTAGGGAAAAATTCACCCCTGTATTTCTCCATAAATTTTTTGAACGTAGGATGATTAGCAATGGATAAAGTTATATTACATGCAATAAGCATCTTTTTGAGATCAAAGTTATAGTTATAGTCTGACTTGATGTATTTATCGTTAACTTGATTTTATAGATGCATATCCATACTTTTGATATGAGATGAGGATAATGAGTGGTGTGTAATTCTAGACAGGGGACTAAGGGCACATTTATATCGACAAATCCGACAAACTATCTGTTTATCATCCGGTAAGTATTTTCCAAATTCCTGGGCCTCTATTTTCAGAAATCCAGACAGAAGGCGACGTCATTTTAGGCATTTTATTCAGTTCTCTATCGAATATAAGCATCTAATATTATATTAATATTGAATAATAAAGACGGGAATGATAACGTTCATGATAGAAGAAGATGTACATTATTTAATCAATGATGCCATAAGTATTTCTTCCCTTCTCCTCGCGCGCTTTTGTATTCTTCCCAAAATTATCAACCTTATGTTTAAGGGTGATATATAATAAGGAGTAATATCGCCGGACAATACTACATAACTATCTTTTGCTCTAAATCTTTACAATGCTATGTTAGATAACTACATTAGGTCAAGAATGGTTGCCTGAATGGTCTTATCAGTTATAAAGGAGTCTTATTTTTATATCTAAGATAAGTAATTAAGGCTTAAAATTTGACTGCATGGATTAACTTTTCTTTTTTTTAGATAAACATGCAATAAATGAAAGTGGGATTCTAAAAGCTGTTCGTACTAAGATTGGAAGAAGATATGGATTTAAATCTAACATTATTTTATGATTTTGACATTTACTTCATTATTAGTAATTAGTTAGATATCATCGGTAGACATATATCTATCCTGTGCACAATTGTATGTAGCAACTTCCACATGAAAAAACTCATTAGTCAATGATACCATAAGTATTTCTTCCCTTCTCCTCGCTCGCTTTTGTATTCTTGCCAAAATTATCAACCTTATGTTATATGTATATCATAAACCAATACGATATAAAAAAAAAGGAATGTACTAAAGGTGTTTAGTTCAATTCGTATTAAAAAAGGAAAAAAAAAAAGAAGTACTTTACATAAAATTGAACAAAATCATGTGAATTTAAATGAGTTTCAACAACAAGCTAAAGTACTCACTGGTTTCGTCAAATTATATAAACATTTTTATTATTATTTTTTATTCTTGAGGAGATGGCGTCTTAGTATTTAGTGATTAGCTACGTGTGAGTGTGCTCATGAAACACGGACAGTAACACCAATGATTTGTTGGAGAGTTATCTTCTATATTATTAAAACAAAATAACGACTAATGACTGTGTGCATTGCCGAGTACTACCTATTACTTAGGGCTGGGAATTTTTGGTCAAATAAATTACTGTTTTGAGATTTATAAAAAAAGGAAAAACTGTAGTTGGATTTCCTTGTTTATTCATTTATTCTCAAATCATTGTCGTGGTCACATCTACTCTAATAAAGAATCTATATTTTGCTGCGTACCTTCGTACAAAATAATTAGGGAAATGCCTAAACAATTTCTACCAACGTCTGGATTGAAATTAATGAAGGCCATGAAATTAGGAACTATCTACCGGATGACAACAAAATATTTATCGAATATGTCACAGTAGTATGGGCAAGAACAATAGACTTAATGGTCTAGCTTCAAATGGCGTACGAGTAGTTTGTCTAACATCAGTTTCTTGGGCTAAACACTTGGGTAAGTTATTATTGATGTATTCAAATATTCAAAAAAATTAATTAAAAAAATAATCTATCAAATTTAGAATTAGCATATTACTAAAAGTTCTTAATTTCCAATCTAACTTATTAGAAAACTACAGTTATATGGACAAGAACAACTTCCTGAATGGTCTCAAAGGGGGTTCTAGCTTTAAATGGTGTGCAAGGTGGTTGTCTAACATATGTTGATTCGGGTTAGGACTTGGGTATACTCCATGGATTCGAAAATGTTGAAGTGAAATTTATTTAAGATAAGTATAAGTCGTTTTAAATACTAGACCCATTAATTTATTTTTCTTTCTTAGCTTTACACTTTTCGAAAAATGAGGATTTTACATGGAAATTGAAGTATGATAGGAAAAAACGGATTTTATTTCTACTCATAATTGGTATATTTATATCTGTATAAAAAGGTATCAGTATATTTTGTATATCTAATTTATATTTGTCATATTTAATGTTTATAACTTCATTTCGTATCATTTGTCATTATTAATTTGTTTGATTTTCTGTGTATAATTACGATTAAAAATTCTAATTAATATTTTTTTTAATGATTAATCGTTTTTTATTTTTCCCATATTTTTTTAACTTAATTTCATAAATATACGTTATAATACTTTAATTTATAAATTTAATAGTGATCTACTGCTATGGGTAAAGTGATACTCATAAGGTTTTGATTACTCATTGAGTGAACCATCATATTAGCAACTGTTATAAATATTTGTTAATATATCTATAATATAGAAATTTGAAACTTATTCATGATTTTCACGCGAAGTAAATCAGGTATTTCTGAATTTGAAAATTTGAACTAATTTTTATATCAGCTCTTCTAATTTTCATTTTCATTTCTATACTAGAATCACATGATAGTCTATCCTCCAAAGCCATAATATCATCATGGTGTTATCTCGCTAATACAAAAATACTTGATGTATTATTTTTTTTTCAGCTGCCGATTCCCTCATCTCTCTTGATACGTCATGGCTATTTCATAATTTATTATTTTTGATAAATACACAAGGTAATAATTTATTTTATAATTATGCTCCGTTTCCAAAATAACAGGAATACAATTTTTTTGTTGACCTCTCGTCGTTTATATAATATATATATTGGCTATTTTATTATTTATATGAAGAAATAATATAATAACTAATCATAACTACTCTTTTAATCAAATATTACTAAGCAATATTATAATACAGAATCGAATAAAATATTACATAGATTTTAATAATATGTAGTTCATTTTAAAAATGGTGAAGAAGTTATATGACAGTCTCTATGTAGTCTGGGAGGACTAATAAATATATAGCAGTTGGTATGATTGACTTATTTGCTAACTGCCATATGATTACGGGCCTTTTTATGTTTCTTTTTTAGGGAAGGTTGCGTGATACAAGAAAGATAACGACGTGTCATAGGATGAGGGTTTTTTTAAAATAAAGATTAATCAATAGTATCATATGTCTTACTCCCGCCCTTTACTCGCACTCACTCCGTGCCAAGCCCTATAATATTAATACAAGAAACCTGTAAGGGAGGGCCCGCTACAAATGGGGTTGAAGAATGGAGAAATTACCAGAATGGCAATACATAAGTTGAAAGAGGACATTTAACGACCATTTGTCATATTTTGATGGAAAAATAGTATTATTAGATTTAAATAGTTAAATGAACAAGTATTAGCATAATATTGGGAAAGAGCAGTGATTTCTACTTTGTTAGGATCTAGTATGTGTCGGAAGAGGTGTTGGTTGTGACGCGTTAAACCGCTGAGAGGATTTGGAGAGGCAGCCAATGGTCGTATAGTTGGAGAGCGATGGAAAACTGTAAAGCTCAGTGCAGTTGGAGCAATCTGAAATTGGAATTGGTCTTTGTCTCTTTATAAACTTCATTTCTTATCCAAAGAAAATGCAACATGTTTCATTACGTAGTTACTCAAAGGAATCAAATCCTCGAAGTTGTATATCTAGGACTTCGAATTCATACTTTTAATGGATATCAAGCCAATTTATGGGAACCATAACAAGTTACTTATATGTTTTGGAACAAATTTTTATGTGTATTATTCTGTAATGATACAATGACATTTGAATATGCAACTACGTTTGTAATAATGGTATTCAGTGATATTTATCAAAGAATATGAATATTATAACTCTATATATTCATTCTTTTTAATTTAGAATAAGATTTTTATTAACTTGTAAAACAAATATAAAGTTAAATTTCTTTGTCAATGTATAATTCCATGAATTAATTTATTAGTTAAATAACTGTAAATAAATATTTAATGACGACAGGAACGGCTCTAAAAAAATTATTTGACACTGACGTAATTATATAATTTAGTTAATTGCGGTACGCATGGTTAAGGCCATCTCTATGGGAAGGTTTCAGGCCCGATTTTGCTTAAGTGCTTTTGCCCTTTTTTCCTTTTTCATACATAATAAAAAGGATCTTCTTGTCATCTTCTTTTTGTAGTCGACTCCATACCTCAATCTGAAGGACTGGGCTTTGAACGTCTCAAGTAACAACTTATCATAAAGTTCGTTAACAGTTAGCACTTCTTCTACCCCAAGCATTTTGAGTTCCAATGCTTCCTGACGCTCATTTTCGAACTGGAGTCCTAGGCCACTAATGGATTCTCGGTGGGTCTAGTAAGAGACGAAGGAGAAGAGAGGTAGAACGGAAGGTTTGGGTACACTCAAGGTACAGCATCATTTTTCAGTCTCCTGAAAAGTTAAGTAATTCAATTAAGTACATATGTGAATTAGTACCTTAATTCTTGAATTAGTTCTATATTTTCATTTTAAAGTAACTTAGCCTTTTAATCAAAGCTAAAACCTGTTTCTGAGCTTGTGCCCATGAGAGCTCTACGATAGCTCCAATTGCCGATAAAGTCAAAAGCGTGAAAACTATAATATAGGATCTTGGGATTCTTGTGGGTTCTGTCGTAACCTTGACAGCATCCGGGAGCACATCACTTCCATTCCATCACTTTAAACTTAACAATCACTATCGGAATCCTGAAGCTATAAGTATAGTATCTTTCACTACTGGAAACAAGGACTAAGTAATCCATTTTAAGAATAAGCCGTGTCTTGGTGCTGGCGAGCTTTTTTATTCATCTGCGAGTAGTCCAGATAGCTTGAGATGTCCATGCCTGGGCATATAAGCGAGTGCGAGAAAAGAGTGTGACCGAGACATATGCTCTAATTATTAAAGTTTATTTCAAAAAATCAGGTGCCTATGATGTTATGGTTTTAGAAGAAAGAATATTAAATCATTCTGCTATAGAAATGGGGATATTTTATTTCAATTAACGCTAGAAGAGTTTATATAAAAAGTAGTTGAAATTTTCTAATTCAGGAATCCTTGATTTACTAAGTGAAACTCATAAAAAAACTTTCATATTTCTATATTATGTATCTATTAACATTGAGATCTCTTAAATATCTTCCCTTAAGAAAAAGAGAAGGAGAAGACTAAAGTGAGACATAGATGGACTAAAGCTTTAAACCAAGAAGCAAAACGAGGAGGAAAATAATAAATAGGTGAAAAATGACTTTGTCAGAATTTACTTTTTTTGTTCGCCAGAAGCAGTCAGTATCTTGTTATTATTTCTACCATCCAGAAAATAACAACTCTAGCTATTAATTAGAATATTTTCGTGTATTAATAAAAAAATCTAGATTTGAGTCACAAGTGAAAAAAGTAGAAACCAGAATATATATAGTAACTATAGTTTAGTTATTTTACTGATACATTATGTGAGGTGTTAAGATGAATGTATGGGTCTTCTGAGAATTGTCTACTTTGACAGCTCTTCAAATGGTTCTTCAAGGGGTGGATGAGCTTTTTGACCATAACAAGAGTATTATTGGAGAAGAACAACTGACCCATACAAGAACTGTATGGTTTTGCGGGTACGTTTACTAAAATCTACCATCACCACTTTCTTTTTCTAATTATTCTTCCTTTTCTCTCTCTCTCTCTCTCTCTTTCTATACCAAGAACTTTTTTCCCTAGACTCAACTAAATATTAATCCTACAGCAACCTAATATATTAAAATGCATCATACGATACGTAACCATGCTAATTATCAATGGTTGAGATCGACGAATATAAGTTTGGAAAGGCGAAGTATCATTAGAGGTAGGCACCAAGTAGGGCACTGGTTTTTTTTTTTTTTTGGGGGGTGATAGAGACAGTGGGGATTGTTTCATGGTTGAGGTTGAAGACCGAACAGCGTTTACTCTGTTGCCACTCTTCGCAAAGTACGTCGAATCCTTAACTACTGGCTTGTCCGACGATTGACGTCCTATGGGGTTGTACATTCCTTAGGTATGCAACACTTTACTGTGGTGCATAAAAGAAATTATGTGGACCCCTTGACTGGAGCTCATACTCAGACTATTGAGTCTTTGTGGAGTCGAGTCAAGGGCATGATGAGTAAGCTAGATGTTTTCAACACTTCAAGAAATCTCTTTCCCACCTATTTCCCAGAGTATAAGTGACGATAGAAATTCTAAAAGGATAAAGTTTTTGATCACATTTTGGATCATATTATTGAGCTATATCCACTATAAGTGTCTGTACGAGTAAAGTGATTGAAGAGAAAACATAGATTAGTAACTATTGCTTCTCTGAACCTCTGATAATAATCAGACAAAAAAAAAAAATAAGGAGTTGAATACTGGATAATTAAAATGTAAGAAAAAATAACTTTATTGCATTACAAAGATTATGTAATTTTTTATCTCAATAGGTGAAGTATTTTGGATGTTTATCGGAAGTGGACTTAGGGATATTATAGAAAAAATCTGCTTGTTATTATGTATACATATTTTAAACGTCCATCTTACTTTACTGGTTGAATTTAAATTTTATGATATAAATAAAACTTTAATATATATATATCAAAAATTGTTATTTTATTTACATCAAGATGGTGGAAGTGGTCGTTAAAAAATATCTTGGGTTTATATTGAAAACACATAAATTAGTATAATTCATTCTTAGCTACTTCATAGATTAGACAAGTAAAAATTTGTCCTATTCATTAATTTCCAAATCTATACTTTTTTATGTTACAGTATAGTTAATATCTAGTCGAGTCTAGGGGAAAAAAGTTTCGGGTATAGAAAAAGAGAGAGAGAAAAAAAAGGAAGAATAATTAGAAATAGAAAGTGGTGATGGTAGATTTTAGTAAACGTGCCCCTAAAAAAACGAGCATTCACTTTGCAGACCACTATTGAGCTGTCCCAACTTCCGATTTAACCCCATGAATTTCCATCAATTCATCCACCTCCGGAGAAGATTTAAAGGTTTAAAGATAGAGCCTTGAAGTCTCGTCAGCTAAAAAAAAACCTCAATTTATCCTCCTGAAGAGCTTCATGGTGAATTGTAGAATAGAACTTCTTCAAAACAAGTAGACAGGAATCTTCCAGTAAGTACTTGTAGAATCAGTTGACTGGCAGAGTTCCTCTCTAAAATTACTCTTGAAAAGGTCAAAAAGCTCCTTGAAGGACAAGTTGCAGAGCCGTCAAAGCAGTCCATTCTCGGAAGAATCCCATTCATTCATCTTATCATCTCACATAATTTCTTACTAAAATATTGTTAATCGCTATTGATTAATACTATAATTAGTCGACTAGAATATGTACTTCTTTCTACACTTGAGACTCAACTCTAGCTATTTTTTATTAATACACGAAAATACTCTATAATTCTAGTTTATAATAAGAGTTGGTATTTTCTTTAAGGTATAAATAATAACAAAACACTGCCTCTAGTGGAAAAAAAGTGTAAATCATTACCAAGACTTTTTTCACCTGTTTATTATTTTCGTCCTCGTTTTGTTACTTGGTATAAAGCTTTAGGGAGAATTTAAAAGAAATAAATAGAAGTTGGTATGATTTAGTTATTTGCCTAACTACTAGATGATTTTAGGCCTTTTTTCTCCTTATTTTTGGAGAAAAGGTTGCGTAAAAAATACAAGTATCGGCATGTGATACGATGGAATCGACAGCTGACAAAATACTGAGGGCAATGTTAATTGAAATACAAGGTTAGATTATCATGTAATTGGGCTTGCTAGAATTTTTAATCTGATGTATTGTACCGACTGCTGGGCAAGACAGGCAGAGTTTGACAAAACATACAACCACTCATCTACTATAACGTCAATATTAAAAGCGTGGTGGAAGTCAAACATAAGTTGTACACGCGCTAGGGTATAACCTTGTATTTCTATTAACCTTGACAGATATTATTTTTGCGTTAGCGAGATAACGCCGTAGTCAAAATAAACTGAATCCAAAGTTTTTGATGGGAAATTATTGTAATACTTTGTATGAAAGTATTTAAAAGATTTAAAATGAATTCATTCCCGAAAGAATCATATTTCTTAAAAAAAGGAAACTTTTACTGACTTTTCTTTTTTAGATCAGGGTTTATATATTCCTAAAATATTGTCAAATCCAGTAATTTAATCTGATCCTACGTTGTTTTTCTTTGTTTTTTTAAATAGGAAGCATACCAAATTAATAACAAATAAGTCAAACACTTATGTCAAGGTGGAAAACTTGGTAAAGTATCTTCCATTTTGAATATCCTTTCGTTTATAATATCATGGAAAGAAGCTACTCCATGTAAATATAGTGGTGTCAGAAAAAAATGACAAGGGAAAAAATGGGAAGGAAAAAATGGCCGGAGAAAAAAAAAAGGAAAAATTTGTAAGTGAAAAGAATACAAGATTCTTTTAAACCGAATTAATAACTATCACCAATATAATATATAATAAGAGAAAAGAAAAATAAACAAAAACGACAGCAGTTCCAATGGAAGAAATGTTAATCCCTTAATTCTCCGTTATCAATTATAATATTAATAACATAACATTGCCTAGTATTATGCAAATGCTTGTTCTTCAATCCCATAGTCTTGTCCAATATGATTTTTTTTTCTTCACTTACACACTTTTCCTGCCATTTTTTCAAGGAGTCATTTTTTCTCAAATCAACCATAGTATTCTAAAGTCAATTTTCAATAAATTAGAGGATATATGATAATTCATGAATGATAAAAAGCTTCAATTTCAGATACCATTTTTTATAGAGCAAATCCTCCTGATAATTAAATTCCCAAGTAGTCGTCGCTATTCGTCATTTTTTCTTAGAACATCATTGATTTGATAAAGGAGGTCGCCCTAATTATATCAGGAAATGATTACGTCAAGATTGTTTTGTCTCCACTCAATATCTTATATTTGTCGAATTACAAATGTAGATCTTGGACTAAGGCAATTTGTCTTATTGTAATTTAAAAAAAAAAAAAAATCAATATTAAAACTAATTTCAGCGTCATACTCTTGTTATGATTGATGAAGATATGTTTGTTTATTCTTTGAATATTAATTTGCAAATATACATTAAACATTTATTATTATTTACTTTCTAGTGTATACAAGTCAAAGGATGGAGTATAGTGGAGGAATGATCTGTAGTCTTGCAAATGGACAAATAAGGAAAACTATGTAGGTTATTATGATCAAAAGTCTTACATTGCCTTTTGAAGACATTCCCCGTTTACTTTATGCTAGTAAAACTTCTCAAGAATTTCAATAAGATATTTTAACATATGCCATCAAATGACTAACTGAGGCCATATAATTTCATATAATCAGTATATCTTTTAACAAATAGATCAATGATTAAATATTGAATTGACAAACTAAAACATCATTTATTAATCCTTTTGAATGTAATTCGCGTATTTATGTAACTTGTGACATGGTACATAATTATTTGAAAATTAATTATTCGGAATTAAAAATTCATTAGCACATTGTTTGAAGAAGGATAATCAAATTTTAAGACATTCTATTGTGGGTTAGAGGCAGGAGAAGTAAATTATAGACACCCCAAGAATATATATATTTTTTTTGCCTCTGCTTCAAGAGGTTATTTGGGATCCGGTAGATTCGGAAAGAGGATGCTTGTTGAGACAGGAAATACTTTACGAATTTTTCAGTAGTTGCGGCTGATCCTTTTGGAATACAAGTTTCTTGAATAAGTTTCTCATTGTTAGTTATGTTCCGGTATTTTCCAATAATCGACATAAGATCGTCTGGTCCGAGCGACGTCACACTACAATCAAACTTTTAGATTTAGAAAAGGGAAAAACTTTAAGTTCACAAAAAAAAAAAATTAACCAAAAAAATTTATACATCCAAAAAATATTGAAAAAATGAACTTTAAAATATATGACTTAATATTTCATGAAAAAAGGGTCAATTTAAAAAAAATAATTTTTCGTAATTTACAAATTAATAAATTTTAGAGTAGATTTCCCGGCATTACCCAGAACATTAAGCAATAAAAATTAATTATGAACTTTTCTGCTATATATAAAATAAAAAATAAAGAACGTAAAACTCTAGTAATTGATATCACTGCATATTCGTATGTATTTTTGCATCCTTTTTAAGAATGAAATTATAAGGTTTAGTAACGAAAAAATATTCGAGTTGAACTGTTAACTCTAGCAATGAGGAAGTGGAAGACATTAGGATATAACGTTATTCAGCAATTTTCTAAACAGGGCTATGACTAGGATATTTTTATTGAATCTTTGAGATTTTTCACAAAACGTTTTTGTGTTTTTATAAATGCCAAAAAAATGGGGCATTTTACTTTTGTCTTGCAATCACGCTCAAACAAATGTATGGATTTTATTGAAATTTTTCATGTAGGTTTTAAGTTTCAAGAGATGGTTTTGGTAACATTTTTTTTTTAACATAATACAACAAATAAAGACCTTAAAATTCTTAGAACTTTTTCTTTCTGCATGCATCTTTGCTCACTTAAAAAAAAGAGATATTAACCTAATAGCTTTATTGAGTACTCATTCCCATTCTTCTAATAGGTAGCTCCCTAGACTTGAGAACTAATGTCACATATAAAAATAGTCATAATTACAGTTGCATAAAATATGCTCTAAATGCGTGTAAAATTTTTTTCTAGTTTTTTAGTATTTTTTTATTTTACAAATCTGTTATCATTATTCTTTGATTATTGAGGAGATCACATCCAAGGATAAAATGTAAGGCTGAGTCTGTGTGCTCTTGAATGACATAAATTAAGGATGAGGTTTGGTTGGAGAGTTATAAATTTAAGTTCATATTGGACTCGGAGTGGAATTCAGCATGGATATCTCTGTAATTCCTGCCTATATCCATGCTAGATACAGCGTGAGATTTGTGTCTATTTAATTAATATCATCTTGCAGCTGATCTAATAAAACGTCATTACAGCTAAGTATCATATTTTTATATTGGCATTGCTATACAACATAATCATAAACTTTAATTGATATAGAAAATCCATAATAAGTTAAAACTAATTAGTAATTACTATGGCCATTTAGTCGAAGGACCTTTGTGAGGTAAATAGAAGAAGAAGAAGTATAATTATGAGAGAAGAAATCATTCATATAGAAGATAAACAAAGTATTTAAAAGCCTTGAAAAACTGATAGATTTGAAAACCTTTAATTGAATACTCCGTTTGTGAATGCTGGTATGTTTTGTACAAATATAATTTTCTATTAAAGACGAAGTTAAATAGACTTAAGTCAGGAAAAATATAATATTTTTGATGATATTTGTTTCTTCAATGTATACTTTTTTGTATGCTTTAAGACTAATTTTGAGTGATGAAATAAACAGTTAATTTAACACTATTAGTTTATCTCAAATGAGAAAAAAAGTATATAAGCAATATTTCTTAACCGATTTTATTAAAAAAAAAAATTAACAAAAATCAACATCATAACATAATTTTGACATTCAATCGATAAAATTGCCGTTAGCTCGGACCACATGTCCACAACATCCCCGAAAACTTCCTACTGCCTTCTTGACCGTCTCACTGGGTAAAGTTACAGAATCGCTTCCTTATTCCAGCTCTCAGAGATCTTGTGATCCTATGGGGACCTTCATTGGAAACCCGTTTAACATGCCCAAGAAAAATTAGTCTGAAGGGTTCAATTCTGGCAACTTAGGAGGTTAAAACTCTGCGGAAGGACATCATATTCACAGAATCTTGAAAATCGATTGTTATTTTTCTCAGGGTCACTGTTTTGTTCCCAGATCCAAGGACGGCCTTTCATGATGCTGTGGAGAAATACTTTTGTGCACAGAAAACTGATTTACACATTGACCTGCAGGCACTGCTTGAAGATGAACGACGACCCTCGCTGCTAACAACGCCAAGAACCATTGTTTGTTGTAGGTACTTGGTCTTCATGATTCTAGGGACGTTATAAGGTCTTTTTGCCGACCATCTATTGTTCCTGGAGTTATGCTTCTGGGTTTCACAGAAATTTTTCTCATCTGATAAATCAAAACCAGTGGGTCCTCACTATTCTGCTTGACACGTTTTTGGTCGAATCAAGTGGTGCACCCGACCGCATTAATCAAAAACCCTTTGCCCATTTTAGATTTAAATTGCACAAAATACACAAAAGTGCATAACGTTGTATTAGAAGGAGCTCTTGTTAAGCTGTGAATGACAGTCAAGAATTATACAACAATAACTCCATAGTTGGGAAGAATGGCCAAACTACCAACTGATTTGGAGCCATTTTTCTTTTTTGAGTAAAGGTTGCGTGATACAATAAAGGTGACTTGATCTCTCTCTGAATAATGAATTCCTAACTACTTTTTTATGTAGTTTTAAAAAGATATGTATATAATATTCATTTATACATTGGAGTGTACCATACTAACAAAAGTTGGGAATTGTGTATCAAAGGACATTTTTAATTTTGCATTTTATTTCTCTAAACAAGAAAACAACCATCAAACGTCCAAAAAAATGGTCCTGGTTTTGATAATCTGTAAAATGTGGAAAAAAATCAAATCCTGACGTTGTTTCTTCATTTTATTTAGTATTATAGAAGAAACATATATTTTGCAACAATATTTTAACAATCTTTCTCTAACTTGCCTTGTGGTATTAGTATTTTAGTCCCAAACATGCTACCAATAAATAAATATTATCTTTTTGTACAATTTCTCTTCGTTTTTTTTAGTCAAATCTCATTTTTGATAACAAGTGACTACTATTTTATTATGAAATATACCTTCATTGTTCATTTAAGACCAAATAAGACATCCTATTTTACCCATTTATAATTTTGGCAATACAAAAACTGTCAATTAAACTCTTAAAAATACGACCTTTCATTTATTATTTCTTGATTTCTATTGTTAATTTATTTTTATGTCAGTATATTTATTATTTAAGCATTTTTTATTCCATCAGTTTGATATTTTTCATTTATTATGACTAATTATTCCTTTTTTTTTCTTCAAATAACCTTTCAAAAAATGAATCAGTAAATTGCTTCTAATTATTTTTCGCTTCATTAATAGGGAAAATAAAACGCAATTTTAAATTTGTTCTAACATTGCTCTCTTGTTCACTAATTTGAGCTGAGACGTTGATTATTTACTGCACGTTAAGAATTTTTTGCACGGCATGGTGTTTTGAGAAGTCGAAGTGGTGAAGAGACAAAACTAATCATTTGACTTTGAGGAATGACTTCTGAGATAAAAGTTAGGGGTGTCATTGTTCCAATCCTGGATATTAATAATTGAAATAGTATCCCAATGGGGTGTGAGATGTAAATAACGTGATTTAAAAAATAATCCAAGAGATGGCGCGTCATACTCGGTCCCTAGAAAACTGAATACATCTATCATAAATATAATATATGCATCAAGAAAGTTTAAATACTATTTTATTAATCATTGCTATACAGTAGAACTGTAATAAATTATATTTAACTTGTTAATAGCTGCTACTTTTTAAAAGTTGTTCCTGGGTGTAAAAAAACAAACATACTCTGCAACGTTTCAGTACCATAGAACAAATATTTGCATTGCTCCAAAAGCATGAACATTCATATTGATATTCTTCTTAATAATATAATTTTTAAGCGTAAGAATTCAATTACAGATTTAAAATATCTTGTCTATAAAGCAGATGTTTCGAAAAGTTTTAGTTAAGAAACCCATTTTGAATAATTTTATGATAATGACAATTTAACGTAAAAATTAATTGGTTTTTTGAGAATGATTGAACCGTTCAATATTTAAATTTAACTAAAATTTCCTATATGTCTTGTCCATAATCACACATTCTTGTTTTTATTTACTTTTATTAAGTTGACGTAGGGAATCTTTTGAATCATTAATATACTTTTTTACCTATAATTCTTACTTTTATTGATCTTTTGCTGAATGCTTGCACCCCTAATAAAGAAATCATTATTGAAAACTCTTTGTCCGATCTCTTGCTCTCTCACCGTATCTTTAGTATTTTAGGAACACTACGTCAAGTTTTCTTATTTAGCCAATAATAATTTACAATTGTTTTCAAAAACGACACCATAGATAAGCAACTCTACTATTCAAACCTACAAGAGAAGTAAATAGTAATCACTTAAATAAATATTCTATTAGAAATAAAACCGAAGTTATCCATAATTTGATATATTATTGATCAAAATTATTCTGGTTGCACAATAATGGAAATCAAGGGAGATCTCGTAAAATGAGGTGCTATGACTCATGGGAGAAAATTATTTCTGATTGTGCGTCTCCAATCATTTGATAGAAATGATGATTTTGGAGGATCAGATGTCTAGATTCCTGATCTGATTCCGATGCCAAATTGTGAAAATTCATCTGAATTGAATACAATTGTTAAATCTGACCAATCATGTATTCCCCCTGTGAGGAAGGCCCACATCTTATTAATTATTTCAACTTATGCAAAAAAATGTTTGATTTCCTCCCCCCTCCCTCTTTTTTCCTAGCCTTTCTTCTCTCTATTTCCGAGCCTTTTGTTATCTTCATGTCTTTTCCTACATGGCCCTTTAATAATGAAATAAATTGATCTTATTAGATAATTCAAAAATGAGCTATATCCCCGAAATATTACAAAGATATCGAAGTTTTCCTAAATGGAGATTTTGTTAAATAATTCAGACTTTGAGCTATGAAAGTAGATATTTTTTCACTTTCTGGACTTATCTTTTTTGGAGCTATGACCCTCTAACACCCCACAACTCATGTTTGAAAGATAATAAATACATTTTAAAAATTGTTTTAGAATTTTTTAGCATTAGCCAGTGAAATATATTAATATCCTTTATCCATATTTTCAACATATTTTTCAATTCGTATTCAATCTACGTTCTCCCTTTTTCCGTTAGTAAAATAATTCGTTTTATTCGCTTGGTTTTTAGAATTAAAAACAAATTTTTTTTTTTGCTACCAACATAATTTGATCGAATGACCTTGTTTTTTAGTAAATAATGACTAATTAAAAAAAATTGTTTTCTCATTGTAATTCCTTGATTGAGGAGGGGGGGGGGCTACAGCTTCTCCACACCCCATACAGACACCCCTGGATACAGCATTACTTCTCAGTATTTCTTCATTGTTGAGGAGAGAACATATATAAATTGATATCATTCTTGAGTAGTTACGTGTGCTCTTGAAAAACGATGAGTAACACGGAGGATTTCTTGGGAAGTTATCTTCTATAATTATTAAAGCAAAATTTGTCTTTATATTCTAACTGTGAATATGTTTATCATAATACAAATATGTAATATAGGACCGAATGACTTTCAACATTTGCGATACTGTAAGACCTCCTTGGAACGTTAAGTATTTATTCATTCGAAATGCTCTTTTTAGACTAACACTAGGATTATTTGGCTAATTTGGAGTTATTGTAAATTGTATCCCTTATCCATTTATTACAAATTATCATCAAATGTACTTAAAATAAGAGAAACGTCAAAAGGATTTATTGAGTTGTTTAGATTTAGTTAAAGGACCTGATTGATAATGGGAGCATGAAATCGTTCACACAAGTCATCTTAATTATACTTTGCAAATAGACATATAGGTATATTATTTTATTTCTAGCCGGAGAAATGATGTTATCTAGAGATTCATTATATTTCGGAGAAGCTCTAAGTAGATTCTACATCAATCATAGGGATATATCGGTTCCAAATTTTTGAAGTCTGATCCCGTCCTGAATTTTAAGAGCGCATCCAAATCGGACGCAAAGTCCATACCATTTTTAGTGACGTCATCCTAGAGGTACGCCAATGACGTCAGTATCAATCAATATTCATCTACTTTTATAAGTAAAACAAATACTTTAACTCTAGAACGACAATAACTTTGTCCCAATGAATTATCTAATGTTCAAACCCTAGCCTTCCAAAAATAAAATATTGTATTTTATGAAACATGTGAACACTACACCTAAACAATGTTTCAATGTCATGATCTCTATAATTTTCAATTTAAAAAAAAAAATGACGAGTACTTTTGAAAAATATATTTTATGAGAGAAAAAAAATCAGTCCTACATTAGCAGACGATGGAATAATTTTTGTTCAAAAATCTACTCCAGCATATCTGGAATACATTATCTTGATTCTTTGCAGCAAGTTAATTCTTGTATTGAACTCTATATTAATTGAATAGACTCAAACATTATTCAATTGTTATTCAGCATAGCTTTGATACATTGGTGCTATCCTTTTTGATACTAGCAATCTGGGAAGAGAGATCATATATTATCATCGTCGTTCTAGTCTGCATTTACTATTATTTGTTAAAAATAAATTTTGAATATTCAATAAACATTATTTTATGACTTCGATCCCGGATCCACCGGATCCCTTAAAGTCCCAAATTACCAATGCAAGAATCGCTGCTCGTAATGACAGATTCATTAGATCAGCTTCTAGTGCCATTAACTTAAATATGGATTTCAAGTGGGATACATTCGTTCTTGTACTCACTGATGATATATATCGTCCCTTTAGACAGGACAACATCGATTTGCTCAACGTGTATATGGTGCAAATCCTAAGCACTCTTATGGGCATGCAAGTTTTTACACCAATAACTCAAGTTATATTCAAAGCCGAGCAATGCGTCTCATGAAATCGTATAAAACAACCATAAAATCACATGATAATATTTCAACAGATGTTAAAATGACTGTGAAAGGTACAAATAAGCTTAGCGGGTAAGCTATTAAGAAATTGAAGATCACTCCACTCAATATTATTATAAGAGTAAAAGATGAAAATATGATAGTTGAATGGTTATTCCAATTTGGAAAAATTTAAGAGCATATACCATCTAAATGTCCACCTACTTCTAAAGCTGATCACTTTAAAAGATACAGTATGATGAGTGGTCCTAATTATATGATCGAAATCGAAGCAAATCCTGATGCGTTCTCCAAATTGTTCCTATTGGAGAGCAATTAATAACTCTCCAATTTGATGGTGTTAAGCCACAGTGATATCAAAGTTTAAGTCTTGGTCATACAAAACTAAATTGTAAATCAAAAAGAGTGCCATATCTTTCGTATGCTAAAGTATTGCAGTCCCAAAATTAAGGAGCGCCTGAGCTTTCTTAAAGAATCAGAAACAATCGGAAATACTGAAATTCCTGAACTAGAAGGAAGTTTTAATGCTTCTAAAGTACTTGAAGTAGTTGAGAATAGTAGAAGTCAAGAAGTAGATGTTTCAAATGAAGAGTTACCATCTACTGTGACAATTAATCCTGGGAGAGGGAAAAAATATAATAAATCGATGTCCTGATTGTTCAAAGGATTTCAAGTGGTTGTAGTGTTTCAGAAGATCGCAATGTTAAAAAAAAAAAAAAAAAAAAAAAAAAAAAAAAAAAAAATTATAAGAATCGTAATAATGAAAATAAATTGATCCGTTCAGCAAAAGATGTTTTTGGCAATGGAGATAAATGGAATGTTATTATTCGAGGAAGAAAAATTGGATTTTCTTTGAATAATGATTTGATAGGCCCAAAAAGAGGAAGATCTAATAGCACAAGAAGAGAAACCTCTGCAAAGACCCTTAGTGGGTCGTCAATTTTGAAAAAGGCAAGCATTCACTTTTATGGTGAATTAGATCTGATGTATAGTACACGTTGGAGGTTTTTTTTTTCTATGGTCGACCTCTTTTTTATTAGCTAAAAAATGAATCTTTCTGTTGTCTCGCGAATATCCGTAAGAGGGAACTACTCATCTTTCCTTTCTGAATTGGCCCGATGTGGTTTTTCTTTGCGACACAAGATCAAGTTTTATGGATTATTATGGATTTAAATAGAGATACATTCAGTTTGAATCTTTAGAAGGGTGCGATAAAAGTGGCGTTGCTATATTGGCAAAAGAAATCCGAGGGGTAATCTATGCTACATAACCCTAAAACACTATGGTTCGAAAATTGATATCTTTAGAATATATGAACCTAATGAAGACAATCAAGAATAATATTTTAATGTTCTTTGACATTTAATCAGTAACGGGAATACATTTATTACGGGTAACTTAAATCTAAAACTTAAAAAGGAGGATACTACTGCAAATGGAATGGGGAATCGAAAAGTGCCCTTAGCAATGAAGAAAATTATGTTGGATAAAAATATTATTGACTGCGCTGCTGCAGTCGAAAAGGACAACTTGCACACCTTTTCAACTAATACACAAAATAATAAGAAAGTAACTTGCGGACTCGACCTATGCCTTTATAGAAACAGTGGAAGCTATAAACCAGTGGACTTTCAAGTAATTCCTAATTCAATATTATATCATATAACCATACGGACCACATTTGAAATGATAATTAGAAGACATAAACGTAAGAAATGGAGACTCAACAGCTCTATCTGAAGTAATTCAGACTGTCAAAGGGAAAGGTTTAATTTCATCACTAATACTAGAATTCGCCTCAGACAAGTTTCTTCTGTATTCTAAAAAGTATGGAAAACGCCTGGAAGAAGATTGCAATTGAATACTCTGTAAGAGAAGGAGTCAAAAGAAATGTAGAAATACTCAACATAATCAAATGGGCCAAAGCATCGAAACTAAAAAAAAAATCAGTCTTCTTATAGATCAAAAATTTCGAGATACCTGATTGGAAGTAAAATTTAGAAAGATCGAACTGGCAAGAAAAGGCAAAAATTTCCGAATAGAAGCGTGAAAAAAAGAAGATTTTATTGATCTGGACGATGGAATGTACGACTCCAATAATAAATCGGAGAAGAATCCTTCAATGATCAACAATAAAGTTGTTGATTATTTTGAACAGCTCTACTGTTGCTGAGAATTCAACTATTCGGTAGGTTGTACTAAATGTACACTTAACAATGCAAATTTCGTCGATTACATCAAATTTCAAATCCTAACTGATATTCACAAATCAGTGTATGCCACAGATAGAGATATTTCTGAGGCAGAAATAGTATTTGCTATCCAAAACTATGGCAAAAAAGGAAAATCTCCAGGAACGTCTGGGATTACCTTTGAATTATACAAAATCTTTGCTCAAGAACTTGTGCCTATTTTAATAGAGTTATTCGAATATATATTATTGTGGAAGGTGTATTTCCGATGTATCTTCTATTATGAAACCAGAGGAGCGGTGTTTTTTTCAGTAAAATAGATGGGAAGACCACATCTCACATTTTATATGACTGCAATGCTCTCCGGGCAGCTTTTAACGTCGTTGCAAAGGATGTGGAATCATCTTTTGGGGGAAACATTCTGAGGGACGACTTTTTCGCTTTGACGTCCCCAAAGAAGATTCTACATCATGCCGTTATAGCGAAAGTACAATATTACCTTTATTCACTTAAAGCAATTAATGACACCACAAATGTTCTGTTGGAAAACATTGTTAAAGACTATATTAGACTGTTACTCCTCAAAAATATTAAGCTTTTAAGTTTTTATATGATTTTTTATATCGCCACGCATTTATTAAGGATGATTGACTGTTCTTAAGGTTATTAATGTTTTTATTTTGTTAAAGTTGTACTTGACTCACGATCATTCACAACTAAATGGATCAAGCGCAATACTGTACAAAAATCGTTTTTAGTATACACTCACATCTTTTCAACACCTTATCGTCTAATCCGATGTGACCAATAGTAAACAAGATATACTTAGTTTAAAAAAGGGCGGGAAATACGAAATTACTTTTCCCTGACCTAATATATTTTTGCTCATGGATTATTTTTATATAAATAATCAAACATTTCCGCTTAACAGTCCCACCACCTTTCCGTGGGCTTGGCCCTAAATACAAGTCCAATAGCATAATAAATCCCTTTTTTTAAATCCCCCGATGAACAAAAGATGCTAGGGATTAATGTTATAGGTATATGTAATATATAAAGTGTGTTTACTATTATTACGTAAGTTACTGATATCTGTAATGGTGTAAATTTTATTTGTTTGATTCAGTAACTATACATAGAGGAACATATTTTATATAGTACATATCAATAGAAACTGTAGTGAGAGGAAATTATAATCATTAAGTGTGCTTTGTACCTCAATCTACACGAAAAAATAAAGCTATGCTACAGGTGTGTATAAAAATACACCTCGTACCCCCATGTAGAATTATTTAGAGTAAAAAAATAAGCTGTCAATCGTCATTTTTGTATTATTTACATTGTGACTTTTAAAAATAATTGAAATGAGTGTCTTTTGGAAAAATACACGATGTCTTTTTATATATAGATCAAAAATACTACTTTCATTTCATTGAACTAAATAAGACGCAGTCTAAGAAACAGGACCTAAATAGGGTTAGACCTTTTTCGAAAAAAAAGGTCATTTAAAAAAATGTAATATAATGCCTCTGTAGATTGCCTGTCTCTAGGCATTACCATATCTGTAAAATTAAATGTAAAAGATGGGAGGTGATGACAAATTTAATAAAGTGTTTTTTTTTTTTTTTGAATTTCACGATCAAAAAAGGAAACCCAAGGAATATACTCTGCTCTGTTAAACTCAAGCAGGCTGAGGTCGTATGAACCTATTGTAGTGAAAGAATTGAGAGTGACCGCATCCACGAAATATATGGTCTTACTGCTAAAAATTCCAAAGATAGGAAAGGATCAATGGTCCACAGTAGCAGAATAAATCAAGTATCTTCCATCTATTTTCTTATTCTTTTCGCTTTTATATGTAGCTTTTAATTTATAGTTTTTATTTCATTTTTATGAATTAGTTTTGCTTTTCTACTCCAAGGCACTAAGTTTAAACTATAAGGTTTTTATTGTAGCAATAGGTAATTTTACCGGACTTTATTACTATATTAATATTATCTTTTGATATAAATATATTGATACTAATATCAAAAAACTTAATATATATATATAAATGAACGCAATTATTTAATAATATATATATTTTTTTTTCCTTCAAAAGTCTTCCAGTCCTCAAATTTCATTCATTCGAGTTTCACAAATGTGAAATTATGAAGTAAATATATTATAAATTGCAAAAAAAACAAAAAAAAACGTTGAAACATAAGGATCTATAAGGATTTTGACAAAATATGAAAGATTTCTACAACACAGCTCCGCCAAACTCAGAAGGAAACTTTGAAATTGAAATGACGAAATAAATATACTAATGGATTGAAAAAAATATCTACTACATATTAGCCAATCTATAAGGTGGAGCATACTCAGGAGATCACAAATTTAAGAAAATACCTCATACAGCCTTTTCTAAGTTATAACAAAGAAACAAATGTAAAAGTGATTACAGTGTAATACTTTAAAATGTATTCATAGATGTACAATCTTTGACGACCCCAATAGATGGAGATGGTGGTGTTATGCTTTTGACTAAAATCATGGGTAAATAACTGAATGGTCATTGAGTGGTGTTAAAATGACTTTATCTTGCTTTTTCACAAGAATATTTTCTTTCTTGGTATAAAACTAAAAATCGTTCATGCTCATTTATGGCAATGCATTATCACATGCCACATCGAATACTTCTCCGTCACTGACTGTCTATAGAACATTTGGAGTGTTCTCGAGAAAGGTAGATAATGTCTATCTATATATTGCAGGTTAAAGTATTTGCTCACTAATCCAAGTCCTTGAATGTTTTCACCGAGTCTAGTACAAGCCCCCAAATTTCATTTGAAGTTAATAATAAGTGATGTAAATCTTTTTAAGTTTTTAGCTGGTCCGTTTTTTTCTTTTTTTTTTTTTGGGGGAAATTGGATATCAGAAGAATGAATTTTCCTTTCCTTAGCAGTTGTCATTTTTATTTATTCCTGAGTAGTGAACATCCTTTCCTAAATAGATTCAAATTATATTCAAAACCTGAATAAACATTGTTTGTTTCATAAAAGACAGAGTGTAAGACTAAGGATTTCTTCTGGAGTTATAATTGTAAGTCGTTGTTGGACTCAGAGTAGAATTGGGGATCGACAATGTCCTTGTTTATATCTTTTTCTCCTTCCTCTCTTGTCGCAGCTGATTGTTGCTGATCTTCTCAAAGGCATTCCTCAAATTGTCAGGGTTACCAGGCTGATTTGTCTTCTTTTTTACACGACCCCAAGTTAAGGATTTTTGCCTTTTACAAGATTTTTTTATGATTCGGGCAAATTATGCAACAGAGCAAAAAAAATATCTTCTGAAATTTTTACCCAAAAAATTTAATTTTTGTCAATAAATATGTATTTTTGAATTTTTTTCCCAAAAAATTGAACTTTCTGTAAGTGGCAATAGATTTTTGAAACATTTCCAAAAACTGTAATTTTTTGAATTTTTTTTCTCAAAATTTTATTACATGTGTGTATGGAATTTTGAACTTATTTTCAAAAAAATTACAAAAGACAAGCCCCCTCCCCCCTGGAAAAAAATAATATATATATATAAAATCTTGTGGACAATAACACTACTTACAATTATAACTCAGCAACAAATCCTCAGGGGTTCTCTACGCCTTTTATGAACCCACACGAATGTTCAATCCGGTTTGGAATATAATTCAATAACTAGAAAAATACACTCCCTACTCAGGAACGAAATAATTATAATAGCATCTTAGGTAAAGAGAATTATTCCCTCTTTAATTTGCTAACTCCAAATACAAAACAAAAAAACGCGTGAGCTGAAAAATGAACCTGTTTTTTATTTCTTTATTTACGAAGAATAAAAGTTGATTCAGAGCAAGCTATAAATCAAGAAAAATTGGGAAAAAATCGGTCCCATACCAATTCTCAACTCTAATAAATAATCGTGATGGGACGATTTAAAAAAAATTCCAACACCCATTCCGATTCTTAAATATTTTACATAATAGTTTTAGCTATCAAGGGCGTCCAAAGGATTATTATATATGGATACATTTTTTTTTTTTTTTTTTTTTTGGGGGGGGTAAGGCGATGAGGGCCTCTTTTGAGATTAGAGATTATTTTTTTGAAAAAAAATTAAAATTTAATTTCTGAAATTAAAAAAAAAAAAAATTCTAAAATAAAAAAAAAAATTAAATTTTTCAAATAGTAAATTTTTGGAAAAAAAATTTAAATATACAAATTGATATTAATTTTTTTTTCAAAATCCACAAGTAAATATTTACAGAAAACTAAATTTTTTGGGAAAAAATGTCAAAAATTTCAAAAATACTTAGTTATTTACAGAAAATAAAATTTTTTGGAAAAAAAATCGGAAAAATTAAATTTAAAAATAGTAAATTTACTATTAAAATGCAATAATTGCTTAAATTTTCATAAGTTAGAAAAGTAATGAATAGGTCAATAACAGTAATTAATAAGAATTGTTATTGCAAATAAGTATTATTTAGGCAATGCCGATCTCGAATCCAGATTAAACACCGAATTCCAGATTCCAATTAATCGTCCCATCACTGCTAAATAGTTTATATTCTGTCTATTTATGTAGTATTTTAGCTTTTAATGAATACTAAGTTTCCAAAATTTCTTTTACGTACAAATAGTTATAATAATAATCCTCTTCCTCTCCTTGTAAGTTTATATATTTATTAATAAATTGATTAGGCTCTTAAGTAAAAACATAGGAAATAATAAATACTTATTTTTAGCAATATATTTTTTAAGAAAGTTACATTAAACAAATAAATTTCTAATATCTTGAACGTCATGTATTTAAAAACATTCGTTATACTATTTATACATATAATTCATTTAGTATAGAACCTCATTGGCCAACTCTTAGAACGACAACACATTCAAACGGCCCAACAAAGATGTATCTGCTGTGTACAAGTTGCAACTTGTATAAAAAAATTGCAATTTCTTGGTCTTCAAATGCATTACTTAATTACAACATGGATCATTCGGAATTACCAACTATTAATTCATACTTTCCTTTCATTTTGATCTATGCAAATTACATGTTTATTATATATTTATGAGCCATATAACGGTGGGCATTTGAATAAGTTATAGTGTGCCACAGAATACTTATATTTTAGTCATTTTTATAAAAATAGAAAGAAAAAAAATACCTGCAATATTTCGATCATATTTATAATATTCAATAAATAAATACATTTAAAATTAGGCATCTCGTTTTTTGGTTGGAACTTGTACAGTTTGCTTCTCCAAGTTGTTACTTATTCACTTCTACCAGGGTTAAAAATTGGATATCCCCCCTCCTCTAGTTTAGTCTTGAGTGTTTTTTCCTTTGGATCGATATTTCGATCAAACCACGGTCTTAGACGGAGGACCGAGATTTAATCGTTTTCAAATAGTAAAGTGATTTTTTCGGTCTCAATCTAAAGACTGATTTTTGATTCGGCCTCATTCTAGGTATGGATCCATTTTCTCCCCATCCCATTTATAGGAGTTGTACACATAATATGAAACATTTTAGACTTTATATGACGTCATTGTAGTGCGGGATTACGAAGTTTTGTTGTATAAAAAAATAAAAAGGACACATAAGCCTATCACTGACGGCTTTAGAGTTTTAGAAGTGATGTATATAATTTAAAAATACTTAAAATATTAATAATTTTTGATTATGTTTTTTCAAAGAATATGAATCTTTCCTTTTTTTTATTTGAGTTTTATTTTAAGTGGAATGAAAATTTAAGGAATTCGGATATATTACGAATGGTTTAAAAAAGTCCCTGTACTATCTGGACAGAATGTAAAAAAGAGTTCATGTTCTGGGAAAAGAGGACCACTGATCACTTTATTATATTTATTGTCAAAATTTAGAAATATAAATGACGTCATTAACAATTCGTCTATGTATAAGAGGCAGATTTTTTTGTTTGAGTAATCCACACCGAAGTTATTTTAAGAACCGAATCAGTTCAGTCCAAATAAAATTCTTTTGATCTCAGACTGGTCTAGAATTTCCAACCCCAACATCCCTAGTATCTACCTTTAGTTTAGCAGTAATAATTTGGGTAACCGCTGGCCAGAGATTGCAGAGGCACACCTACACACTTTTTTATGTCATAAAATTCCTACACTCTAAAACCAGGTGATTGTAGACCAGATTTGACTGTACTGCCAATAATTATTATTAATAAGGGAAAAAAAGCTTTCACAAAGTAAATCAAAATACATTAACCATTTTTAATATTTCAAAAACCGTTCTTTGAATAATAAGGATGACTTAAGTTCACACATGGGACCAAAATATATATATATTGTTAGAAGATAAGCAGAAACAGAGAGCCCTAGAGATTTGTAATGGTTTGGGCAAAAAATATGTAATATATTTATTTAAAAAGAGATAATCATTTGGTTTTTTTAAAAATATCTTTATAGGTCAGAATCAAATTGGATATGATGGAATGCAACAGGATCAGCAGGTGCAGCCAACACCAATGGATACATCTGAACAAATGCCAACACAACAGTAAGATTTATTTTTAATTTTTAGTACATGTTATTTTTCCTTCAAAGTTAACGTAAGTTCTTTTCTGGGGTTTTATACACCCAAACACATTTTTATTCCAGATACATGTACAATGCATATGTGAATAATTTGGGCATTTATCAATTCTTTAAGCCGTTTATTTTTCAAAAAAATGTGTAATACCAAGCAAATACTTATGAACATCATATTTAATATTGCCTGTAATATTATATGATTGTCTCTCTCTGATGAAATAAATTGATATTGTATTTTTTTGAAATGCAATATTAAAAAACAATATTTTATTAACCAAATTAAAAAGTTAATTTGTCATTTTTAGAATATTAAGTCGGTCCTTATTTAGGACTGAGGTTCCTAGTCTCTACTATTAATATTTAGATGACATAATTATAATAAATAATTATTGTCCTTGCCATCATGGCACTTATATACTCATTTATATAAAATAGGGAAATGAGTGAATGAGAGAGAAAGTTAGGAGCCTGAGAATGATAATGCCGTCATTCTAGGTATTATCATCGTCATCTTCGTGAAGAAGAGTAAACTGGTTTTTTGTATATAAATGTTAGTAGAATATCGCCATACCTATTATAATTATTTTGAATTTCATTTTATTTTGTTCCTTTCATTATATCTTATCTAGCATGGAGGAGGTGTGTTTGGGATGTCTTGAATCAATTAGAACTTCCTGCCCTCCCATACAATGATATCATCACGAATAATTCCCATTTCCTTCACTCTGTTCTACATATTATAGAATGTTAGAAAAGAGATTACTGGTAGAGTAATATCATATCAACTACGAATTGGATTCTATCTAGACAATGTTTTTTATATTTGTCTATGGGAAATATTTGATCTGGGAGGCGGACAAATGAATAGAACATATTTTTATATTATTAATTAATAATAGGATATGAATGCTGCTCAATTCGCTTTTTTCTAGGATCTCTGAAGCATCTTGTAGCTATGATTTAAGTCTTAGTATGTCCCATTAGCCATTACTTAGGATATGAGTATTGTTGGTAGTTTTGTCTAACGCTGTACAGGGAGGGACTCAAAGAACTTGGTTATTGTTTACGTAGATTTGGTTTTTTATGAAAGAAAAAGGGATTATGCTTGATGTGAAAGATAGTCGATAGCAGGAGAAGAGGATTTAGTTATACGTAACAATAATATCAGCAGATTCCATAGCTACTCCCTATTATAGATGTATTCTAATTAATCCTAAACACCATAAATCATTCATATTCGTCTCCCATACATCACTAGTCATCTCCACTGCCGACTGCCAAACTCTCCCTCTTGAGTAATACACAAAAATTACTGACTAGTTTAGAAGCATAACCCGTATGATGTCGCGAAATATCCCGCTTCAAAATAGGAATGAAATTTCTGGAGATAAATTTTGCAGGGAATAAATTTACTTGGAATGAAAAGACAGATAATGAATTTTGTAGGAATGTAATTATCAGTCACGACTATGAGAGTATGAGCGTCGTTTACTTAGTTGTTTGACTCTGGATCTCTGTGCCATCTACCGGCTTTGAATGTTTTGTTACCGACTTTGTATCTGTAACCTTTCCTTTCAAAAAGAAACAAGGAAAAAGTCCCAAAATCAATTGGCAGTAGTTTATCAATTATTTTCAACCATGGAATTATAATTCTTGGGAATTATTCACAGCTTCATTAAGTGTGGATACAAATTTGATCAATCAATCCTCAGAAACATGAAATAAGACAACAAAGTACTTAGTAAGTTTTTATAAAACAGCAAAACCTATTCCTAAGTAGAAAAATTGAGGTGTGACGATAAAATACAATTTATAGTAATTTGGGAGTGAGGTAATACCGTTGTTAGTTTACTCGAGCCCTTCCAAGATAAAAGAACTATTAACTAGGTTGTTTGATTACAAGACTCAGAACATTTGCCCCATCATGTGGTTTTGAATGTTTTGTTAATTTGCTTATTTACTCAGTTCGGATCGGAATACACCTAAAATGTACAATTATATTGTACAATGATGTATGGTAAGGATGCTCTGGAGTAGAGTAGACTAAAACTTATAAGCGGTGCTGCTTTTTTTTACAAGTCAATTCGGCATGAATAATGAATTTATTGTATTGATATACATATTAAAGTATATAACTGAATAAAAGATAGAGAAATTCGCGAATTGAAGGCTGTTTAAAGGAAGGGAATTATGAATTAAAGATCCGGTCAGCTTTATGTATGTATACCTGTATGGTATGAGTTATGAGTATATTACTGTACATATATGAATAAGCCCCCACACATACTATGTATGTACTCCTACTGATAAAATTCACCTTGTCTTCAAATCAATTAACAGTTCATTGATTAAAATATATTTAGAATCAATAATTTACACACAGTGTATACAAAAATGTTTGATGGAAAAAAATGATGACATCCCTTACTGTAAAAGGCAGAACAAAAGAAATAAGCCTATTGAGAGAGAGAGAGAGTGAGTAATAAGCACGACATATCATACTTTTTTTTTGTTCGTTATTCTTCCATCTAAACAACTTATTATCATTATTATTAAAACCTAGAACCAAATTTATGCGTGTTTGAACGATAATGAAGCCACAATCCTCAAACGCTTTTGACAATGTCTCTTATATTTTATTTAAGATGAATCCTGGATATTATTTTTAAGAATATTTTTAGGATATAACCTCTTCCACGGATCCCAAATCAATTTCTTCTGAGGGCTGTTGCTTTACTGTGCTGCTAGGAGCAGACGACTCTGGTGTGCTATAATCAGAGTCCTCACCTTCCACTGTTGGCTCAATTTCTTCGGCAGTTGGGGGGTAGGTAGAGTGAATGGGCTCCTCTTCAGATGCTGCTTCAGCCTCAGGGATTGGAGCTTCATCTGTTGTTGTTGTTGTGGTAATAGTACCTGTTGTTGTCGTTGCTTCAGTTGTTGTTGCTGTTGAGACAGTGGTTGTTGTGGAGGCAGTGGTTGTTGTGGAGACGGTGGTTGTTGTGGAGACAGTGGTTGTTGTAGAGACGGTGGTTGTTGTCTTTTCTTCTAAAACAATTGTCGTCTCTTGAATTCCTTCAGTAGATGGAGCTTCCGTTGTTGTTGTAGTAGAGGCGGTTGTAGTAGTGGATACAGGGGTTGTAGTAGTGGGCACAGTGGTCGTGGCTGTTTCTGTTGTACTTGTCTGTGGAGGAAGGGTTTGTGTGGTACTGACGCTGGATGAGGTTTCTTCTACATCACTGGGAGAGGGATTAATGGCGTTGAGGATATCCTTTTCCATTTTCTCAATGGCTAACTTTGAGGCAGCATCGATAGTCTCCTTAAGCTCGGGTTTTACTACCTTGTGTTCCTTTGCAGCTGATTCCTCACTGAATCCCATAAATACTGGAGCGAGATCCAACTTTTCAATTTCATTTACCACGGCCCCTCCGTCCATAGTGCGACCTTTTTTGAAATATTGTCGTTGTGATCTATAACTCCCAGTGTCTTGCATACGCCCTTGACGACGGATCTGAAAATACGCATGTATAAAGAAAGAATCAGCAGTTGTGTGGGATAAACCCATAAACGGGTCAAAAGGATTATCATTTAACGGAGCAAAATTTATAGTGTAAAATGAAGGGAATCTCATCTCTTTGTGTTCGAAAGGTCAGTTCTCATGACATAATTAAATATTAAAACCTCCTTCAAATATGTACACATGAATGCTGGTCTGTATAATTTTTTTTTTTTTTTAATTTTTTCCTATTCACAAGGATTCACTTGGGTTAACAGCAATGTTATTTCTACATACGTACATTGAATGAAATATTTTACAATTCCTTGAACTTACATTGGCATATCCACTGTGGATGTAAACACTAGGAGCTGCGTCCTCCCTAAATCCATCCCGAGCAGTTCGTTGTGAGGATGGTAAACCCATTGATACTCCGATACAGGCCAATACGACTATGCATTTCATCATCATGGCTCCTGGGGGAGAAATAAAGACATTTTTAAAGTTGAATTGTATATCTATTTAATGATTGTTAGACTGGCTAATGGGGAACCGTTTTTTATTTTGTAGTTTTTTTCTTTTTTTGCTCAATCCCTCCTCTTTAATCTCCCTGTGTGTGGAGTCATAGCTCAAAACAAAAAGTTGTTTTGGGCAATAAAAAAAGGGTTTGTGTGTTGTTATGTAGAGGTCTAATTTATTGGGGGTGTTAACCTATAAATGTAGTATATACCTATGCAGCGTACATAAATATCTACCACTTATAGACACACTCAATTACAATTAAGTTACTTCCAATTTTATTTCTGTTTTTATTTTGATCAAAAAAGAGCATGTGACTCGGATTTACAATTATTTTTCTTGAATATATTTTAAGTGAAAGTTTTATTTTTGAAAATTTTTGGCAAATTGGAATGTCTATTATGTATGTATATTCATACCTACTTCTTCTAGACCCCTGCGTTAGTAGATACTACCTATAAGTGTGTTTGTATAGATAAATACTTTTGGACGTAACTCAGAGGAGGATAAGGGACTGGGATTGAGAGAGGAGTTGAGTTATTATGGAAAATAAACTTGAAATATCTATGTGCTATTATTAACGATGAATTTACCCACTGGATGTGCTTGTTTTTTTGTTGATATAATGAGCAATGAATTTCTTGGTACTGCACTGGAGATCACCAAGTAGAAAACTAAATCATTGAACCTACCTCCCTACCTTCACGGAATTTTTTTCTTGTTTTTCTTATTATTTTTTCCTCCAGGAAAGATGAATTAAATACATATATAAAAGGTTTTGTTGCTTCTTGGCTTGGACACTTTTTCGCGCGCCTTGAGCCGCTGGTTAATGGAGGGTTGTTATTAGTACTTATATTACCTATGTAGGCTATACCACATACCATACAAATATTAAATGTGTAGAAACGCTCTTCTCCTCTACCAAAACCTATGATAACAACCTTGGATCTTTGTGTGTTAGACGTATATATTATAACGATGGTTTTCTTCAATAAAATCCATAAAAAAACTGCTTCAAAAGGAACTTTATTTTGATTTTTAACAAAAAATTAATGAATGGTTTTTTTTCACATTAATCTTGTTGTTCAGGTATTACTTTGTTGACTGAGCAAATATGGATTTGATGCAAAACAACGATATATGTCAAGAATTTTTTTACATTTTCGACTATTTCTATACTTAGATGTGCCTATATAAAACGTCATATCATAACCCTGAGCTCTCAAAATGCTATGCCTCATTTAAAGAATTTGCAGTCATTATCAGTGGTTGTAACTAAGTAGTTCATAATATGTACGGTGAATGAATCCTTGGAATTCAACGAATAAAAAAACAAACGTTCATTCAAGGACACTGCAATAAATATAATGAAATCCACGAAGAAAACAATAAAAGCACCTAATTATGGGTAGGCATCTACTTGATATGGGTAGGGTCAAAGAATAAATGTGTGACTCTTGACTTTTAGATCTAGGTATCGATGACACCTATTACAACAAAAGGACCCAAATGTCATGTTGATAATTTAAAGATAGGACTACTTATATTTGCTTCAGCTGCCAAAGTTAAACAACAAATTTATACCTTGTGGTCGGATTTTAAAATGTACAATGTTACACTATGATTAAGCTTATATTAAATATCTTTTTTTTAAATGAAAAACTATTTATCAATTTAAAAGTATAAAATCAGTAATTGGGTCCATTTGTTACGGTAGGATATTGCTGGTCAGAGCCCAGTGTTTGGTGCTTTTTGGAGGGGGCGTTGAAAGTCCTTACTCTAGTCCCCAAATATTGTGAATAAAAAACCGTGTGACTCTTGGGTAAGGGGAGAGAAAATATTAAATATCTAAAGGTGATATTTATATGTAGGTCAATTTCTGATAGAATATCAGCTGGATACTTTTGTCATACAACCATACGTGCTGGTTTTAAGGAAAAATGCATTGGGGTTACTTATTTTATTGTTAATAAAAGAGTCCAGGGCCGTAACTGAGGGAGTGTAGGTGGATTCTGACATATAATAATAAATGAAAAAAAAACAAATAATGTTGACAAATTTTTTGACAAAGAAAAGTCATCCCAAAAATTAGCTAAATACTATCTCAAAAATATCAAATTACAATATTTTTCTACAAAGGTGTCAAATTTTGTGATAAAACAAAAATCATTGGTAACATTTCTTCTACATATATAACCCATGAGGCGAGCATTAATTTGGAAATGGTCTCGGAAGATAATGTAAAATTTATGATTTTAATGATTTTGCACATTAACTACCTTTTTCAGAGCTATTATGCATATTAACGGTCTAGTTCAGTTATTACGCACATTAACTAGTTCTTTTGCATAAATTACTTTAAATGGAACATATGCATGTATATGTTGGGTACACATTGCGATTTTGCACAAGTTGCACCCAAAAAATGAGATGAATAATTTTAAATGATGTATTTAAAGTACTTCAGATGAGGATAATGAAATAAATTGAAAATTACATGGACGATCGATAAATCAATGGTAACATTTTGATAGATCAAAAGGAAATTATATTATAAATCGTAATTAAGATGACAAATATAATGTAATAATGCAATTTAAGATTAATAAAAGACAACTTGTACTATCTGGTTATACAAGTTGCAACTTGTACAAACAGTGCCACTTGTATACAACATATATGTGTAACTGAGATAAATTTGAATTTTGAGTTCGTCAACCTCCACCCTCCCAAAGAAAAATCCCATACGAGACTCACCTTCGGTCTTTGCCTCAAGCCCCACTCACGGTTAACTCTACATTAGTGTACACAGTACACTTGTAGGTATTGGATCTTTTATATTTGTAAATTTAGAGTTGCGAAGATATGAGATTTTCAAACAAGGGATTTTTTAAATTCCAAGTACGACTACTTGATTCATTTTTATATTTTTATTTAAAATTTGAAACATAAAATTAAATTCCTGTAGTTATTGTAAAATGAACCATTTTATATTGTCGTGTAGGTTTCGTGTAAACGTATGTAAATTATAGAATTCAAAATATAAATCTTTTTAATTTACCATTCAATTTTATTGCATTAATAGATAAGATCATCACGAATGATTAATTAGTTTTTTGTATAAAATCTGGTTTTTTTTTTTTATTTGAGCTTTTGTAGGCTTGTAATTTATACGATTATTTGGAGTCATTCGGATTCCGAGTAATTGCCGTTTAAAGGCAATAATAAACCCTATTTTATAGGTTTTTAAATTGTTTTTTTTTTTTTTTGTTAAAACAAAAGGGTAGAAATAATTTAAACCAAAAATATTTTTAAACCCAATTTAATACGAAAAAATTAATTAGAGTTTTGTAATCAACAAGTCAAAAACTACTATGATTGAATGTGGAATCGAAAAGATTTTTGAATAAGTAAAATTTTATTGACTTGTTTTATGGGTATCTGTTGAAATATTTCATAAATATGTACATATGTGTAGGTATTAGAAATCATAAAATACTTTTTCTTATTTGAAATACTGGGGAGAAGTTATTACTCTGAAACTCAAGCTGTTACCTTCATTGTATCTCGTAACCTTTCATCAAAAAAGTAATATTAAAAATGGCCGAAAATCATTCGACTTATGTTAGCCTATTCTTCCTAACTTTGTAGTTATAATTATTTAATAATAATTGTTGAAAATAGCCCATGGTTTAGTCAGAGAAAGTTTGAACTCAACCCATCAATTTTCAGAACACAGATGAGGGGGAATATAAGCAGAAAAATCGAATGCTGAAAACATAAAACGGTATATATTTTTATGTTAGTGGAATGGTTTTTTTTTAATAGCATTGGTAACCAACAATAGACAGGACGGGTCTTGAATCCGGATTTGAACTACCCGAAGATACAAACCCTGAACTGGGCTTCGGTATTCGAACTTTTACGGATCTTATAAAAGATCAGGGGGGGGTCTTAAAAAAATCTAAGGGAGTTTATGGATCTTAAAAATCTTATAGATCTAGTTCTGAAGGTTTGGGTTCTCAAAGATTTACGTTTAAAGATTCAACCCGACCCTGAATATCTGTCCAATGTTTATATCCAAAACACATTGTATAGAAAAATGATGGGAAAAGTTTGGATACGAATACAAGTACAGATATTTTTAAAATTGATGGATACCACAGATACTCGATACACTGGTTACTAAATTTCTAATGCATATTGCATGGATATTGAATTATTAATCAAGGGACAATTTAACAATTCAATTGATCATGATTTGGAAAATAATAGAATATATCCCTTGTGATATTAGGAATATATTTTCTAAAAGGCCAAAATAAATATGTACCTAGGCATATTATGTGCATTGTACTTGAATACAAGTGGAGATTGGCTTGACTAAATATGTTCAATTATTTTTTTTGGCAAGAGAGCTGTTTTCCTTGTAGGTAAATTATTATATAGGTACAAGCTCAAAGTGTGGATCTTCCATCATAATTTATTCATTAGTGACATGTAATAATTTTCAACTTTCCTAATCTACAGACATGCATAAGTAATTTGCCCTAAAGTAGTATTATCAGTTTGCTATAATAACGTCACCATAAAGAAAATACAATAAACATATTATGCATAGACAAAATTATAATTTATCGAGATTCATTAAATTTCTGAGGTAACTAAAATATAAAAAATTTGTATGGAAAAACTGTCAAAATTTACACACCATCTTACTTATACAATAATTCGAAAAAATTACGGCTGATACCTCGTTATACCGACTATACTTTTGAAAAGAGGGTATGTCAAACACACCCTGGACGTCAGCATTGATTATGGCTGCCATCTTTGAAGTCAAAGCAACTAAGTTTTATATTGCATATTTTATATATTTATGAAACCTTCTTTTCCATGAACATTAAAGAAAATGGTGATGATTTATGAACTATTCTGCATTGTATTTGAATATCAAATTGGACCGAAAATAAATGGCTTCCAAACATTTATTTCTTCAACGTTTAACTTTATGAGATTATATTAGACCCTAATATATATTAAAAGTACGTCAATATATCATAATTCATTCAAACTTTATATACATATTCTGCTAATAAACTAACTATTAAATTTGTAAAGATAATATATATTTTGTATTATTATCCTACTTTTCTAGTCCTTCACCAATTTCGGAACAAAATTGATTGTAAGAATAAACTATTTCATAACTACGAGTATTAGTATTTGATTTACTTCAAATATCATTATTTTTTAAACGAATCCAATTGGTGAACTTAGTTAATTTCCCATACTAATATTACTGAAAACTATGCCATGCAGAGGGTGTTTTTAAATTTTGATTTTTTTAAATTTTTTTTTTTTTGAGAACCATTAACAGGAATGGGATTTTAAGTATATTATTAAGGAACCGACATAACCTTAGTAGGAACTAATTGTTGATTTACAATTTATTTGTCAAAATAAATATATTTATAAATCTATTATATGATCATGATCAGGGGTGTGTCAAATGACATAGTTACCTAGACAATAATATGTCGTAAGAGTAATAAACATTTATGCCAAGGTAACATTGAGGTGAAATGCATTTTATTTTCTATAATTGCAAACTGTATTAATGGATTATATATCTATATATTTACATCATTTTGAAACTAATGTTCAATCGATCAAAGTGAATTCATCTGTGCAGTTAATGAATTGATAATAGTTTTATGTTAATATGTATATGTATTTTAAAAAGTCACAAAATTTTAAGTAAGCGTGACTCAAAAAAAAAATTCCATTAATGCAATTCCTCAGGGGATCCATGATCCAGCCTCACGCATGATAAAATTCAATATTCAAATCACGAAGTCTAGTAAGTCACTTATGTCCACATAATTACATAACTTTCTTCTTCAAATATACTTTTTTTATATCTTACTATAAGCAATGCCTTGTTCATACATTTTATAATAATAGGTACATTGACATCATATATTTGGATTATATCGTTCCTTCATATCCAAGTTTTAAAACACTCTCTAAAAGACATCCTTTTCACTAATTTGATCCTAAAATGTACCTCAGTTTACCAATAGAGCATGAACAAACTAAAAAATATAAATTATTTGCAAAGTGGTGTGACAGTCAGTAGCTTTTATTTAAAAATAATTTTCACATCGCTTTCTATGTGAGTAACATACACTCATAAAAAAAAAATATATATATAGTATTATCATTTGGGGAGTTGTATTATTTTGCTCCAAGACGGCTCCACTCTCTGTCGTTTTGATTTAAAAAACTAATATAAGCAAACAACACTCATGACCCATTTGAATTAGCTCAGTAAACTTTAAGTATCTATTAATCTCACGCACCTTCACTCTTCAGTCATCCATCACCTGATCATCCATTATTTCTAGAGTAGTAACCTCAGCAGGGCGTCCAGAATGTTCAGCGTTCCTTGTGCCTATAAGGCCGCTCGGAAAATTTTGAAATCACTTATAAACTGTTCTAATCGAAGAGTACAGAGTCTCCATAATGTTTGTCAACCTTATTTTTAAACTCATGAGGCAGTTTTTCTTTCATAAAGTAATGTTTAATCAACACATAAAATTCTTTTTCGTACATTTTTTGAAAATCACTCCACTTTCTCGATTCAAACGAATGTCAAACAGAAAGAAATAGACCAATCTGGCGGAAAATTGGTGTGTGTTCTTCCAAGAGATGCTACTAATTAAGCATAACCTCGATACAAGTCAGTAGTGCCATCTCTCGGACTTTGCACGGACTTTTCAAAGAAGCCTGGTATTTCGGCTATGAATGAAAGATTGAGGGGTACAATGAACGTTGTAACCGCAACAATTATGTTTGTGAAGGAGACGGGGCTATAATTAATGGATATTAGTGTTGTTCGGTATTCATATATGTATAATAATGGTACACATATTCAAAACAGTAGCATACTAAATTCATTTTAGAGGTATTATTCCTCTAAAATCCCCCCCTCCCCCAATTATAACGTAACCTTTCAAATTTCTGAGCAATGATTTTGTCCTTTATGAAACAAAATAAAAATTGTATTTTATAACGTCATCAAATTTATGATCTAAAGGCCTCTCACTCCTCTAAACAAAAATTATGTGGATGCCCCTGTAAGTGCGTGAAAACTGGTATCGAAATTACAATACTAACATATTCACAAAGCAAAATCACACCTTTTTTTTGGGAGAGGAAACAGCAGAGCCTTCAGATTTTTGGTAAAGTGGCAAGCCTTTTACTGAAGAGGGTGCAGTAAAGTTTAACGGCCCTACACTACAGATTTAGACAAGTATATTTTAGTTTAAATTAGCTCTTTATTAGGGGCATTTATAATCTTGTATTTTTTAGAAAATACATTTAAGATCTTTTTAAGAATATATTTTTTTTTGCTGCCTTAAAAAATATTCATCACCGGCTGTAGAATAAACCCCTCGTGACCTCCAGCCGCTCCGTCACTGTTACAGATCCCTCCTTGTACATCCCCATTTGTTAACTTTTTCAACTCGTGTTCAATAATTTTCACCCAGCTATGAATATCCCTACAATTATCATTCAAATAAATCATCAAAGTTGAAGCAAATGACGTAATTGGTAATCCACCAACGGAACTTGAGGCATTTTTTTCTTTGTACTTCCAAAAGAAATACATTGAGAAAGAGAGACAGATGCAATTAAAATTATTTCTGCCTATGCGTGTGCTCCCTTCTCAATCACACTGAAATGTACATGTTGTTATTTTGTAAATGCTGTTGCTTGCTACATATAATTTTTGTATCTACCTATGTAGGATGTGTGTAGATCAAAGACGTATATATATATATATATAAAATAATAATGTGTCTCGACTCTTATGGAAACATCTATGTAAGTGCTGTAAGAATTTCTTTTCCTCCAGACAAAGAAAAACCACTACATTCCGACGTATCCAACACCACCACCATGGGCTCTTCCCTACATCCACTACCATCTATGATTGTAGTATTATTATGAATTTCCTTTGTGTGTTAGCCTTATGTACGTACATTCAAAAAAGACACTTAACACAGAGAAACAACTTTTTTTCTTCACATATTTTAACACTTTACTAATGAATTCCCCTAATCAATATTACACCAATGTGTATTGCTATATCTCTGGTATGTGTCAAAACACATATTATTCTGTGAGTTAACACAAAAATCAAGAAAGGGGTGAAACATCCAACAACTAACATACATTATATATATTTATATGGACTCTTTCACGAAAACTTGTCAACTGGTGTGAGGGAGAATTATTTCGGTAAAACTAAATATAATTTTAAACAACAATTATGTTTGAAAACATTATGAAATGGAAGAAATCCAGGCTATTAGAGAAGTTTATATCAAAAGAAAATGATGCCACAAAATAATTGGAATTTCTTGACAGAAATTAGACTTCCTCTTTATATTATAAATTTGATACCTTCTGAGGTTTTGATTGGATAGACCAGTAGTTCTCAAATGGGGGTACTTGAGATTTTGAAAGATTATTTTAGAAGTGGTATACAACTCAGGGATATCCACAGAGGGTGGGCTGGAGGAGCTGTAGTCCACCTTAATGGCATGATCCTCATCCAAGTTAATGTAAATGCTTCATTTAAAATGATACATCTCAACATTTAGTTCCAACTTGTACAATTTGATTATACAAGTTGCAACTTGTACAAAACATATAAACATTAGACATATTTGGTTCATTTACAAACGTTGTATACAAAATTTCTGGATTGAAATGGGAAACCTAGAATAGTAGCAACATCTTACAGCAGGGGGTTTCAATGTACCCCACCCCCCTGATGAATAGCTGTGTCCCCTAACTTAACTTAAAAGTATATAGTTGCGTTACTATTAATTAGGTTGTCATCAATACTACGCTGTTGAGAAAAAACACACTAACTTCCATTTTCATAATTGATGAGAAAGTTGATTTTAGTTATGTTTTGACTGACTGGTTATTCAAGGCAATATAGTGAGTTAATGTGTTCTGCCTGCCTAAAAAAAACAATCTTCTACTAGAATGATTTTTTTTTAAATTTTACGTTTTAAATATCCAGGACTCACCAAAACATAAAAAAGTGACTTTTGAATTGTTTCCGTCGCCAATTGTTTGGTAGAAAAACACTGGGGCAACCACAGTGGTTGGGCTGGAGGCGCTGTAGTCCTCCCTCCAATAAAGGAATTATTGCTTTTTACTAGTAAATAAACATACTTGAAATTTTTATTCAAAATATTTAAGACATTTTTTTACTAAAAAAATTAAATTTTTGTAAACAGCTGCAGATAGTTAAAAAATTTTGTGAACAGCTATGGATTTTTGAATTTTTTACCAAAAAATTAAATATTTAAATTTAGATATTGACTTAATTTCCAAAAAAATAATTTTGTGTGAAATTTTTTATTTTTTTTTCCTTGAAATTTAACATTTGAAATTTTAATTCGATTTTTTTTCCAAAAAAATGTATTTTTTTGTAGTCACCTATGGATTATTGATTTTTTTTTTCCAAAATATGGTTTCCCTCAAATGTAAAAATTTTTGTTGTTTACTATTAAATAAAAATACTTCAAATTTGTATTCAAAAAATAAATAAATTTTTTTACCAAAAAATTTAAATTTTGTAAACAGCTGTAGATATTTAAAAAAATTTGTGAACAGCTATAGATTTTTTAACTTTTTCCCAAAATATTTAATATTTGAAATTTAGTTTTTTGACTTTTTTCCCAAAAAATGTATTTTTTTTGAGCAACTATGGATTTTTGATTTTTTTTTTCCAATATTACATTTTTTTTTCAAAAATGTAATATTTGAAATATAAATTTACTAAATATTTAATTTTTGAAAAAAAAAAATTCTAAAATTTTAATTTTTGAATTGTTTTTCTAAATTACTTGATTTTTCAAAATATAATCCTTTTCATGCTTCTGATATACTAATTCTTGTTTTAACAGTCACAATTTAAATTTATTTTTTATTTTTTTGGTGCCCCTCAGTATGAAAACTGCTTGCTTATAGACTTCACTTAGCCCCAATTTTGCTCCCTTCAAATAAAATCCATTCATTTCTCATTTTCTTCTTCCGACGAGGAATTTTGTGAGCTCAAAAGGATTAATAAGAATAATTTGTTGTAAGAAATGAAAGAATATTATAATTCGTCAAAGAAAACAAATGTATGCATATAATACAGACCCAATTTTGAGCAAAATCATTCTAGTTTACTTTTGTATTGACGGGCCACATCATAAATAGAAATACAACTCACATATAGAAGAATAAGTTTAAATTCCTCTCAGGGTAATAATTTTAAAATATAACGGTAGATGGATTTATATGTAATGAAGTTATCTATTTATCTTCATAATAGTTATTTATTTCTACAGATTTTTTTTTTTTTTTTTTTTGTAACAACTGCGTACTTGATAATATGCCTTTTCCTTACTCATTTTCTTGACAGAGAAAGTTTTACATATACCTATATATAAACCTCAAATATATATTGTACATCTTTAACAGTTAAATAAAAATAAAATATCTGGATGTCTACTCATTTCATAAATTAAAATTAATACTATGATACGTCGGATGGATTACAATACAAGATTTGGGTTCCATGAAACATGGAGACTGAGTGCCCGCCTTTAATTTAAATAATGTATAAGTCATTGGTAGCAAGATTATCTACTTTACGTTGGGACTAGTGTCAAGACTCCGTCCGAGATCGATTTTCTCCCGGTTCGGTCTCAAGGGATTTTTGTAGATCGATTTTGAGTGATATTTCGCTCAAGACCGGGTCTGAGACGATGGGCCGTTTTTTCAAATTCTATAGACATAAAACAATGTATAATTAATATGCCGTCATTATATCGATGTTCACAGCATGGAAATACACATGACTTCATCAACAAATCCTCCGTAAAACGGGTCTAAACCAAATTTTAAATTAGATCAATTACTAACAATTTTTTTTATGAGACTGCTCCAGATCAAACATCTTCAAGGGACCAACAATAATTATAATGATCTAGGACCATAGACAGAGTTTGGAATTTGTACAAAGTAGATACATTTTTTATATATATACATAATAATTATATAAAATACCGAATGGTCCATTAAAATCTGAACTCTTTGAATTTTAAACTTCAACAGGATATAATTTATTTATTAAGAATAGGATTTCAACAATACTAATACTATAAATAGATGTGTGTCTGGGCTCCCTTAATCATTAATATAGCCGCCCTTTGCGGCAATGATGGCTTCCATGTGGTTGCGGATAGCCTAACACCCGCTGCAGATGTAGTCATCTGTCATGGCACCCCAGTGCTAGCTGATAATGGATTTGAGAACCTCAGTGTTTGGATGAAAACTCACCAACAGCCGTATAAATAATATATAAGGTGAAAAAATGAGTTTCTAATCCAAAAATTATTATATGTACGGAGAGTGGACCATTTTCAGGATATCATCATGTAAATATTTACATTCTATTAAGAAAAAAATAGTAGTCAAATTAATACAAAATAGAAATTAAGTGTATCTAATTCAAAGATACTTTGAAATTTACGATAAATTATTAAAACATCGATATTTCCTTCCATTGCAAAAGGTATCAGAGGGTTCCGATAAGCATAGTCTTTACAGTTCTATAAATTGTATGCAGAGAGAGTCTTGATAGATGTTCGTCTGTTATAGTTGTCTTTATGTAGGAACTAGAAATTAATCATTCCTTAATAAAAATTATCTTTCATTTCATGGGAAGAAATGTTGGTCATTTTCCTGAAAGCTCCTTGAAATGACTCTATTTACGTTAATCAACTATTAATTTATGAATGGACAATATTCAATTTCTCTTGAAATATCTTGCTCCAAAACGATTTGACATCTTTGTTATCTTTGCTAGTAGGTCCTTGGGCAAAAAAGAGGAGGCTTGTGAGCGATCAGGAAAAAAATTGCAATCCGAAATTTACTGCAATATAGCAATCAGTGCCATTTGCAATAAGCGATCCGATCAATTCAATTGGAATCATATTCAAATATACAATTTCTTTAAACCTATAACATACTTTTTTAACTTAAATAAACCATTAATATACATTTTTTAAATGTATTTATTTACAATATTTTACTATCATAAAAAAATAAAATATAAGTAGAAAAAAGGTAGAATATAGCCTGCCAGTTGAATAATTAAATATTTCTCTTCTAGCTCTTTATATCTACTAATAGTTCCTCTATTCTTTTAAAAATTGTAATTTTTAGTAAATCTATTACCATAAACTCTTCTCCCTCTCATCAGTAATTGCAGTGCCAAAAATTCCAATTTATAAATATCGACCCATATTTTTAGTTCCAGATTTAGACCAAGGCTTTTATTTGTCGAGACTGAGACAATACCAAAAACATAAAAAAGAAGTCTCAAGACAAAGACCGTTATCGAGAACCATAGCACTATTCCAGGATAGGTAATTTTGTATAAATTGATTGGATCACATTTTTTTTTTTTTTGCTAATTGATCGCCGATCAGAAAAAGCTCCGATCAACAAGCCTGCTAAAGTGACTGATTCCGAAGGCTGAACTTCTTCGACAGTGCCATCTAAATGTGGATGGGAGCCATCAAAACTCATCTAGGAACTCTTAGTAAAGTAACAGGAAGATTTTTGGCAAGGAGACGAATAGGTGAATTCCTCTGTTACTCTTGGCAAATGAACTTTTATATACATGAGATAGATTTCCAAATAAAAAGTTTCAGTTAAACGAGAGCTTTTTTTTTATTAAATCTAATAATCTTCAAATATTAAGATATAATTGTATTATGTACCAATCTCCACCGTCCATCTCGAAACTTCCAAGAAACATTATTCACCAAATTTAAGTACAAAAAAATTCAAATAAATAGCCCCATTACATCCATCTAAAATAACCAATTAATTTAATTTTTACATCCCTTATCTACACAATCCATGGGCCTGGGTATATTTTAGCATAATCAAAGGGGCCCTTGATGCTTAGAAATACGGTGGCGGTGGAGTTTAAACTGCTTCAAGGTCCCACACTTCAACTGTACAAGCTGAGGGCTGTGGTGTGATTTGGATGTGAAAAGGGATGTTTTATGCTTTGAGAATCAGCTACGATGGAATTGGATATACCTCGGGGCTCAGCCGTTGACCTGCACAACCTGTTGTTCTGAGTGTGCTATAGGAAATTATAAAAGAGTCATAAATGCTTAGAAACGCAGTGGGGTTGGATTTCAAACTCATTTTGGGCCCACGCTTCACCTGTATAACTGTAGGATTGGGATATTAAATGGGGTATTTCATGGTAGGTTTCTTCATCATTCAATAATTTTATCGTCTGAATATAATATATATTGCTCACGAGAATAATATCTTGCAATGAAATTACTCTCAAATATATTGCTTACAGTGATGTTGCTTCACGATGATATTATACACAGTAATTTTATATCACAATCATAATGTACAAGACAATTTTACCTCGCAACAAAATGCCTGCAAACTTTTTACCACAATCATTTTATAGTGAACTAATACTGTGTTGTGCTTATATAATGTTCATTAATGAATATAATTTATTTTTTTTTACAAAAGAACACTCATATGATATTTTATTGTATATGAAAAATACCAATTTATCATAAATCATTTTAAATTGAAACAAAATATTCAATCGTATATATCAATAAATTTTATATTATTTTTCGGCCAATTGCTCTTCGGTGAAATGTCCGTTCGGCAAATTGGCATTCCACAAATTGTTCTTCGGCAAAAATGTGTTCGGCCGGTTGTCCTAAATCCATCAACTGCGAATAGCAAAGGTTCACTGTATACAAGGCCTTTTCGACGGGAGACATATATCAGAGTCGAAAAAAGTAGGATGTCACTAGGAATTTTTGAGTATTTTTCTAGCGAATTTTGAAATAATGATATGTTGGTCGGGAAAAATGAGTTGTTAGTTGAAAAGTTGGAAAAAAATATTCAAAAAACCCCCAAAGAGACATCCTAGCACAGGCCCTGACTCTATACACATATTTGAAGGCTCTTTTGTCTAAAGTACAAGTTGAGGACTTCTCAAATTACTCATAATTGTTTTGTTAAATACCACATGATGTAGAATTTTATACTTATATAATTGAATAAATGATCCCTGTATGACATGACAGTTGAAGGATATTTCTATTTTTGTTTTAATTTCCAGTGGTTTTTTTCCTTGTAATAAGTAGCCCTTATTTTACCAATACATGAGTTTGTTATATATATATATATTTTTTGTTATAGATAGATGATGATCATTTCGTAGAGGTGTGCCTTTTTAGGCCTTGTGAAGTATGATTGCATATAGAAACAGTTGTATATAAAAAAGCAATAAGCAAAAATTGCAAACTCAAGTTAAATGTTTATTTTTTTACCGCTGAATCTACTTTTTTATAGATCCACATAGTTGTTATATAATAATCAGAGATGTATTAATCTATGAGTAGGATGGCATTACATAAGGTATAACTAGGGATATGATTAGTGGATAAAGTTAAGCGTTAATTTAAAAAAAGTTTTTGTTCCTGAGGGGAAAGTATGAATGGTGTTACCATTTATCATCTTCTTTAGGGATATGTAAATTGAGGAAATTCTCATGTAAAAAAAAGTATAAGCTGGTAACTTGCAAAATATAAGTCCTCATATTATTTACTTCTCCCTATTTTGGAAATTCAAAAGAATTAGAGACCAACCAGGGTGTCCGGAGGTTTTTGGAATTTCATGAAAAAAAAATCTAAATTTAACTTTTTTTCCAAAAAAAAATTAAAAAATTAAATTTCAAATATAATTTTTTTATCTGAAAAAAATTTCAAAAATCTATTCTCTAAAAATTATTTTTTTTAGGAAAAAATTTCAAAAATATATAGCTGTTAAAAAAAATTTTAAAAATTAATCTCAAATATTTAATTTTTTGGAAAAAAAAAAATTTAAAAATCAACAGTTTTTCTTTAAAATTTCAAGATACACATCTACACACAAAAAATTAAATTTTTTTGGAATAAATTTCGAATAATAAACCTCAAATATTGAAACTTTTGTAAAAAAAAATAATTAAAAATCAACAGTTATTCTCAAAAAATTACAAAAATTCACGCCTGCTCAAAAAAATTTAAAAATCCACAGCTGCATACAAAAAAATTAATTTTTTTTAGGAAACAAATTTAAAATGTTAAATTTTTGGAGAAAAATTTAAAAAATCCGTAATTATTAACAGAAAATAGAATATTCGTGGAAAAAAAATTGACAAATTAAATTAAATATCAAATATTATTATTTCTTTTTTAATTTCAAATATTAATTTTCTAGTAAAAAGCTAAAATTCCTTTTTTGCAAAAAAAACAACACCATACATATATTTTATAATATTCTTTCAGTTGGGGTTTTTACGTTCTCCTAAATTCTGCGAATATATACAACCCTAGCAATAATAAATAACCAATCAGTGTGTTAAAAACAGACCTGCCAGTATGTTAAATAAAAAGAAACCAAAAAATGACGTAGTAAGCCTGACAAGTTGAAGAATTTTTGAAGACGAGCAAATTCTTATGACGTTTTATTAGATCAGTTCCAAGTACAAATGGGAGGAAGAAAATTAACACAAAGTTGATATTTTTATTATATGAAATGGAACAATTTCCAATAAATCTTTATGAATTATTATTAAATTGCTTTAGGAATAAAAAAGACTTCATATATGCGTTGAATACTACTTGATGCAAATTATTAACACTAATTTTTTAATTAAATTTTAATACTATTTTCTATAAATCTCTAAAAATTAGAATAGATTTGTAATTTATGTTTCTCAATGAGAAACGATTGAAATATAAATATAAGATAATTAGCGAAAAACCCCTTATTTTTTCTATTGTAGAAGTAATTTTAATCTACAATATATACATATAGATAAGACTGCATAACGATATAATAACACATTTTTAATACTTTTTAGGGTCAGATTTATATACAATAAAACTAAGGAATAGAGGGTCAGATTTATATACAATAAAACTAAGGAATAGAGGGACAGATTTTTGATAAAGAGTAAGATTTAAATCTTTTTATTTGTTGGTCCCATTTTGACATCCAATAGTTTATTAATTTTTATAACAAAAATAATTTTTCATTGTTACAAAATTTGGTCGTTATGTCCCTCATCAACAGTGCTTCCGTCACGTGAAAACGCTCTATTCAAGGTGAAAATAAATACTTACACTTCACAATATGTATTATTTACTAACGGAGTTCTGTTATTTCCCTGAGAACCCCCTTAACTACAATTTCCGCATAAATGAGAAACCTTATGAAGTAACTACTTCAGACTTAATGAATGAGGAAATAATTATGCATATCATCAATGCCTATCTGTATTTTAACTCATAACAAAAAGTGCTACGCCCTTTTGCTACAGTTGTAGTTTAAGGAAACATATTGTACTTATTATGAAGCCCTAATTATGTTCTCTTGGATTCTATGGAAGACTCTTTATATTATTTTTATTTTGAGGTATATGTATTGTAATACCCAAGGAAAGGGATATTCAAATATAAGGTATAGGCCTTTTTTTAAATATGTGAATTACCTACAACATATATAAATGAGGGTTCTTCACCGTCCCTACATTCTTTAAGAAAATACATTAATAAAATATTCAGTTTTAGGGATTTTGATTGCATACAAAACGTCTTTTGATAACACTATTTACTGATGTTAGAGTTCTGACAATCCTTATTTATTTGGTCTAGTTTTAGGACCACTGCCCCTATCAGTCCTTCGGACCAATCTTTGGAACTGCTTGTACTAAAGCTTATTAAGAAAAGAAAAAAAATTAAGTTTATAAAGACGCCATGAAGGACCGAACTTTATAACATTTTAACACTGATATGTAGGACTCAAGTGGAAGGGACTATAGTCTCCAATAATATGGACGAATACACACATAAGATGTAGTATTCCTTTAGCAGGTTCAGCTAATACCACATTGGTGTTCAATAATCGAATTTGAGCAGGAGCAGTATCTCTTCTCTGTACCATAAAACAATCAAGAAGATTTCATATTTTTTTAAATATTTTTAGTGCAAACAAGTACCCAAATGCGGATACTAATTTTGGTAACCGAACCGGTGCGAAAAATTGGGGATCGTGACAACACTACTCATGACAGTAATTTATAATTTTCCTTCATCTTAATGAAAAAAGTTTATATTTTTCCATTAAATTTGGTTGTTTAGGCTCACAAAATGGGAACGATGGAACTACGTAGCTCAATTGGCAACGTGCTCGAGAGAAATTATTTTTTTAACTCTAGGAGTGTAGATTTGCGTCTCGGTCGTTCCTAGAGAAATAAATATACTGTATGATTGATCATGGACTTCAAATACAATTCCTAGGTCAGACAGAGTAATTGTAATACTATCAGTGTTTATTTATACTTAGAGATGAGATTTTTGTAAGAGCACGAGGAGAAGACAGGAGTGAGACATATGGTATTACTGAATTAAGGTCCTTGGAGAGAGATGTCAACAACCTATTAAATAATGAGCTAAAAAGACGAAAGAGCACATTCAAAAACCATTTTTCCTTTTCTAATCGTTAAACTTAGTTTTTTCTTTACACAGATCCTTTTTTTTTTAGTTTTACTTTATCACTGCCACTCCATTTGTCCAATTAAAGGAACATTTAAAAAAGGTCAACATCAGCATTGCTGACGTCACGTGAAAACACTCATCTTTATTTTGCGTCAAAAATTATGCACATAATAGTTAACATTTTATTAGACTACCAATAGGGAAAACACCTGATTGATTTATATTTGCAAATGTGCATATTATTAAGTAGATTGACTATATCAGTTATGTTCATAGATAGGTAACCACCTATCTATGTAGATTGCGCACAATATATCTAAAGCACTGATGATCTCATTAAAGCAGGTTTATGGTGAGACATCGCATCGTGCTTCTTCTAACCTTGCAGTGTGTTACTCTTATATAAGACATAACATTTTCAATGCTTCTTCTTCACCACGTACGGAGTACTTATGTAGGTACTTCTTAACTAAGTACATGTACGAGTTATGTTTCATAGATAGATACGTAAATACATAGAAACTAAATACTATTTTATTCATGTATTTTCTTAAAGGATGTACGGACGGTGAAGAACCTTGATTTATATACATGTATGTATATGTTGTAGGTATTTCAAATATTTATAAAAAGGCCTATTCCCTATATTTGAATATCCCTATCCTTGGGTATTACTATGCATACAGCTCAAAATAAACATAAACTTTTTTTCATTAAGGCAGAGGAAAGTTGTGAATTACGGCCATGAGTAGTCTTATCACGATAACAATACTTTTACCCAAGTTCCGACACTAAAATTGGTATCGACATTTCCATACTTATTTGACAAAAAATATAACTCAAAAAAGAAATATTCTTGATTGTTTTGTACTTCCTAGAAGATATACTACATTTAATGTTGCTTCCGTCCATATTTAGGAATGAATATTTACAGTCCCGTCCTGAATAGCAGTTCTAAAAACTAATAAAATGATATTCTTCACAACGTCAGACAACTTTATATACTCTTTTTTAATAAGTTATATAACTAACAGTTCAAAAAACCAGTCTTAAGACTAGACCGAATAAATAAAGACTGTCAAAGCATTAACTTCAGTAAACAGTGTCTTCAAAAGACGTGTTGCATGCAATCAAAATCCCTAAAACTGAATATTTTATTAATGTATTTTCATAAACGATGGGCGTACGCTGAAGCACTTTCATTTATATATGATGGAAGCATTTCAAATATTTAACAAAAGACGATTTTCATTATAATTTTTGTTAAAATACTTTTTTGTTTGTTGAGAAGGAGGAGGTCCAGTTCAGAAATTTGGGGATAGCGCCATCGGTTGTTCAACATTGTGATCATGAAATGGCACTGCAAGTATTTAGTATAGTACCTTTTTAAATGCGTCAGTAGCCCGGTTACTCTATAATATCAATATACTGAGCAACATTAACTTTGAGTGTATTCATATGACGTCACCATTGTTAATGTTGGGCAATTTGGGGGCTTAAATCATCAAATCATTCTTTATTAAGAAAAAAGCAAATTATGAATTACTACCATGTATTTGGATGTTAAAATGGGGCTGACAAATGATATTATATAAGTCCTTTATTGTCAATCAAAAATTCATCTCTTTATTATACGTATATATATATATATATCTATGATCCTAATCAAAAATGTCCGCAGGGGTGGGGGTGGAGGTGCTGTAGCCCCCCCCCACACCAAATTACGGAACTTTTCATTTTAATATAAATTTTTAGGTCATTTCATTTTTGAAATTATTTTACCAAAAAATTAATTTTGATATATTTTTTTCCCATAAATTTAATCTTCTGTGAATAGATATATGTTTTTGAAATCTTTTTGAAAAAAATTTAATATTTGATATTTTTTCACCTAAAATCTATTTTTTTTAGACAAATGTGGATTTTTATTTTATTAAATTTTATGTGAAATGTTATGGATTTTTGAAATTCTTTACCAAAAAAATTAATATTTTGTAAATAGCTGTGGACTTTACTGAAAAAATTTTCAAAAAAATTTAAAATTTTAATTAACTTTTGAGTTTTTTTTCAAAAAAACTTTATTTGTGAAATTGTGAGTTTTATCATTGACATAAAGCATTATCAGGCTAGGGCATTGAACGTAAAAACAAACGGTGTTCACACTTTCGTTCACTTTTTAAACGACGAACAGAAAACAAATGAACGATGAAGGGGGAAAAAAATGAATGGCGTTCATTTTGATGTTCATTTTCTTTTTTCTATAAGTGTTACTTTTTGACTATTTTTTCCGAAAACTACCTTATCTATTATTCGGGACTATGTGTATAATTATAATAAATATCCTTGATGGTGGCTAAAATATAGTCTTATGTATATATTCAAAAATTATATATCTGATTTCGTTTGTACAACCTTCAATTACTTTGTACATTGATTACTTTATATGAAACTTCTAACCACACAATTTGTAGTTTATTGACCAGTCATCATAGTAGGATTGTTCTTAAGAGATCATTTGCAGACATCACAAGATGAATAAATAGAGCAAACGAAGTAATCAAAATGGGCTGAAGTTCTTGGTAGTTCAAGGGAACGGGATGTAAATTCATTACGATTGGAATATGCTCATATTTATTCACTGACATGTCCACAAAAAAAGGGATTAGCAGATTTGTACTTAGTGCACCTATAAACATAAGGATTAATGTTTGCAAAGGACCTCTAAACTTAGTTGTATTTCAAAAAATCTTATTATTTTAAATGAGCGTTGTACCGCCATACTCTCCTGCACCCTCTCTTTCAAGTTGTGAGAACAGAATAATATATTACAATAGAGCTTCTGTCTAGACTTTATGTCTCTTTTCATTTCTAACACCACAATTTTAGCTTTATACGAACCTGTGTCAATGCAGTGCAAAATATAAAGTTGAACTATGTACAAAACGAAAACTGTAGACAAGTGTTGCAAAAATTATAACTATTACAACTGTACACATTTACATATATTTTGTATACCCTTGATATGTTCTTATTATTTTCATACTTAGAAATGTAGTTCTTAACTGGTCGGGGCAGTACATTCAGGTTGGTTTGTAGCTGAAAATATACGCATGTGATTCCGGAATAATTTTGTCATCTATCACGGTAAGCAACCCCTACTCCAAAGTCTTGCATTAATGTCTCTAACAATAATAATAAAAAACAAAAAACGGAACCCACCTGTCTTGAGAAGTTAACACTATAGACTAACTAAGACAACTGTGAGTATTAGGAGATGATCTCAAAGGAGGAATTTACAAGGTTTTGAAAAAATCATCAGAGGCCTCTCCAAAAAAAAAATCAGCCATAAAATAAAAAAAAAATGAAACCCGACTGTACCTGACAATTAAAAATTAAAGACCGAACAGTTTTTAGTGTTTTGGGCTCAACTTGGTCCTACTATCATGCTGGAAAATTATGTCCGAGCCGAAAGTCAGGTTAGGATTGGGCTCACCTTTTTTTTGTTCGAACTAATTATGGCACACACTGAAACAAGGACATCTTTAACATTTGATGTCACTCGTCGGCCTTACTAATATGTCTGTTTACCTGTTTTTTAATAGATGGAGGCTGTTGAGATTAAATTAAAGGTTGCCTTGAATAAAAATACTGCCTCTAGACAATTTTCGAAGCTGGCCTAAAACAAAAATTCCTGGAGTCTATTATGAGACTGTTAAAAAACCATTTGAATAAATTGGACAACATTTTATTAAAATTTAAAGCATCATTTAAACCAGTCTATTAGAGCCCTGTATATTTCAAGTCCCCTAGGATTGCCCGTTTTGCTTTAGCTAAGCTAGGCCCATGCATGAGGTTCATTTTTATGGATTGAGAAATAAAAAGGGCTTTATATATTAATGAGTATGGATTGAACTTTTTATACTAGATGAATATTAAATAAATCTTTCAAAAATTAACGATTGAACGGAAAAAGGGTGAACGGGTACAACGAGGAGTGTTCAATGCAAGTGTTAAGTCTTTTTTTATTCATAAAGTGTCATCAAGTTTTATAGGAAATTTTTTCGTTTTATCTAGAAAAATTATCAATTTTGAGCCCTTAAAATGGCGTCGCCCTTAATTCATTGATGCAATTTATGATGGCTCTATGAAAAAACTATATTAATTAAATTTAATTCAAATATCATTGTTTTTTTGGGTTTTTTTTTTTGCATAAAATTGTATAAATATGCCCGTTATATTTTCTTATATGAATATATCAACTTTACAAGGGTATCCAACATCGCGTCACTTTCTATGTAATGTGATGTAAGTGTTTACTTATTCTCTATACGTAACTAATGTTAATTATTAAGAATAAATAATGTCACAATACTATATGGATGTGTGTTTTTTTTTTTGCTCATAGTAAATTTAATGCAAAAATATTTATGTGCAGAATTATTCCCTTGATCATGTAATTGTACATAGGTACATTGTACACTAATGTACACGTATTATGCAATTTTCAATTTCATCAATCAAGGCTAACTTTTAAATTAACTCTCCCTCCTTTTTCTTTTTATTATTTTTTTTGCAACCGATGGATTTCTTATGAGAAGAGGTGTAATAAATATCATTCATTATTACCTGTGAACTATGAAGGCCCAATATTAAAAGATGTTTGTAAATATGTAGGATCTTATCTGAAATTTAGTCCCATCAAGAAACAGTTTTTATTGACATCACAAATTGCATATATATACATATATATATTATATGAAATGTATTATTACGAATTTAAAAAAAAATAATGTTATTAATTTCAAATAACATACCAAGATATAGCATGAAAAATGTATCTAGATAAGAATCTAAGTTTATCTTTAATTTTTGTCCAAAAATAGCCAATCAAAAATTGTAAAAACTTTTTTGCCATAATTTTGCATAAAAAAAAGGAACAAAATAGCATCTATTAGTATTGTAAAGAGGAAATAAACCTACAAAGATTTTTTCGTTAAAGCAAAACCAAAAAAGTTAAGGAAAATAATATCGTCGAAAAACTAAACCTCAATAACGGGTTCATGTCTGCAATTATTACAAAAATTATATGGAACTTCTTTTTTTAAGAATTGAAAATTGATGTTTGACGAAAAAAAGAGAAAAAATATTTTAAAAATGACAAATATTTCAGTTTAACATCATTTTTTGGTAGTCAATTTATACGCAAACGATTTTCCAGACAAATTCCTTCAAACTATATTTTATCAACAAATCCAATATTCCATCATCTTCTTAATTTTTTTTTACACCTAAAAAAAAAGTATAATTTTCATCGATTTCTTATTTTGCCCATAACTTTTTGGATTTTGAATAAATTTAGAAAATGTTTTTAGTGGTATAGTTGTTTTTTGAGTCGCCAGTAATTTTTTAAATTATAGTTCAATCCCCTATCGAGTCTCCTTGAGGTCCAAAAAACAATTTGTTTGTTTTGAATTACTACGGGGAAAAGTTTCTTCTTCCTAGGTCCAACTATGTGTAGGTACCTATATTAAATACAGACACACAAAAAAAACTCTATTATAAATAAATATATATTTTAGTGTGTTGCTACTCATGTAATTAAAAAAAAAAACAGTTTATAATTTATAAAGTAGATGTCTAATGTAACCAAACATGTTTGTATTATTATTTTTTTTTTGCCTTCGTGGTAATTTAGTGTCTCTTTTCAGGGTGTCATCAAGATTATATATATAACTTTTTTTTATGGGGAGAGCCTTGATTTTTGGTTTTTTTTTTTTTTTAAATTTTTTAGAAATTAATTTTTTTAGGAAACTCTTTTATAAATTCACAGCTATTTACAAACAAAATAATTTTTTGCAAAAAAATTTCAAAAATCCACAGCTGTTCACAAACAATTAAATTTATTGGAATAAAATTTTTTTAAATATAAAATATTACATTTTCTAGTAAAAAGCAAATATTCCTTTTAGGGGGTGCTACAGGCCCTCCAGCCCTCCCCCTGTGGACGCTCCTGCCTTTTCACCGAAATAAAAGCTCCTTCCCCCTTCTGTTTTTCTATATATATCTCTTTCTCTTCTTCTACATTCCGCTTTCTGTCTTTTTTCTTCCACCATCATTCTTTGTTTCTATTCCCCTAAAAAAACATATGAAACTTCATAAATTAAATGGCTTTAAAAAAAGATTCAATACTTGTTCTAAACACTACTTGATCCCAAAAAAAGTGATATTTGGATTACTATAAATACTCAACTACCGTTAACTATCGTACCTTCAACTAAAAATGGCCTGCTTAATGTGCATGAATATAATAAACTTACATATGCAAAAGTAAAATACACTGGAGTTTTTTTAGATATAATTATGATTGTATATCTGTTTAGACTGAATATAGGATAGGTAGGTGAAAATTTGGCAATAGAAGGAGTAGATTTGAATAATTAATTTAATTTGGATTAGTAGAAAATAATTGATATGTGAATTAAATTTAATTTAAAGGTACGAAAAATCCCTATGAAATAATTAAATTTTTCTAATCTATTTTTTCCAAAATCAGAATATGTATATAAATTTTGAATGAATTATGATATAAGGACACACTTTTAATATTTATTAGGGTCTAACATAACCTTATAAAGCTAGACGTTGAAGAAATATATGTTTGATAGACGATAAAGCTTGATGTCATTTGCTTTCTTGGTCCCAATTTGATATCCTAACAAACGGTAGAATAGTTCATCACCTTTAATAATCATGGAAAAGAAGGTTTCATTCTTATAAAAATTAGTTGTTTAGACCTCTAAAATGTCTGCCATTATAGATGCTATCGTTCGGGTCGGTGCTACAGGTTTGTTTGATACCCCCCTCCTACATGAAGCAGGGTCCGTATAATGGGACGTCAGTCATAATTGTGCTAATTAGCCTTATTAAATAAAAATGGAAAGGAAGCCTTTTGAAAATAATTTTTTTCCAATAAATATGAATCTTAATAGTAAAAATATTACTTTATAAACTAAATATTCACACAGTCTAGGTAAATGGACTTCAAATAGGTTAAAACTTTTCCGAAAATAAAACAATAAAATGAAAAATAAGTTTCTAAATAATTTTAAAATGAACCAAATTAATTTTTTAGAACATTTGGTTTTAATTATTTTGGGGAAAAGTGAAAAGGCCCATATCTTACTTTTAATTATGATTTTCTAAACACCAAATTCGTGGATCAATGTTAATATTAAAGTACTATAAAAATTATGTGGGTATGGGGGGGGTAAACCCCCATACCCACCCCCCAAAAAAAAGTCACCTCATGTTGGAGTCTGAAAAAATACTCGGGGTGATCATCATCCCTCTCCAAAGAAAAATCCTAGCACGCTTCATGCCCATAATTAATCACCCATAAAAAGCAAAGTGTCTGATTTTAGATCTTTCTATTCTTTAAACATGTCTACGCAAGGATGACACATTATAATAATTATGAGATCAATATTAGCGGCGTCGCAGGATTATATTTGGGAAGGGTCTTGGTTTTCAAAAATATTTAGAAAAAAAAATTCAAAAATTAAATTTTGTGGAAGAAAGTTTCAAATATTAAAAAAAATCAAAAACCCACTGCTCTTAACAAAAATTTCAAAAATCCACAATTGTTCACAAAAAATTTCAAAAATTGCATTTTTTGAAGAAAAGCTATCGAAAATCCATAGATATAAACATTAAATTAATTTTTTTAGGAAAAAAAAATCAAATATTAAATTTTCCGGTAAAAAGCAAAATTCCTTAATTTGGGGGAGGGGTGCACCGGACCCTCCAGCTCACACACTGGGGACGCCTTGGAACATGCAATAGTGGTGTTACAACAGACAGCAAATATGTTCTAATAGTCTTGATACATCTTGGTTGTTCAGGCACAATATCAATGGCGGGGGATATCACTAATGCTAACGTCATATGAAAACGCGCTACTCATTCTCTATGGCTCTAGTTATTCCTTTTCTCCTTGTCCTTGAATTTTGAATATCCGGGAGGAGTATGGGATGATTTTATTTATGGGTTGAGTACCATACTGACTCATTATATATTTTGTAGGTCAGTCAGTCTTACTTTTTAGTTGTTTTTTTTCGTTTTCTATACAACACTTTCATTAATGATTGTCTAGGAATTTATGTCTACTATGAAAAGTGAAAAGATTCATCTCCTGGTGTTTTTCTATCTACATATTTAAGTATGCTCTTTGGAGAATAAATACAATAGTCCAAATTATAATCATTATTTTTCAAAATATGTAACACTGAAACGGATATCATGAAGAATAGGAATTTAGTACTTGGAAGAATGTTATGATATTTTTTTTTTTTCAACCTTGCTCGACCTTGAGCAACATCAAGTTACTTTTCTAATTTTTGATAAGGCAGAAGAAAATAAATAAATGTATTTTTTGTCAAAAATAAGAGGGAATAATATTTTTTGTTTATTTTCCACGAGATACGAGAGGGAAATTGTTTATATACTTTTTTTTCTATAAGAAACAAACATAGTTAGATATTCCAAGCATAATAAAAAGTTCAAGGACGACTGTTACACAGTTTTTGTTCTTTGTTGTTTCTCCCGCTAAAATAGATAACGAATGCAGGTGATTCGTAGTCAGCAATATTGCAGAATAGTGAAGTGGAAAAAGTAAAAACTCCTACTTATCGTTGTATCGGGTGCGGAAAAAAAATCTTTACACTTTAAATCTAAATCAAGATGCATTTCAGTTACCAGTTGTAATAGGGTATGTCAATAAAATAAAAATAATGTCTTGGCTACCCTAATCATCGATGTAGTCCAGTCCCGCTTGGCAGCAATGCTGGCTTTCACACGGTTACGGAAGGCCTTCATCCATTGCATATGTAGTCCTCGGACATGGTATCCCAGTACTGGCTATGGCGTCCTTGAGGTTGTTGATATTTGGTGAGTAGGGGGCACATTTTTTTTGGCCAGAAAGGCAAGTTGTCCTCCAAAAACATTTGGGCCTTTTTGAACCTATGTGGTGCACCATCCTGTTGGAATATCACATTCATGTCCGGGTATGGACCAGTGATAAAATTTTAATCTCCGTTGGTTTCTTGTAAGCGTCGAAAAGGGTGCCAACAAAATTTGTTGGGCACGTTCAGATGGCACTTTCTCGGCTTCTAAAACAGTTTGGAAGATCTAGTTTATTTTTTTATTATTTAACCGGAACAATTTTACTGCACTCACAAAAACTTTGATATAAGTAGCAAAACGAAGTTAAATTTAAAGATTTTTTCGCCGCACCTGGTATTAACTGCTTAGAGGTGGGAAAAGTCGAGTTTCAAGTCTTCACTGAAGATTCAAAGCTTAGTCCAAGTACTTGAATATTTTTATCAAGTCCAGTACGAGTCCTCAGATTTCATTTGAGCTCATTTCATAATCATAACATGGGGCCAAATTGTCAGAGCTTTTCTTGAGTTCAGTATGTAATAACTTGCGACTCGCACGTCTTAGCTATTTACTCTTATTAGGCAAGTCGTAAATCCGTGGTTGTAAGGACAATTCGATTTGCAAGTCTCAAAAATATGAGCTCAAGTCCAAGCCGAGTCGCAAGTTCGGAGTCTCATTTACGCTTCTCTTATTAACAAAGGTTGGAGCTTGGTCTTAAGACTTGGAATTGAGTCTGTATTTCGAAAAATTGAGACTTGACTTCAAAAGCTAATAAGCAAAGACTCGAGTCTTGTCTGAACTTTGATCCAAGGCCGTATCTAGGTCTATACTTTGGGAGTGTTGTGGGAAGGGGGATACTTTTTGATAACCCTTTTGAGATTTAAATTATATAAATATAAATTGGATGAAATATTATTCAAAATTTTAACAACATTATATTATTTTATGATAAAGACTGTTTTTCAGACAAAATACTCCAAATTTTGTTAATGATATATCAAATTTTCCAACTATTATCTTTTACCATTTTTTCTGAGCGAAACGATTGGAAAATTGGCTTGTCGAACAGCCCTGCATGAAATCCTTTTCTAACAAATTTTATCACAATCATTTCAACTTTTTCGCAGGATATAAATTAAATAATCTTCAAAGTACCTTTAACAGCATGGCTATTCAACTGGATGTCCGAATCTGAACTTTTTAAGTTTAGATTTGAATCTCGTGCCACAAAAAGAAAAAGAATTGAGAAATATATATAAGTTGACCAAATCAAAGAATCGTTTTGTCTTATTAAAAAAGAGTCATTACATTTTTGAGCTAACTCGAAAAATTAGTTTTATTTAAAAACTTCCTTAATTTATAAGCTAGTCACAAAAATTAACGGAAATTAATGTTTCAATACATTAAAAATTGTCTAACTAAACCTTTGCTCATAGTAATTGAGTAGTCCTGTTTTATGGGGGGGATTGGAATCTCCATTCGAATTGGAATAAATAGTAAAGTATTAACAATGAGTGATCAGCTACTTTTACAATATAGATTTTGTTGTGATCATTACTTTTGATTTATTATAACAGATTTATACTGAACTCAGAAAAAGCTTTTAGTCTCAAAACAACAAATACGTAAATGATTATGGCCTGGAAATAAAATCGAAATAAATTTGAGGACTCGATAAAAATATTTAAGAATTCGGACTTGTGAACAAAGATTTGAATCTTGACTCGCTACTCGATACTAAATACTATGGACTCTACTAGGAATTAGAAATGGGGACTTTCTCCCATCTCTGCCAATCTCCCATATACATACATATTTCTAATCAAGTATCAAACAATTCTTCATGGATTATAAACAGCGTCTCATGGCTTATCCCATAAGGAAGAGAATCTAAGCCTTATTTATAATATAAATGAGAATGGAATAATGTTTAATACAGCGTGGAGTTACGCTTGAATTGTTGTTCATGTATCGTCATTAGACCTTATCCGTTTGTGTAGGTACTTACTATCTGATGAAATCTTAATGATCCTACCCTCCCTCCCTCTGTCAAATACCTAAATGTAAAAAATATATATATACCTATATCTATAATCAAGTATCGAACAATTTTTCACGGAGGTTTAAAATTCTAAGTAAACAAACTATATTTGCAGAATGGAAATTTGCTCGTATAACTTATCAATGATGATTCATGGTTCATTCAAAAATATAATAAAAATTTAGGTCATCGTCATTTTGAAGTATAATTACTATTAGTTAATTCATAGGAAGGGGTGTATTTTAGCTTGAATCTCAAAACTCTTCAGTTTCAAATATTATAAAATTTTCTTTTAAATACTGAAATGTAGTCCATACTAAAGGACTCTAGGCAAAGAGTGGACACTCAAGCCAAGGAAGAAGGTAGGATTTAGTAGTTCTCAATTCTGATCCGCTTAAAATTAGGAGGTGCTAAATGTTCCTCCAGTTAGGCACGGAGCCAGTGGTAGGGGAGCGGAAGGGGGTGAAGGAATTCATCCCCAGACATTTCATTTCCACTTTGAGGAAGGATATTTTGTGACGTCATACGATTTACGTTTCTAAATTACGTAGTAGTTTTTGAATAGGGGTGGAGAGGTAGGCCTGGGTAGTCGGCACCGGAGATGAATAGTGATGGAAGGGTGATGGTCGATGAGAGACGGATATGAGTGATTGATGTTTTTTTTGGATTATAAATGACTTCATGATAAATCTTAATATTGAGTAGGAATGAAATCCCGATCCGTTGATAATATTTATACCTTTGGAAGTAGAGGTAAATCCCGGCATTACTCTTCTTCTTCTCCTATTTCTGAAGGTATACACACCATAACTCCTTCATATCCGTCTCCCATCCATCATTAGTCATCGTCGTCTCATTACTCATTTCCAGTGCCGACTGCCTAGCCCTCCCTCTACAGACCTACACAATGTGATTTATGAACATAACCCATATGAAGTCAAAGAATATCTCTTTTCAAAGTGGGAATTAAATGTCCGGGGATACATTTTACCGGGAATTAATTTACTAGGAATGAAATCACCTAGCACCATTTTTTTATGCTTTAAAAAATATGAATGGAAAAAATTACCCAAATTAAAGTTCCTGAAACTCAAAGAAAAAGTTAGGTTATATTAATTCAGCACATTAAATATAGCATAAAGTTTCAGAAGCTAAAGGTATTTTTCCCCTATCTAAATTAGGCTATCCAAAAAATCCCTTTTTCTACGGTGGGATCAAACGGGGCTAATGTAAGTAATGCGAAATAAAGATATGGCTGTTTTAACAATAGATATAGCGTATGCTTAAAAAATTGTTTCCCATCTCTCTTCATTTCTTACTACCCAGGTACACATCTTCAATTGATTTGTTTCATCTTAAAAATAATATAACCAAAAATTATACTTCTGTCTGTACTTTTTATATAAAATATTTGTTCATTTATTTTCATAAAACAATTTCCATGCCTTTTTACTGAGATCATTATAACATGCTTGGATTTAAGCATGACAAAAGTCATTTAAAGTTTATAATAGGTTATAAAATATTGAATAATATGTTAATAGTATTAATTAAATATCATACTCTTACGAAACCTTTGTAAAGTAAGTCTGTAAAAATATTTATATTAATCGTTTAAAAAAGTTGTCAAATTTTTAAATACATTTTTTTTACAAAATATGGAATAGTCTTTGACTTTATTCGTGACATTGGATGGATTTCTATGTACTATACACCTATTTGAAAAGAACATCCAGCAATGTAGCCTGAAGGATTACAAAACAAGAGACATTTGAGGGGGATAATGAATCAGACTCAATCATCAACAAGAGGAATGACCTGTTTAATCGGAGTAGTTTACTATTTTTGTGTATTTAGTTTATGGATTCTCAAGAAAATAATCAGATTCATCGCAAAGGTCGTGCATTTCATTACTTCTAGTCATCAGAAAACAGATACAAATCCGTAGATTCGGATCGTCATTGAATGCAATTTTATAAAAGAAAAGTAACGTCATTAAATTTAATATTACAGTGGATGAATGCTATTATATATAATTATTCTTCATTCCATTCTTATGACAAGCAAAATCTACTATTTGAAATGCAAATTCTTATATTATTATAGCCCTGATGAAAATCCTAAAATATACACTTTTCCATGACAAAATTTATTTTGTATTTCATTCCGTTAATAAGTTTCTGGCCCATTGTAAAATGAATAATTAATTCAACCCTTTGAATGTAAAAAATTATATAAATATCCAAAGTTATCTCATTTATATTCAAGAATTAATTTATGTACATCTTTTTCTTTATTAAATCTCGCAACCTTTCATTTAAAAAGAAACAAAGGCAGGCCCAAAATCAGTTGATAGTTAGTAAATTATATAAATGTATACCTAGTGTGAATCATTCATTCTATTTAATAGTTGTTGAAAATTGTTTGAAGCAAAACTAAAGCTAATTCGAGTTCAACTCATTCTCCTTCTTTGCTATTTTAGTGACTTAACGCTGCAATTAGTTTATTCGTGCTCTTCTAAGAGATGAGTGGCTTTTGGTTGGCTATTTGCTTACTAGACTTAAGATCTCTACATAATCCCTCTTACAATTATGAATTTTTTGTTCGTTTTTTCCTGTTCTATTGGGTATTAGAAACACCAGTTGAGTCTTAATGACCTACAGCGATTGTGAGACTTTTTGTAGTTCCAACCTAAAGAGGATTAATTATTTTTGAACAGTATTATTATTATTCTTTTATTCTTGAAGAGAGAACAACTATGTATAGAGTAATCACTAGTGCGTCTCCTCGACGGAGAGTAACACTATTGGGCTGTGGGGAAATTAAGAGTTCAAGTCCCTGTTGGACTCTGAGCTGAAGTGAGTATCGACATCGGAGGCATTCCTGTTTTTGTCCCTGCTAGATACGGAGCAATGTTATTAGAACACGGTTAGGCAATAAGAAAATGGCAGGGCAAGCACAACAGATTTATTAACTATATCTCTCTCTTTTGATTTTTGGTGACGTCATTCGGAAGAGTCTTGGTTATTGATACTACATAAATTTAAAAAGTAAGCGTTTGTGATTACTCGATATTTCTTAAGCGATATTTTATTAAAAATTATTCCAAAAGTAAGTTTTAAATTTGATAAATTATTAAGAGATAGACGTCACGCATTTTAATAATTATTATTTTTGATCTTTTATATATTTTATTTAATTAGGTAAATAAAGCTAAAAGACTCAAACTTCATGCTAACGATTCTCGAACGACTTTACAAGAGGGAAGTCTTGGATTTTGGCTTGTCGAAGAAAAGACCAATTCAATACTTATGAAGCCAGAATTTGTTCTCATCATTTTGATCGTTAGTGTTTGAAAATTTATTAAATTGGATCGTACAACCATTTGTTTAAGCCTAAACATAAAAAAGGCCCAAAATCAGTTGGTAGTTAACCAATTTTTCCCTTTCTATGGAATTATTATTCAATAATTGTTGGGAATTACCTACAGCTTAACAAAACATTTCATCCAATCAACGTTTCGAACACAAATTAGGAGAAAAAGAGTAGAGACATGGACAGCTGAAAACCAAATACACTCTATATTTCAGTGTTTGCAAGGCAACGCCATACCTTGGACATGCGTTTAATGTATCTCTTAGAACACTGATAATAAAATAGTGTTTTGTCAATTGTTCTTTAGGATCGAGGACGGCTGTCCAGTCCCTCTAGCCCGTCCTTAAAGAGGATCAAATCGATCCCCGTGACGTCATTCAGGATGTTTTCCTTTTATTAATAATTCTATTATATAGTAGAAAAAAATTATATTTATAACTAAGTAAAAATATAGTGTGTTCGTTTTATATTGAATTATAATTAAAATATGAATATCTTTTGGAAGATATGTATGTGCAAAACTCTAAATTCATTTCTCCTATTTTTTATTTCTCTTAATAAACCAAAGATCTTTTTTTATGAAGCATTTGATGGACAGTTCTAAAAATCGACAGGGCCGGTCCTAAGAGTGGACTGGACCGAACAAATAAGGACCGATACAACACTACTGATAAGAGCAACAGTTTTACCAAATCGACAACTGACAGCAAGATGCAATATACATTTAACTGTGAGGGAAGTATCTCATTGTTACCTCTTTATTCCTCATACCTTAAAATAAAACAATTTATTTTCCAATGTGATGAAATAAAAATCATTTGGAAAGGTGATTTTTTGCAAATTACATACATACCGTAAATCAAATTTATATTATACCTCACGTTTTGTATTATTAATATATACAAAGAATGTATTCCATACAATAAAATTACCACAAAATGTTTAATTAAATAAAAAACTAATGAATCAGATGATACAATAACGTACCTACCTATATGAGTCATTTTCAGCAAAATTTATAATAAAAACATGTTGTATTGTCTCAAGTGACTAACATATGTTGTTTTAAACTTACAATAGAATAAAGGTAGGTAATCTCCAAATTACGAACGCTTCAATTAGTAAATCGTTCTTTTGAATGAGTTCTTGATCATATAATAATGATCAAGGAACTGCAGATCTAAGGATATCTGAATGCGAGACACATAATTAGAATATAGACTAAATTTGGGATATTTTTATGGTCCTTCCCAAGTTTGGATTTCGAGCTGAAAATGAGCACCTTTCTTGCTTTCTCTTCATTTTTGAGCCCTTGAACGGAAAATAATTAATTGAACAATTAACGGAAAACATCTTTGAACAGTGTTTGGTTCTTTACTTCCATCTCTGACCCATGGGAACAAGCTAAAACAAAGAGCACATGATTAATTTAAAAAAGAATTTAATTAACTAAAAGAATATGTACTTTTTTGTCCGCTAGAAGCCTATAATCATATTCTAAATTACAATATTATGACTTACTAATATGCAACCTCTATGAATTCAGAAGGTTTTGTTTGAAACAAAATGAACGAATGAGCTCTTGAACGGAAATTGATCTTCCTCATCAAAAAATCCAGCTCAATTCTTCGAAACCAATTTTCCGGATCCATCGCCGATAATTTTGGAAGACGTAGTTCTGCTACGGCAAGAGTTAAGTTGCTGACCTCTTCCGGTACGTACTTTTGTTCGATCTGAGGGAAATTGTCCGCATGGTCTTGACCATCAGAATGAAATTTTTTAAGAGCCATGATATCACGTCGGGGTCACCAATATTAAGATTTAAATATTTTTATTTTAACTGAGTAAAAATGATCCTTCCTTTATACGAAAATAAAAAGGAAAAAAGACAAGAAAAAGAATACAAGGTACTATGATGAATAATTAATATTATCTAAACAAGTCGAACTCCTACATATATCAGAAATGAACATATACATGTATGTACGAAGGAACGGAAAAAGTGTCAACAGGTAATTAATAATACATTTATTTTCAAGATGCATTGAATAGGTTTTTTGAATATTTAGCGTAAAAAATTTATTATGTGTGGTAAAAAAAAATTCATGATTTTTTCCGTTAAAGTTTATCTCCTTGGGAATCATAGCAGTACTTACATGCTGGTCGGACTCTATGATTTCAACTATTCTATCAACATTTACGACAATTGGCCTTGCACCTTTGACATCCAAATTACCGGAATAACGAAACAAAATGGACGAAATGAAAATTGCGTGTGATTGGCTGTTCCAGTATCCTGATCATCAACACTATTCCCATTTAAATCGTTTGGCTTGCATTTTCGCCTTGTTCGAAGAACAAATGTAAAATATAGCGTTTTTTTCTTTTCTGTTATTCAGTTTTGACAAAATCTTATCTTTCCATCGCCATCTAGCGTAAACCAATCCCCATTATAGAGCTCGAAATACACATTACTAAAGCCATTGATTGTAAAAATAATAGACTATAATATTATTAATTATCTATGTTCCTTTACTTACTTTGTGACCTTCCTATTCCATATGGATATAATGGTCAATATTAATGTTATTGTTCGCATGTATTTCACTTGAGGTTTTTAGAAAATATAAACATGTACATTATTCAAACTAGTAATTTATGATATTTTATAAGAGACTATTTAAATAATATATACATAATATATTCAATTTTGCTGGAAGGGCTATTATCCATATGCTTCTCCAAAACCATTTCAGAGAACAAAGGGATTAACGTCAAAATGTAGGTCATGTATTAATTCACAAAAGTGAATCAATTATCAAGGAAATTACATGTAAGTATGATTAAGAATTATATCCAAAATTGAATGGTTATCTTGAATTGCACACAAATTCTTTGACGTTGCGACAGCAGGCATGAGCAAAAATATAGTTGACCAAAACAATCAAAAACACTGTATTTCCCGCTATAAACTCCAACAATTTTATGGTATTAGTATAGCCTTTGGAAAATATATTGGTTTACAAAAATATGTATTTCAATCTATTTATGATCATGTCTTTGATTCATCTCCAAAATCTTATGCAGGCATTCAATTGTATCATGAGGGAAAATGTGAAAGTGAGAGGATTCAAGGGACCAAAGTTAGGAGAATACTCACGAATCTTATTCATTCTAAGAATCAATAATTATTCATTCTTAAATTGAATTATAGTCAGAATAATCTCCCAAATCCTTCATTAATATTTTGAAGGACTAAATATAATTATTTTAAAACTTAAAAATTGGAATAAATATTAATGTACTTCATAAAATTATCTGTTCAAAAATACTTTATTAGCTCATTGACATCTCTAAATTGATATCATTATGGTAATTAAATGTTATATTACATTAAATATGTAAAAAAAAAAAAAAAAAATGTAGCGTCCTATTTGTTTTTAAGAAACGTAACTATTTCAATTCGAATGTGCTGGTCAAGTATTTCTTATTTTTGACGACGTCAATTACTTCTTCTTTGTATTTTATCTCTATGAATGACATTTTTATAATGAAAAAACAAAGTTTAGAAATTAGAAAAGGAAAAACGGTTCCAACGGTGTCCTATTTTTTTTTCTTTTTTGTTCATTATTTAATAGGTTGTTGTGTTGTTAACTTCTCCCTTTGAAGTAAGCATTATCGCCTATCTTTGGTGTAAATTGATTTAAAAATGCATAGTGAACTAAAAAAAAAATATGAATTTCAATATAACCAAAATATTTCAAGGTTACCCTCTTGAATTCTAGTAGTAATTCATTTACCCTCCCAAACAAAATCATCATATAACAGGCAGCTATAGAAACAAGGTTCTTAGTATTCAGTAATACTAGTGTTGAAAATCAGGTGTATTTATTAGTTCGCTTTTTTTTTTTTTTTTTTTTTTTTTTTTTTTTTTGAGTTGGCCAACTGAAGAGTGAATATTGTTTTGTTAAGCTGTTGTCATTATTATTTAACTCCTGATGAATGAACTTTTTTTCTACTGTATTCAGTTATAATAAAAACTTGATTGAAGATTAGCGTGAACTCATAAAAGATGAAGAGTAACCTTTATAACGGGAAGCCTTTTTTTAGAATTGAGGATCCACATCGGAATAATTCTTGCCAAATTTCCTGTTTATTTTCTTTTCCCCCTCCTCCCTCGCTACAGCTGCTTGTAGCTGATGTAATGAAGCATCATGAAAGCTAATCTGCTCTCTTTCCAAACATTCTTCAAATTGTTGGGGTGTCCATCTTAGTTTTTACTTTATTTTAATTAACATGCACAGAATCGTCCCGATTAGCATCACTCCTAATACCATGTCTTCCTCCTGCCCTCTTTCTATGCTAATTTTTTGGAGCCTAAAAATCACATTTTTAGCTATTAAAAAGTGTCTAGTCATCTACATTCAATATAAGGCACGTATCTTTATTGTATTTCGCAACCTTTCACCAAAAAAGTAACAGAAAAGGGCCTTAAGTCAGTTCTTGGCAGTTGGCCAATTCTTCCTAACAATAGAGTTATTATTCAATAGCTGAAGAAAATTGATCACAGAACCTTTACAAGCACTAAATCAAATTCAGGCAACCAACGTTCAGAATACTAACAGGATTGAGGAATAGAAGTCAAAACATAAACAATTGACAACCAAATAAAGTAATTTTTGTTGTTCTTGTTGGTGGTGAAGTAAAGGCTTTATAATTTATATAAGTGGGGAGTTAACACAAAAATATTCTTGAACAAAAATCAAGAAGGAAATAATATATTCTTGCAGCCCAATATTACATAAACATATTTCGATCAATTAGGCTTTATATTCAAATTTCTGGGATGAGTTGAGATACCCAATAATAGTAACTATAGTTTATAACCTTCGGTTGATTTATGAGAAGGTTAATTTTGACCCAATACGGCCCTATCAAATAAAATCTATGGATTTTATAGTTCTTGTCTTGAAAACATGAATTTTTGGTACGTTAAATGCAATTTGCAACGACTCCAAAGGATTAGATAATCAGTATAATTTCTTGATAGACATTGGCAATTATAATTTGTGGGAGAATATGCATGTAATTTAGATTCAATTTTGAGAAAACCCCTTCTAGCTTGCTTTTGTGCTGACGGGTCACATACAAATACATATGGCAAAGTGTTTACTAACTGCCATTCAATATATAAATGAATACTCTTCATGTAATTGTATACGGATTATAAATAATGCATTTCTTCTTCTATCGAATGATATTCCAAATTTCTCTTTTTTTCTTACTATATTATAAAATAACAATTGCAATTATAAGGGAACACCATAATGTTTGTAGTGCTGATAAATGCATAAAAAAGAGTATCCGGAAAATTCCCAACTGGAGAACTCTCCCCTATATTAATAAACGAATTTAACATAAAAAGAAGAAGTCGATTTTTTTTGCATATCTATTTTCTAAATTAACAGCCAATATAAACATGAGATAATAAAAAAAAACATAAACATATTTCAATTTTAAAAGAAATAGATGTTCAAAATGCAATATTATGAGCAATAACTCGTAAAAATCAAAACCAATATTTTCACAATTCTCATAATCCTTAAAATTTGTTGGTTAAAATTTTGTTTTCTTTAAACAGACGGAGGACGACCTGTTTAAGGATCTTCAACCTTTAAGACTACGAGAACCTTTCAGAGAACTGGGTGGTAGGAAACAACTTTCGAGGAAAACCGACAGTGTCATCCTTCCACAATAGGTATTGTTTATCTGTGGCAATCCTTTGTTCGTTTGATTGAACATATTCTACAATTTGATGGAAAATCTAGGACTACCGCTATACACCTATGTCTACAAAGAAGGATTTGACTACTGGTTTGAATGTATATTGCGACGAAAAGGCTACCAATGTAAGGCAACAATCAAGATCAACGAAAACGATGAACTTATTGAACAAATCAACGATCATACACACGCTCCATCACAAACTGATGCACAAGTGATAATTATGACAGCCAATATTAAGAGAAAGGCTCAAGTAATAATGGATACTTCACAGAAAATTATATCCACATAATTAAGAACCGAAAATATGATGTTGCTGCTAATCTTCCTACAATTGAAACGATGAGAAGAAATATCCAAAAGTTAGGGGAAGAAATGACCTACTCCCCGAAACCATTGAATAGCCAAGATGTAATAGCTGAAATTGAAATTGGTTTATTATTTGGGGGGGGGGAATTCTCCAGGTGGAATTTTCTGGGAATCATAAAAAAGACTGAATCGTAAAAATGACTTACAATGCAAATCAAATACAATTCTCGAAAAATAAGCATAAAATGCATAGATTGCTATGTACCAGTATTTAGTATGAACAATCTTTAAAAATGTATTGTCACAATCTGTAGCTTGGGGAGAACAACATAAATGTTTGATAGAGCCATCTAAGTGTAAGGGTGTCCGCAGAGGGGAGGCTGGAGGGCTGTAGCCCTCACCCTAATTATAGGATTTTTTTCTTTTGACAAAAAAATTTTTGGATCTGGATGAAATTTTTTTAAACGGAAATAGGAGTAAAAACTTTTTTTTTGTAAGATTTATTTTCTTGAAAAAAAGTCATGCTGCAGAGCACATAATTATTTTTCAAAAAAGTGAGGTGGGGCTTCTTATTTAGAAGCTGATATATATATTTTTTTTTTTTCAACATTCTTTATTTGGTTTATATATTAAATAGAACATACATATATCAATAAATCGGAGCAATTCCTTAAAAAGTACATAAATAAACATTATAGTTTATACTTAATGCTCTGGGGTAGAATTTCAACTAATATTCTAAAAATCAATCCTTAAAAAAACAAAGGTAAACATGCAAATTAACAATCATGATAAATATTTGTTAAAATTTCATAACACCATTTTTAAAATACCTTTATAATTCCCTGAAGTCAATGGAAGGTATTGGATTTCTTCTCCAGCAAAATTCTATGACTTACATCGTGATTTAGGAATTTTCATTGTGAGAAAGAAGCAGACAGAATGATAGCTCTCAACTAATCCTCCCGAATAGGCTGATAGTTAGTCGGCAAGCGATAAGGGCTTTACAATTAAGAATTAAAAAGTACAGAGCCCTTGTTACCTCAGAAGTTCCACCCTTCTTCTTTAAAATTCCAAAAAGAACAAGACCTTCAACATATTTTTCTTCCCCATTCGTCAGCCCTTTTAGATTTATGGCTACAAAATATTTAAGGGTTATAGATGGCAGGGCAGTCCACAAACGCATGAAGTGTGTTATTATATAGTTTTCCACAGTTCTTGCAAGGCCAAGTATATTTAATACAATCTGTGGAGATTTGTAACTGCACGGTAAACTTTTTATCGTCATTCATTCCCCTCAGATAAGACACTATTTTTCTGTTCCAACCTATAGGGAGGCCCACACGCTTACTATGCAGCTCCAAGAGTCTGTTCACAGCTGCATCAAAGTTTATGGGGACCATCTTAACGTGCCACGGGCATGGCATTAAATAATATTGAAGGGTCATTTATATTTATATTAAAATTCTTCTAACTTTACAACTTCCGACTTTAAGATCCTCTTCAGGCTTCCAGGAGCCCAAAGGTAAAATAGAGGTCTTATTTTTATTTACAGTCAATCCTGTTTCTTCTTGAAACTTCCGAAAATAATTCAGTAAGACTTTTATTCTGGCAATTAGCTGAGACTCAGAATTAGCCTCTACAGTTAAAGTTACATCATCTGTATACAAATCAATAATTTGCTGAGATCCCTCAAAGCTAATCGCAAAGCCTTCCTACCTCTTTGTAACACCTAAAACGAGTTCTTCGATTGCAGCTATGAAAAGAAGTAGAGCCAAGGGGCATCCCTGACGACAATTCTTTTCTCGGGATTTTCAGTGCATATTACTTTGATTTCATTCAAATATAAGAGTTTATCATTAATCTCAAGTAGTATTCAATGCGTTGCGTAATATCTTTTTTTACTCTTAAAACCGTTTGATGAAGTGAAATTTAATTATTTTAATTTGAAATTTGGCTCTTAATCGTGACCATCCTCTAAAAACGGGGTTTCATAAGAATATACTCTTAATGCCAAATCTATTAAGGTTTTAGGGTATTTTTCATGTTCTACAGTTTAAATAAGAATAATAAATGTGGCAGGCAATCCAAAACCTGAATTTGTTTATTTATTGTAATTAAATCCAAAAGCCTTTAGATTTGTATATTTTTCCTATTTACATGCATGACAACTCGTAGAACATGAGCAAAAGTACTTCTCGAAACATGGGCAAAGTGGTGGCAGGCTTGGAGATTGAGTGCTGTTTATGCCGTTCCTTCATTTTGAAGCCTCTGAGTGGCTGACCGGAAAAAAAATATAGGTAAATTTTTTGAAAGGTGTATATATTTTATATTGTTCTCCAAATTAGGAAAAGTAATTTTATATTTCGGCCCTTTTATTAAACTATGGATATCTTGTTCATTCTTAATTACATCATATCATACGATGGAGGGGTGCAAAGGTGTGAGTGTATACTAAAAACGCTTTTTTTGACAGATTACACATGGCCAGTTTAGTCGTAAATGATCATCGGTTACATCGGATCATAGGATAAGGCGTTGTGAAGGTTATGGGTATATACTACAAACGCTTTTGGACAGTAGTGCATTACAAGTTCAGTCGTGAATTATCATGCGTCGAGTATGGAGGTCTCAAAGGCAGAAATTTGTCATATTTTACATTCTTACTATCTGAAAAGGGAAAATACACAGAAATCGACCAAGAAAATTTCCAATGTATATGGGACCGATACTCTTTCGGTTCGTGTTGCACAACACTGGTTCCAGCGATTTCGTTCTTTTGTAGTAGAGATGAATGGTGTACAACGCACTTGCAGGAGTGAGCCCGAAAAAGTCTATAAAATCATGAAACATATCGAGATAGACAGTCATTTTAGCAGTTGTAGCATCGACTAGGAGCTGAACATTGATCATACAACCGTTTTGAACCAATTCCAGAAGGCGGAATAGAAAAAGAAACACGATGTTTGGGTGTCACACGAGCTGATGCAAAAAAAAAAAATCATGGACTGAATTTCTATCTGCGAATCACTGCTGAATCGAAACAAAATTGATCCATTTCTGAAGTGGATTGTCAAAGTCAAGCGACAAAGATCGTGGTCGAAAGCCAAAGAAGTGGCCCAGGCCGTGAGGAAGCTAGGATTGACTGCCTGGAAGTACTTCTACGAGAAAGGCATTATGAAGTTGTATTCTCGTAGAGAACATGTTATTAAATAGAACATGGCATACTTGGCTTAAATCGAATGATTCTAACACTTCTTATTAAGCATTGAAATAAAGTGAAAAATACGAAATTACTTTTTCTCAAACTAATACATCTTTTATCCCAGGCTATGTTGGAAAAACTCGAGTGCAAGTAGAACTAGGCAAGTAAAAAGCATTTAGTTTTATAAAACCACGTGCTGACTTTGATTTCTTTCGTATCATTTCACCTCGGTTACTTCCTCTTTATTGTAAAAATCAATACCAATAGTAAGGTTATAATCTAGAAGGAAGGAAAGATTACAGCGAACCCACCATGACATCTGACCCAAATAAAAGATATAGATATAGACCGGAGGGGTTACATCCCAAAAATCAGATGCAAAAGCTTTGGAGTAGTAATAAATATAGGGTGCATTTTTTAGCTTGCACATTTTTTATTGTTTTTTTTTTTTGGACTTGGAAAACTGAAGAGTGAATTTTCTTTTCCTAAGATGTTGGCACTAATATTTAATTCATGAGGAGTGAAGTTATCTTTTTACTACACTTCGTATATGAACGCAACTGGATTGAACATTTGCATGTGATCATAAAAGATGGAGAGTAACCCCGAGGATTTATGGCGAGCTTGTTAAGGGTAAGTAAATAACGTTGTACTCTCTGGGATGTTGGTAAGAATCTACTTTTATTCTCTTTCGTAGATCCTCAAGAAGAAGATCTACCAGGTTGTATATATATATATAAGTTCATTAAATCATATTAAAACTACAGAATGACTAAAGCCTAGAGCTACCAAAAGCTCCCCACCCCCTTTAAGAGAGGAGCAGAACCCAGGAAATAACATAATATCTAAATAAATTTGCATCAAAAATAATTAAAGCCTAGATTTGTAGTCGAAATGATTTTCTTTGGATGTCATTTTCTAATCTGGTGTAAGAACCTTCGAGTGGGTCTATCACGAGGTTGAATTGGACCAACACGAAATTAAAATAGTCGATACATTTTAAACTGCATTACATTATATCTTTCTTTGACCAATAGAAATCATTTCCTAGCAAAATTCTTCTACATTGGCATAGTAATAAAATTCATTGTCAATTTTTCGCCGATATCTTGTAGAATAAATGCCACAATCCGACATTTTGGAGGGTTAAAAGTTTTGAAATTTGTTACGAGATAATTGCTTATTACGTTTTCTTCCTTTTTTAAATTTTCGTTCTTTTTCTTCTCTAATATCCCGAGTGTGGATTCATTAGTTTCTTATGTTCGTTCCTGAAGATCCTTCTTTTTTAGTTTAAGTATGGTAATCTTGAATGATGATTTTCCTAACATCAATGATTTAAGCCCCGATTGCTGAGGGTAGCCTCATGGACGAAGAATAATATAATTGACAAATTGAGTTGATGATTCAGATGATTTAAACATATGGATGAGTTAATAAATTAAAAAGTTTGCTCCACATCAATAATTTTCCAAAAATTCATTGATTTTGGGGAGGGGCTGCAGCCCTACCTGTGGACGCCCCTGACAATTCGTACCATTTATTTTATTATTCAGTACATCATAGTCCTTTGACCCTATATATATCAAGGACTATCGAGAAGTGCTTGCATATATTTATAAATCACGTAGCATAATGCGTATCTCCGCCAAATCATCTAATTATAATACAAAAATAAGATCATGTTTCAACTAAAATAGACTCTTAGGAGGATTGTTTCGACCTATACATGACATATAATCTTCAATAAACATTTCTACATAATATCATGACAAAAAATTGGCAAAACAATGAGTTTTATTAGGTTATTTTATATAATTAATTTAAATATTGATTTTTGAAGAACATGAGTACATGATTGATAATAAATGTCTGAGAAGGGATTTTCTGGTAACTCCTTAAAAACGGTGAAGTAGTCATGAATATCAAAATGAAATACTTAAATATGTTGAGTATAACTAATTTTTGAAAATATATCTTTATTTCAGCATTATGAAATTCAAACAGAATCATTTCAAATCTTATCGAAGTAATATCAATGGGATATATGTACTGGATAGTTTCAAAATACTGACAGATGCATATCATTCTTAACATATTTTTGAAGAGATATATTAAAACTTCCAATAACGAGTATTAGAAAAAATGGGTAACGTAGAAAATCCAACTTTTTACCCCGCACAATTAGAAACAAATTTGAACTCAACTTGGACTTGAGTTCATATTTTGAAGCCTTTACGACTCGACTTGATCTCACTATCAAATACTCGCAACTCGACTTGGACTCGAAAGCTAATTTATATTTAACTCAAGAAAAACATTAACAATATACTCATAGATCCCATACACTTGAAATATCTTAAATTAGTTTTAAATAAATCCGAGGACTCGATAAAAAGATTCAAGGACTTGGAATTGTGACCAAAGTCTAGCTTGGTCTTGCAGTATAAATACTTTTTCCCACCTTTGATTAATTAATCTGTAAGACATAAAAACCTATTTTAGTATTTCATTTTGATATTCATGAATATATTTCTCCCCAATGAAGGAGTTTATTGGTTAATTAATACTTTGGATCTTCACAAGTTCTAACTATGATGGGTACAAAATTGGATTTTATAAGTTATCCGTCTTTTTATACAACCTATTTATTAGATTGTGGAAAAGTAACAAGCAAAGATATATTATGCTGGCTTAGCTTACACGATGAGTATGGATTATCATGGCTCACATATTTGGGTGTTAGAAAAAACAAGGGAGAGCTTTATATAGAGAGAATGATAGTAATATGTGTCAGAATAAGCATTATATTGATATACTTAAAAAAAAGAAAGGACATGCATGAACCCGCCATAACGTGAATCATGATAAATTATGTAAAATCCAAATAAACGTAAATAATTTTGTTTCATAAATCTCTCAACCTTTACCATGCCTGTGGTGTTTTATAACTATATTATTAATATATAGGTAGTAACGTAGATATTTATTAAATATTACCTACTTTGTACCTTTGTATTACTAAGTACATGGACGAATGAGTAATGTTATAATCATGTTACAAATTATTTTCATCTTACATAATAAAAATAGACTGTTTCATGTAAGTGAATTTGTAATGGACTTTCTCATTATTATTAATTAAGTATTATAGATTGATCTATTGAACTCCACAAATTATTATTTAAAATATTCAGAGCGGCTTGATAATAATTAATAACAACGTATTAGAATGTAGATTGTACTCAATTTTTAAGTACAAAAAAATATATACTTTCCATGATTTGAATTCCTTTGACAGCAACAATAACAATCCACATTTCACACCTTCAAAATGAGCCATTTGAAATGACTGATAAATGTTGCATACCTTTGATACACAATAATACAAAATAACGTCATATCTATTTACCTATTGCTCAAATTGCATATAATGATATAAATATTGTAAGCTTTATTGGAGAGTGAAAGAGAGATTTTGTACGTTGAATTTAGTAGTGGATTTCGAGATGTTTTTAAAACTCCTACTAAATTACAATCCCTCATGAATCGCCCGATTGTGTATGTAGCCTCTAAATTTGTAGCAATCATGGTATCTGAGGTAGAGAATTCCGTCTTTGTTTAAGTAGTTATCCCAAAAATACTATAGATGTCGCAGGAATTATTTGAAAACAGAGAACTCTGCTGTTATTATATACTAGCTAGTAGCTGTTTGTGAATGAGAACTGTAGGAGTGTAGGCAATTTCTACTGTCATTCACTTGTACAGTATAAGTCTAAACTTATAAGTATTATTTTCTTCAATTATATTCATAATTTTGTTTATTATATGAAGTAAGGTCGGTTGAAAGAGTCGATAAGGTTTGTGTGAAATTGTGTGTGTGTTCACTTGATAGTGTGTCATATTATTATAAACTCTAAATTGTAACTCCCCCTTCAATTAATTCATTTGTATCTGGAGATATGTCGTTGAATCCTTTGGTTCTTTTACTTTTCGGAGTCCTTACTTTGGGATGTTCTGCGCTTGAGGTGACATCGGCTGGATCAGCGGGAAAGAATCATTCATGGGTTGTAGAAGACTGTATCATCCTCCAATTCAATTCTTCTGTCTTTACTCTTAAGCCAACAGTGAACACGAGTCTCACTGTAGATATCCCAAGCAATGCCTTAGTCGTCCAGGAGTATTCCAACTGCGGAAATCAAACACAAGTCATTGCTCTCTCGTGGAAATGGACGAACGTGAATGGAACTTCCCTTAATCATAACATCACTGTGGAGTTTCATCGCAATAACGACACGTAATACTACATTTTCATTTTACCTTTTACATGTTTTTGATATCAATTTTCCTTTCTTACAGGAAGTCTTATGGCATAGGAGAGATCTATGGAGTGTTCAACGTTGGGAAATGGAATGAGACAAAAAAAGTCGGGAACGAGACTCAGAATGTCACTGTCACATCATATATCACCATGTCCTCAGAGCAACACTCCAATATATTACCAACGCCCCTGAATAGGAGCTACGTGTGCTTGGATCCCGGAAACGTTACTTTGGTATCCCACTATAAAGTCAGTACATCTTCGAGGTTCTTTACATTGAAAAATACCACTTTGGCTGTTGTGGGAATTAAATTTGATGCCTTTAGACATCCAAACGGGACGCACGGAAAGTTTCAGGTAATTAATTATATACTAGATTGATGTGTACATTACTTATGATGGTCCTACATATATGTATCATTTCATGTTGCTCATATATCCTCTCTGTCTCTCTTCTTTTTAGAGTCCATATAATTGTATTGAGAATCGAGTCAATGACGTCGTGCCCATCATTGTGGGATGTGTTTTGGCATTCCTTATTGTGTTCGTACTTGTTGCTTATGTAATTGGACGACGAACACCTCGATCAGGATATTTGAGTGTTTAATTATATTACATTCTGTCAGAGACTAAGTACATACATCCATCTTAATATTAGGATAATAAAGAATATTTTCTACGCTTGAGGAAGGCTAATATTATTATATTTACTGTACTTCTATTTTTCTATTTATAATTCATTCCTTCATAATTGCTACTACTATTAATTATTATTATTTAGTGATAAAATCAGGTTCAACTGTGTTTTAATAACATTAAGAATAAGTCAATATTAAAACAAATTGTATATATTCAATTGTGTACATACACATTACATACCAAAAAGAGAATCATTACACCAAATTTTTATTATTTATATCTTTATGGAATGTGTATTTAGAAAATCATCATCATCTTAGTGTGTTTTGAATAACATAAAATAAATTTAGAATAAATAATTTTTTATATATATAAAAATAAGAACATGAAAAAGTAATTTTTATTAAAAATATATATAAATGACTTAGAAATGAGTATATAAGGTTACAAATTGATCGACTAGATTGAGTATAAAGATCATTGACTAGGTACTATTTTTTCAAGGGACTAATCTGTGTTAGGATATTGTGGACTATTTCCTGTGACTATTCTTTGCTTTGTTAAAGCGCATAATTTTCTGTGACTATTATAATTACTTCTATCGGCGAAATCTTTAGGACAATGCTGGCATTTGAATGGACGTTCTCCCGTATGAATACGTTCATGAGTCTATTTAAATAAACAATAATGGATGTTAAAAGTTAGTTTGTAATCTATCTATGTAAATACATTAGGGCAGTTTTTATTTCGATACTGAGACTCGGGGGGGGTCATGTGGATATAAGGAAATAAGTTATGCAGCTTTTCATTGCTCTATGATGCCATCTGTATGTTTGTACATCATTGGAAAAGTTTGGAAAAGGGACACATTATTTATCAAGTCAATAGATATTAAAATAAAGCATTATTCCTTATTTTGCATAAAATCATCTTGATAGACATTTTTTTATTCTATAAAAAATATGAATAGTTGTTTTTTTCTGTAAGGGAAAAAATGGAGCAAAGAAAGAGAACATGGTAAGGACATAATGATTTTGAAAGAAGGTACGTACTATACGTGGATCATCAAAATTTATACAATATTTTTTGATAGGCTAGAAAAATGTTGATAAAAAGTATTTCATACAAAATAACAAATAATGCTTCATTGACTAAATAAATAATTTTTGGGTTTTTTCCAAAAATGACCGAGATGTGCAGCCTAAAGTTGAACAATGAAATTTAACATATGACATCTTTTCTAAACTAGCCGTAATCGAAATTCCAACAAGTTGGAAAACAAACTTCCCTAATATAAACACTATTAAAATAACATACCTCCCAAACATGTTTATGAGTGAAGCTCCGTTTGCAAAAACGGCATGTGTGAAGCCCTTTCCCGGTGTGGATATTAATATGTTGTCTCATGTTGTAATTTGTAGTGTAATGCTTGCCACATCTGACACAAATGAATCTCGTTTGTCCATTTTCGAGCTGTCTTAAGCAGTAGCCTACATTCTTCTCTTCCTCCGTTGGTGGAGGCTGAATTGCAGACTTATTAATGACGTTATTGGAGTTATTATCTGGAATGTAATCATCACTAAAGTTCATTTCTTCAGAAGAGTCTTCAAACTCATTGTTGGTATATTCGGATTTAACTGATTGTGTTGAAAGAGGTTTAAGTGTGGGCAATGAGCGTATTTCATCTTCCTCTTTAGGAGATTCTGAGGTTTTAAATAAATCCTCGTTAGCAGAACAGGTCTTAATATGCTGAACTAGTACCATACGACTCATAAATGCATTTTCGCAATATCTGCAGCTATATTTAAACTCTTCACTGTGCGTTTTGATGTGCAACTAAAAACAAGAAGAAAAGAAAAGGAATGCGATATATAATGTTATGTTTATGATGACAGGTGTTACGTCGGTATATGGAATAAGTTATAACTTATTCCATATTCATCTTACCTCAAAGTTTTTAAAATCCGAGAATACCTTTTCACAAAAGCGACAATTATAGATATTTTCATCGTAGTGGATGTTAATATGTATTTTAACTTGACTTTCAGATGCAAATATTTTACCACAAAAGAGGCACATGGCCTTGAGTCGTGAAGTGAAGTAAAAAACGAAATATCCTTTTTGATAATCTTCTTTTTGTACAGACTTTGGAATGTTCACATGGTCCGATAAATGGTTGAATAAATATTCCTGCTGCTTAAACTTGGCTGAGCAGAAGCTGCAGGTGTAAATAGTTATTGCGGATACAAAATGACGAGGAGGAGTGGGTTTTTGGGCTAGAGATTTGGAATATTCTTTAGGATACTCTGTTTTTGAATGTTCTTCCTTTGATATTATTAACTGCTTATCAGGTGTCTGTTGGGGTTCTGATAGAGAAGTTCTATTAATATTAGAGATAGGAGTATTGTTGTTATTGGTGAACTCTTCATAATCAATAATGTCTGGCTCTATTTGAATTTCCTCTAAATCCTCAACAGAGAAGTCATCCTCATTACAGGTTTCCACTGAGATAATTTGTGGTCCGAATGAACTTTCAGACTCTGACTCTGAGGAAATAATATCTTCTTCCGCATTTTCAGTGTAAATTTCATTTGTTTTAAATTCTTTAATCTGATCACTAATTTCATGCAGGGGTAGAGGCTCAGTTGGTAAAGATATTTGAAGATCTGGACTAGCAGTGTTGTTGTTGTTATTTAACAAGTCGTTATTGTTGTTGAGTAAGAGTTTAATAGTAGAGGTTTTGAAAGAACGGCATTTTTTCTGGTGTGCTGAGCAATTGCTTCGATCGCTGAATGGCCTACCACACCTATTGCAAGGAAAAGGTTTTTCCCCTGTGTGTGTTCGAAGATGTGACTCGTATACATGTTTGTGAGCGAAAAATCGTCCACAAAATTTGCAGGAATGAACATTTCTACCCAAATGTAGATTCATATGCATTCGTATGTTGTATCGACTTGTATAGGCTTTACAGCAAATGAGACATATGTAGCGTGTAGTGTAGTCAGACATTCGATGAATCATAAATTGTTGGTTACTCTCATCAGTGGTTGGTGATCGAGGGAGATCTTTGACTATGTTGTTGAATCTATGATTATTGAGAGATTCTGCCCATTCATTATTGGATTTATCAACATCATCGTCGTCTTCCATAATGAGCATTGGGTCTTCTTCTTCCATTTCCTCATCTGATTCTTCATTTTTAAATGACTCCGTTGACCCATCAATGCAGTGCTGTTTGAGAATGTGTGTCCCTAGGTCTTTTGGATTTTCGAATTGAGTTTTGCAAATGGAACAAGGGTATGAGGAGGAGTCGTCTGCCATTGTTATGATTGGTGATGATGAGTTTGATGAACTCTTATCATCTACCTTTCGAAAAAGGGACTGAATAATAAATTGTATTGTTATACATATATTTTACCAAGTTTTCAATAGAAAAGGGAAAAGACAGGGGGCTTTTCAAAATCTAGCTGCCTATACCAATAAGGAACGGTTTCCCCCTCCCTTCTACAACGGTTGAAGGAAGGGGGAAAATCGATAAGCTTTTCCATACGCGCTTTGGTTTCCCTGCTTTGAGGGACCAAGGAGAGCGCTCTTTTTCTTGAGCAAAAGAGGTCTTCTAAAAGAAAAAATAGAAAGCAGAGCACAGGTTTATTGCTGATATATGTTTATTTCTTCTCTTTTCATCACTTAAAACGCATAACAGCTGCAGAAAACATGTATATATATATACATACAGTATGCTATGGTATATGTACATTCTGCTATAAAATTAGAAAGGTCCCCCTCAGAATTGTCATTATAAAACTCTACATGTTATGCGAATACCGCGTTGCGATATGCCATTCTGGTATGCGTATCTACACGAAATGCTTTAGGAGAAATAGGAGAGTGAGGAGGAAGATTGAAGTAAGGGAGCAGGGAGGGAAAGCCACTGGCTAGCTCCTTCAAAAAGTACGTACATAGCCAGTGAAGAAGGAAACACTGTTTTTAAAGAACCTCAACAGTCCTTTTGCTACATGAAACAATGAAAGGGCCTCTTCAACCTCTGATAATGAGGCTTTCTTATCTCTTATATGTGTTAAATCTACAACATGTGTAGTATTACGTACATAAGTAACATAAATAATATTAAATTTGCTAAAAATGGAAACATGTACGTACGAATAAAATAACAAATTATAAATATAAAGAAACGAACGAACGAACGAAGGTCAACGCTTCTGCTTTATTCTTGATAAAAGTATATTCTTTTTCAAAGCAGGAGCGGAACAAGTTTCAAATTCTAATGAAAAATTTCCTCTCATCATTCTTGCTCCATTAATATGTTGAGTGTGATTCGTTTGATACCCTCCTATCGCCTTTATAAGATTGATGAGGTGGAGGAGTACAATCGAAGCAATCCCTATATTCGCACCGGCTACAGAGGGAATCTTGATTGGACTGACTGCCTCAAGAGTATATTTGCCTTTCACAATGAAACCCTCAACATTTGGACTCACTTATTTGGATTCTTTATTTTTGTTGGACTTTTTGTTCGGGAAATTCTGTTCCCAGACCCAAATGTGCACTTTGGGGATTGGATGATCCTTGTGGGGATCATTGTGTCATATCAAGCAACAATGATACTCTCAGCTCTTTTTCATGTATTCTCTTGTCATTCAAAATCTGTTTCTCAAAACTGTCTATCTCTGGACTTGCTCGGGATTTCTCTGTGCCTTCTTTCTACGTATCTCTCTGGGATTTACTACGCTTTTTATTGTGACCTCTTTTGGAGAAATTTCTACTTAACCACTGTTGGTGGCATATTTATCATCGCAAGTGCTGCTCAACTATGGCCAAAAATTACGCAAGACGAATATGCCTTTTATAGGAATGTTGACTGACGGCAACGACTAGTACAATTGTTTATCAAATTCTATTTTTTTTTTGTTGAGTTATTGACATTGTGGATAAAAATGATCTTGCGTAATACCTTGAGTGTTGAAGCAAATATTATTTTTTCCTCCACTGTTTTTATAAGTCAGTTCAAATCTCTTGGATTAATTAATTAATTATCCACAGCAATCCTATGTAGTAGTTGCCGTCATCTTTTTATTCATTCTATTCAGGATAGGATTATTTACATTGTGGGCACTCTACGGATTCTTACCGACAATTCATTGGGCCTATTTGAAAGGAATAAATGACATGATGGTATATGCCTTACTTCCTCGAATTTTCCTCATGTATGGTATATGTGGCCTAGCCCTTTTCTTTTATGTGTCTAAAATGCCTGAAAGGTGTCTACCACCGGGTATAGTAGACATCATTGGACATTCACATCAATGGTGGCACGCTTTTATCTTTTTGGCTCTGTTATTTTGGCATAACACGGGTTTCAATTTCAGAATACTCAGAAATAAGAACGGATGCTCTAGTGTTCAAAACGAGGATCTCAGTCTTCTTGAGATATGGCCTTTTCATCATCATTTATCGTAATGCACATTTGTCAATTGTCACGATCTTTACCTGTCTCTAACTTTGAATGTATCTTATTGTCAGTCGTTTTATTAAAATTTAATCTATAAGAAAGTTTTGATCATTTCCATGAGTCTCTAATGGATTGACCTTATTGTGGTGGATTATTATTTATAAATAATATCGATGTGTATGTAGAGTGTTCAGTATACTATACAGTCAGTTATATACCTCAAATAATCCTGCTATATGTATTTCTTTCTTTTATCAATAAAAGAGGCTAACACAAAAAGAATTAAAAACCTATGTACATATAATGTTGGTCTTTATCTTATTAGGATATGGCGTTGTTTCTTTCAATCTATGTAAGGTAGCCCAGCTATTCTGTGTGTCCATGGTGGTGCTGCATTTTATTGTACATGTTGTAGATCTCACATTATCATTAGAAAATGTGTGTTCCCCTTCCTCCCGTGGCAGGAGCATATAATATATTGAGCTTTCTTTAGTTACTCACTGTCACACAAAGAGAATTAAAGTTTTATTTTATAATGAACGCCTGCCACGTAATCTGCTTGCTAACATTTTTAAAGGGTACATATTTTCGAATTGGTCTATTTTTGAATAGCATTATGAAAATAATCGATTTATATGTATTATGAAGTACTTACGACATACTTATGTAATATGTTGTCATTTCTTTCCATAACTTTTTCTCACTGCATGTATTATTTAGTCAGGATGAATACAGTCAGGTGTACATAATTTAAGTCGAATTGCATGTATTGATTAAGCACAGGGGATATTTACAACATAATAATATGTTAACAAAACGAGTTTAATTAACATGCATTGATCCAGAGAGCATTTCGTTAAAGAAACACTCTTTTCTTTTTTATCATCAAAATCATCGATTTAAATAACATGATGATTGGCCATATTTTTATCTGATAATACTACTAAATATATATTCTCCCAGCTCCGTCCCCTGCTGCACACTCCCTCCTCCCATCAACATATTATTTAATATTCAATCTGTTTTATCTCCCACCTGATAAGGGACCTGCTTTATTTATCAGCTATCACTATTATTCTTTATGAGATCCCTTCACGATCAGTAATTGATCAAAGTAATCAATACATGAGTGGACAATAGAAATTGAATCTTATTTTCCTTACAGATGACTATGTCATATTGATTATAATATATACTATTTACTCCCTTGGATAAGGAATATGTCGCCGACGCTGACGAACAAAAGAGGGAAAAGTTCATTCACCAGGACACCCTTTTATACATGGGTCCCTATATACTACATATGTATGTTAATAACTCTATGATCAAATGTTTTATACTGTGTTGTGTATGATTTTTCAATGAAAATCCAAAGAATCAGTATTATTTATTGTGACCACCATCTTATTATAAAATTGAATTCAATAATGCACAAAAGGAGAAAAGTAATAACTATGTACAAGGAATGAATATATTCTTATATGATTATATATAAAAAAAAAGACTCATGTTGATGATTTCTTGAGCGAAGTTGAAATAGGAAAAAAAGAAATGACGAATTGCAAAAGAAACAATCTCTAAGAGTTACAAATCGCTCTGATTCATATTATAACAGTTAAGCCGAAATTGACAGAATTATGTCTTCATGTGTATGTATATACATAATATCACAATGTAATTTTCTTAACAAGGATATAATTATAATATACTAAGTAAGTGTTATATTTGTTTTGGTTTAAAAGTACTTTTTGATAATTAATTAATTTGTCCATCTTTTTCAATATGCATGTCATTGGATATACATACGTATTATTAACTATGAATATAGCTAGATCTGTAAGTAGATGATTAAACAAAAAAAAATCTTTAACAAGTTTGATTTAACATTAATCTCAATATTAACAAAATATATTAGACAAAAACAATACACTTTTTCTATTTTCTGCTGTACACCCCATTTTCAATCATAAATGTATGTAGTATATATACTAATAATATTAACAAAAATTAAATCATTACAGAACTTGGAAAAAATAAGCTTCATAACGTTTTTCTGATGTGAGTGTTCTTTTTTTTTCTTTTTTTGGAAAGCTAGAGAATTATTATTATGATCATTTATTATCAGCATTATTTTAAAAAGTCGTCCACGTCCGCGAATGCACAAGTTCCAAGATCATTGTCTGCCATGATTTTCACTAGTTTCTTAATGTGTCCAAGACTGATTTCCAGAGGGGGTTTACCGGGGAGAGATTTGGATTCTAGAATGGCAGAATTAAGAGTCGTACAAATACTTTCCCTTTGGGAAGAATCCAATTGCCAACCAACAGGGCTTTCCCAGGGGTCAACATAGGCAAGTAAGGAAAAGGCATCTTGGAGCATTTTTGTATTTTCTTCATTCTTTCCATTCGTGGTTTCTAGCTCAGTAAGCATGGTTTGAAGGCATCGTCCAAAATGAATCAATCTTTCTAATCTATGTGGATTTGAAGCTAATGAGGGAGGATCCACATCCATTTTATTATTGTCATCAGTCGAGCCGTTGGAAGCAGAATTATTTCCATTGCTAGTAGATTCTTCATCAATTCCACCAACCATTTCAATAAAATGTCTTACTTTTAAGATGAATTTGAGCGTAGGACGGCTCTCTAAGAGACCAGGATAGAGTTTGTCCGTGAGTCGTATAGCTTCTCCCAATCTACCCGCAAGAACTAATTTTCTTACTGCCTGTCTATTTTTCACACTAGATAAGTCCTCGGATATCTGTTGACCAGTTCCTCGGACAAAGGATTCCGCTGTAGCACAATATCCGTGATGGACTAAATAACTAGACACCATTTTTTGTAAAATTTGTTGCCATTCTCCATGGCGACCAGGAACAGGAAAATCTGAAATAATTCGATGCATACGACTACGGTACTCAAACATCTCTCCCTCTATATCAAAAAGAAAAGGTTCTTGTCCGAAATTCGTATCCACAACTTCACCAGGTGTTTGAAGACCCACAGTTGGGTACATATTCGATGGAATGTCCGTAAAGGCAATACCCAAATGATGGCCGTTTTTAGTATAAAAACAAGATCCATCAATAAGATTAACACCACAGCCAATAACATCTCCAGTCGTAAAAGTTGGACCGTAGGACTGTCCCGTTCCTGAACTACAAAAACTATGCCCATCATCTCCATGGTAACCATAGGAATTTTTATCCCAACCAGGCAGTCTATTTAAATTAACACCCTGTGCACTAAGTCCAACGCCCATGTAACCATCACGGCCTTTGGACACTATCTTTACTTCAAAGTAATATATGCCACATGATGCGGGGATACTGTGAGTTGCTCGAACAGAACTTGCATCCTAAATAAAATCAGTGTAATTAATTATTATCATATCAAAATAGGAATTTAATAATGTTTGGGGTTGAATTTTTTAAATATAGAAATAATCTTAAAAATATCTTAATCTATAATATTGCAAAAAATAATTAATTCTTGATGATTCCTCTTATTTTTGTAGACTCATAAATTAAAGTATGTATCTGTCAAAAGAAGACAAAAAAAAATAGGATGTCAAAGGTAATTTGTTGTGTAGAACGATTTGACTTTTTAATGCGTAGTTCATCAACTCCCTCCCCCTCATCCCTCAAAACCCTTTCAACAAAGATTCCTTTTTACGAGATTTACGAATGGAATAAAGAAACAAGGACTTCGAGAGCTCAAGAGCCCTGAACGAAAAAAAAAAAAATAAGAAGAGGAAAATATTTGGAAATGCCTTGTGATTTTTCCCATGTCCTTTGTAGTGAACTCGTAGATTGTTTTGTGAGAGTCCAGTGAAGTTATATTTATCCTTGGTGGACCATGATCTGGGCAAAGGTGTTTCAAACTCGTTCACCATAGGATAAAGGATTTTAAGCCTCTCATCCATCGTTAACCTCGGATCTTGACTTGTGCCCATCATTCTCCTCACATTACCACTCATCGAAGTCCTCCCTCTTGAATTCTCAAACTAAACCTATCGGCTATCCTCGCACATAGACTAGAAATCCACGTTCAAATGAAAAGAAAGACACTCCGCTACCTAGAGCACCTCTCTTGCTTTCACACTCACCTCTTTTCGATCATTTCTTTCATAGATTTTTCTCTTCCCTCACTGGATCACTGAGCAGGTCTCGGCGCATTTGGTCCGCGCTTTTCTTTACTTAGTCACATTCAGGGCTCTAGCTTAGTAGTCATAGAGCTGGTCCAAAGAAATGCCTTCTGTCAAAACCTCATTTCTAAGCTTAGCTCAAATCATTCTATAGAATCCTAGAATTATCTGGTCTCCAACCATTTTTATATTCCAATGGGGATTTAACCATACACTGAGAAAAGAAATGGAGATATTTATCATTTGATTTCCTCAAACTCCACTCTATGTATCACTACAAAATTTTTCCTACATAATTAAAAGTCTCTGGATCACGGTGTAGCAGCTCATCTCAGCTCAACTCGTTTGCCCCTTTAGTTCTAATAGACATATTAGTCTTTTATTTATATGATGGAATGAATAACAATTCCTCTTTACTCCTCCTATTTTTCAGCAAATAACAAACAACAAAGGAAAGAATTAAGAAATCGTCGGATCCCAAGATGAAGGGCAAGGATGTGTCGTCAGAAAAGCCTGGTCCCGAGAAGAGAGACTCATTGCCTTCAACAGCGGATAAGGAGAATCTCAAAAATTCTGAGGAGACACTTTTAGAAATAGGCGCGAATTTAAATGTAAGTCTGAGTGACGTAGTTGGTTTGACACTGGAGAGGCTTTTAAGCTACAAGTCACGTGTTTTCATGACGTCTCCTTATTGAAGGCTATTGTCCTTTAAGTTGAAGGAATGACTAATGTCCAAATGTCAATTTTCTTATCCAGGTTCGTCGATCCGATGGGTCTTGGTATCCAGCAGAGGTCATACAGCGGCGGTTTAATGATAGTATCAGTAGTAATGAGTACTATGTCCATTATGAGGGTTTTAACCGCCGCTTGGATGAGTGGGTTCCGCGAAGTCGTATTCGAAGTTCCAATGATACAGAGGTAACGCCATTTATTCGAGGGGAAAGAGGACAAGAGTGACTCTTCCGTGATAATCCAACTTTATTTTGAATTTATAGATCAACCAGGAAATTTTAGAGGGCAACGAGCGTAAAATAACAAGGAATCAAAAAAGAAAACACGATGAGATCAATCACGTACAAAGAACATATGCGGAAATGGATCCCACAACTGCTGCTCTAGAAAAAGAGCATGAAGCTTTGACTAAAGTCAAATACATTGATCGGATTCAATTCGGAAAATACGAAATTGATACATGGTACTTCTCTCCATATCCAGAAGAATATGGAAAACAGCCAAAATTATGGATATGTCAATACTGCTTAAAGTATATGAAATTCGAAAAAACTTACAGGTTTGCTATTTAAAGGCTTCAATTCATTCCAAGTTTCATCTCTAAATTATTTGTTTAGGTATCATACAACTCAATGTTTCAATCGGCAACCTCCTGGCAAAGAAATTTATCGTAAAGGAACCCTATCCATCTTCGAAACAGATGGCAAGGACTTCAAATTGTACTGTCAGAACTTATGTCTTTTGGCCAAATTATTTTTGGATCACAAAACTTTGTATTTTGATGTGGAGCCCTTTTTATTTTACATTCTGTGTGAAATAAATCGTTTTGGAGCTCATGTCGTGGGCTATTTCTCAAAGGAAAAAGAGTCTCCTGATGGTATGACAAGATAATCCCTTAACCATATATTTCCACTTAAAATACATGACGTGTTTTTATATTTTAAGGAAACAATGTTGCCTGTATACTAACCCTACCACCTCATCAGAGAAAAGGATATGGAAAACTATTGATTGCATTTAGTTACGAGCTTTCCAAAATTGAAGGAGTGCAAGGAAGTCCTGAAAAACCGTTATCGGATCTTGGCAAATTAAGCTATAGGTCCTATTGGTCATGGATACTTTTAGAAATCCTCAGAGATTTCAGAGGAACTTTGAGTATCAAAGACTTGAGTGCAATGACGGCAATTACTCAGCATGATATTATTACTACTTTACAGTCTCTCAATTTAGTCAAATACTGGAAGGGTCAGCATGTGATATGTGTCACCCCAAAACTTGTTGAAGAACATTTAAAATCTTCAGAATATAAGAGACCACTCCTAACTGTGGATTCCTCCTGCCTTCAGTGGACACCTCCTAAAAAGGCTAATAAAGTGAAGAAAACTGGACATTAAGATTTTTTTGGATTGACTATCAGCTATTGTCATGATTGAAATCATATGATCTTTAACTAAGATTTTTGCTTGATTATTGCTCGCATGCATACAGTTCTGAGTTTAGGCGTGATGTACATACTACATTTTTTATTTACAAAAGAAGAGTACATGGAAGTTATTATTATAATAATATCGGACTTCCTTTACTTTATGTTATCCTAAAGGACCAAATAAGATATACACCAAACAGATTTTCCTTTAATCGATATCAAATACACATAGAAAGATCTCAGAATCCAACTTTGCTCATGGGAAATTTATCTCTTCTTCAATATTCTTTGTAGAGTACATCAAAGTGTCAATTAATTTATATTAATTATATGCTATGAAAAATTTACAGATGACTCAAATACTTTTTTTTTAATTACGCATCCCCTAAGCTATATACATTAATGTAACATACTGCAAGGTATTGTCTCCTCCGATTTTTTAATTAGGAGTAATTTTAGCGTTTAAAAGAAACCCTTACAAAAACTTAAGAAATTGAAAAAGTAAAATATATAATTGTTAGAAAAGAAATTGCGCAATTCTCCTTATGGTTTGAGTTGCTTTATTATGGACAACTAACTTTAATTACAATTAAAAATCCATATTTGAAGTTCATAATTTGATTAATTTAATTATGTGTGGATGCTGACAATGATCCTGCGTTATTTGTATACTCATCGCGCGTTCACACGTGATGAATAGTTGTTCTTAACTATTTATGGAGTGACTGATCATAATATTACTAAGTTTCATTTCAGAGATGGGACTAGGAATTGGGATTAGATTTGGACTCCGAAGTTATTTCATTTTTTTTGTCCACTACAAATATACAACTTAAAATGTATTTTTTATTTTCTGAGGACTTGGAATGGACTCAATAAAAAAAATGACTTTTTCCTAACTGGTTCATTTTACATGTTATATATGTCGCAGTGGATTCGAGTATATTTACTTTTGAAGAGGAAATTGAAACTTTCGGGGATATATTATATATGTAGCGTTAAATTACACTGTTAAATATGACCGGTTCTCCCCTTAAGGACTTTAGTGTTTAATAATGATGTTAGTCAGTTTTATGGATCTAAAGAAGTAAGAGTTCTTATTGAAACTGGACAACTGGGGACTCCGACCTAATGGATAGAAGCGGGCAAGTCGTATAAGTCCCTCAGTTGCAGGCCAAGTTAAAATAATAGAGTTTTAGCAAGACAAACCCAAGTCCTGGTTTATCCTACTTGAGGCTCAATTTGCATTGTGTAAGGTCTCAGAAGAGGCAGCAAAATAATATGGTTGTGGACGACAATTTTCTTGAATACTTTCGACGACGAGGAGGAAAGTTGGGGCGATACTCTTTACTCCAACCTAAAGTGCTTAAGGGGAGAACCGGTCATATTTACCGGTGTAGCTAATCGCAACATATACCTAAATTTTTAAGGTGAAAGATAGTGATTTAAAGAATCCGTATTCAAATAATACATAACTACAAAATATATTAGACAAACAGAAACATTTATTCTTTTCGACGATTTAAATAACTATCAACTCATTTCTACATCGTTTCAAATGTTTGTATAATGAATCGCTTAAAACATGTTTGAGTTACTTTATCTAGACTAAAAGTGTGTGTGAGAGAGAGATAGTGAAGGATTCTAGATTTAGTTTTTTCCCTTGGCAAAGTGGGCATCCAAATTGATGGTAGCAATCTTCTTTTCATCATGGGGATAATGAGTGGGATTATTGACGTCAATGCTCAACCAGGGTACAGCTTCGAGTGCCTCTTCTCGGTTCATCTCCTCAAGAGGAATCATTTTCTCCCAGTTCTTTTTCTCAGCCTCAATACTGACTTTTCGAGCATTACTCTCAGCCACTAAAGACTCAAACTTGCTCTTGGCTTGATTTGCTTCAGCATCGATGCTAGAAGTGATTTTATCTGCAGGGAAGGGGATTTTGAGGGCTCCCCATTGCTTCTCAAAGTTGTCAACCATGCCTAAAAGTGTATTGAGAATGTGTTAATTCCATGTGATGGGTCTTTACTATGTAAATACCTACCAGCAACGGCGATCTTATTCCTGTAATTGGCAAATTCAATTTGAGGGAGTTCGGCGGGGAGAGCATTGATTGTACGAACAAGGGCATACTGTTTGCTCTTCAGAGCATTAAAAGAAGCCCTTTGACCAGTAGGAATCTTCTTTGCGAACTCAGCCCAATCGATGGAAGTGGAGGAGATCCGTCTGGCAGCCATATTTGAGGAATAAATAAGTGGATGTCTCACTACGGAACAGCTGAAGAAGTGAGTAGCAGCAGTGATGTAAAAGAGAAAAGAAGAAAGGAGCAGGCGATTTGTATGACGTCATTGTAGAACGTTATAGGGATCCGTCATATTGTAACAAAAGTAACGATTACCAACATCTAGCTAGATGTCGTTACATATATAATATATATATCATAAAAGTATATTATGATTGGATTAATTATTCACTAACTAGTGAATAATCAAGTCATTTTTATTATATCTTAATAGAGCGTTTTCACTGACGTCCTAAATTGCATCATAGTTGATGGAGACACCATCTTGGGGGCTTAAAGTTGATATTTTCAATACATAAAATGGACAAATTTCCAACTAATCCTGATTAAACTCCATCAAATGGATTTAATAATAAAGAAGACTTAATACCTGTTTGAATATTGCTTGATGGGAATGATAAACACTGATATTCTAATACAATCAAAGTAATAAGTACTGAAAATCCCAAATGAAATTTGATTTGTACAACTTTTTTTGTGATCGATTAGGGACGAGAATTGTAAAGTAATTCGATAAAAAAAAATTATTCTTTCCATCAAGATAGTTAATTTTTATTTACAATATGGAAATTGTAAATAAGATTGTACAACAATTTACATTTTAAGGTCACATCATAGTTGTCCATGAGCATAGAGATAAAATACATTTTAACTCTAAGCCCATGAGGCATTTCTTCATTTTCTATAATAATAAAACAAATTTTGTACGTGTGTACGGACATTATTGGGTAATATCAACCTTGCTTCATTCAATCTAAGAGAATTATGGCGTCATGAGTATTTTGTCAATTGATACAATTTTACTGAATTGAGTCTAACATTTCTTCTTTTACAAAAAAAAATCTTGGTATTTACCGTGAAAAAGTCTTTAAAAAGTAACACTGATGTAACTATAGCGCCATCTAGCAAGTAAAGTATAATATGCATGTAATCTGTACTGTCATTTTTGCTGATAAAAAAAGAAAAACAGAGATCGTTACATATAAAAAATAATGAATATGACTTTAGATGAGATTTAACAGCAATCCTTTTTATGTAAAGCACAGCCAATGAGCGTTCTAAGGACTAAAGTACTCCCTGGCTCATCACATATTAAACAAAATTCTTAAGTTGCTACTATTATACTTTGATTCTGGAGAAGAGAACATCTAGGTATTGAGTAGCTACGTGTAAGTGTTCTCATGAATCACAGTGAGTAACACCGAATCTATTTTGGGAGAGTTATTTTCTATATTATTAAAGCAAATTTGTCTGTTAGTCGACGCCTAATTACTCCAGTTACTACCAATACTATAAAGTACAACTAGGTAAGAAAGGGATTTATTCCTAGATGAAAATGATATAATAATAGAAGAGCTTTTTGTTGTGGGCATTACCTGAATATATGTATTTTTTTTAAATTTTCAAATGCTATTGTTGCTATTCTTATATTCTTGAAGAGAGAACATATAAGTATTAAGTAATAACTAGTAGGTGTAAGTTGATAAGTACCATTGATGGTTTGTTGCGGAGTTATATGTGTAAGTCTTGGTTGGACTTGGAGTAGAATTGAGGATCGAAATTGCTGTAATTCCTGCCTATAACATTGCTAGAGACGGAGTGGGATTTGAGTTTATTTCCTTCTTCACATTGCTGCTCGCAGCTAATTTAATGAAACGTTATGACAGCTAAAATGCACTTCTCCCCAACATTCCTCAAATTGTTAGGTTGACCAGGTTTTTTTTAAACTTCCCAGCTGATAGTATTATTTACATCTGACAATGAGTATATTTTGGAAAGACAATAAGGTTGAAGTCGTATTTATTGGTGGTTTGTTACTAGTTCATTATTATTCTAAATATGAATGAAAAGGGGTTTTTATTGTTATAAAAGTTGGTTGTGTAGGCGACCTAAATGGCCGACATTTTCAATGATGACGTCCCATGAAAACGCTCTATATACCCAAAGAAATTAAAAAACCTTATATCAGGGGCGTCCGCAGGGGGTGGGCTGGAGCCCCCTCCCAAATTAAGGGATTTTTGCTTGTTTCTAGAAAATTTAATTTTCTGTCAATAACTATGGATTTTTGAAATTTTTCTCCAAAAAATGTATTATTTAAAATTTTGTTTCAAAAAATTGTATTTTTTTATATTTTTTTTTTTTCAAAAAAGATTTAATTATTTTGTTTAATAATATTTACTAATGCACTGAATCTACTTTTTATGCCCCAAGCGCTAGATCTTGTCTGTAAATGTATATAAATTTATGTAATACCTTGAGAATTTACTATATATTATTTTCCAGAAATATTGGCTTTACTGCTATACTCCCTGGCGCATTGGACCAAAAACATCAGAAGCCTATAATGAGTGATACTATAGACTGGACAATTTTTTATCCGAGCTAACCATTTATTTAGCTCTGTTTTGCTATTAATTCCTTCCCAAAAAATCTTTATTAGGGCCTGGTGAACTCATTTTTCAAGCTAAGCACTTCAAGTTGCAGACAAGTGCCGAATGTTATAAGGTAAATATTATTATATCAAATATATTTCTTTAAAACAACAAAGTTGGGGGAGAATTGTATATATAGATGCTTCCAAGACAACCTTCTGCTTAGAACCAAAAAAATGTAGCTTGTGTTCAATGGAGTATCTGATAAAAATCAGCTTAATCCTTTGAACTCTTATGGGGTTTATAGCTAATAAATACACAGAAGTCTATTAATGTAATTATTTAATATATGAATCAGTTTATGTTTAGATATTGAACCGTGGGTTGAATCACAATAGACGCAAAAATAAAAAAAAGTTGAAATTCATCCGCGAAAGGGAGCTGGCAATTTTAATATGATTCCATTTTGATTTCCAAAAAAATAACTATAGGAAAGAATTGAATAATTAAATTTACGATGTTTTCTAAATAGACTCAGACTTTAAGAGTCAAACCACTCAGCTTTTGATGGTTATCAAAGAGATGATTGAAGTTTTCTCGAACCAAATTTTTCAAAAAGTTTGCAGTATGTAGTGTTTCTTGAATCTCAGGGATGCGGCGGTGGATAAATTAAACTTGCCTCGGAGACCAGGAGTTCACCTATACAACCTTTGTGTCAGGGTGTATTATAGCATATTAGAAGGGTTACTTGTTGCTTAGAACCGCAGCGGGGGTGGAGTTTATACTCCCCTGGGGCCCAGCACTTTACCTGTACAACCTGAGGGCTGATGTGTATTTTGGGATATTGGAAGGGTTCTTCGATGTTCAGGGAAGCGACAGCGAATAAATTTATCTTTGCTTGGGATACAGAAGCTCACATACACTGCATGTGGGCGAGGGTGTGTTATAACATATTAGAAGGGTTCTATCCTGGCATGTTTTTTCATCATTCAATAGTTTTATCTCCCGAATATAACATAAATTGCAACGAAATTGCGCACAATAATATTCATATTGTCTTGAAATAAAATTACTCACTATCATATTGCTTACAATGATGTTGCTTCACGATGACATTGCCCACAACGGTTTTGTCTCACAATGATAATGTACGTTACCACGCAATGATATTGCCCCAACGATTTTATCTGCGACGTTTTTAACACAATCATTTTACCTTATATTGTCAAATTCATCTAGATGAATAAATTATACCATTTTAATATTATTATTGACCAACTTTAAAATAAAAAAAAAAAAACTTTGAAAACAAATAAAGTTTATATCAGTGATCTTTTTCTGATTATAGCTCATTTAAGGGGTCATCGGATCGGAAAAGTTTTGAAGGACCTTGTTCTAAATGCAGGCATAAGTGAATATACAAGTATAGGTATGTAGACAAGGTCGACTCTATATGGATATAGGCAAATATTAAGAGCCAAATTAGAAATCCCCAAAAATAGTAGAAGGTGTAAAATAAAATCTTAACTAGTGGAGAGTTGGCCCTTGTATGTACATCACACATCGACATGAATTAATGATTATATATATAGCCTCAACAAAGGACCAGCTATCACGGTATTATCTCATTCACATGAGCATTTACACTGTATATTTTGTATGTTGTCGATTTTTCTACGACTCATGCCCCTTATTATTGTTCTCAAAAAAAAGTCAAAGTCTAGTTTCAGGTCTTTGCTCATAAGTCTATGTCCTTACATATTTTTATCAAATTCAGGCTGAGTACTCAGAATTATTTTGTATTCATTTCAAGTCTACCTTTATTATAATGTTAATGCTTTTCTTGGGATTAGTAAAAATAGCTTTAGAGTTCAAGTAAAGTCGCAGCAGTAGGTATCGAGTCTTTGATTGTGATATCAAGTCTAAGTCGAGTTGTAATTCTCCATCTTTTCTAAGTGCTACCAACTGATTTTGGTCTCCTTTTTTTGAAGGAGGAAAGGTGGTTGAGACTTGAGAGGTACAATAAAGATAACATTAGGATACCTATATCAAAATACTGGATGAATCTAATTAATGCGAAATATGCATTAGAACAGTCTCCAATTAACTCCATCATGTAATAGTTTAAAGCATAATTGAGACTGTTTATGTTCAATCCATTGAGTGAAATGAAAGGATGATAACTTTAATCATTTTATGTGCTTAGGATCATTGTGTAGATAAGGTATTGATTTCATACAACGGGAAGAAGGTATGAATATATACTTTACAATCTCATGGTTAAATTCTGTAGACAAAGCAATGAAAATTATTAGATGGCATAATAATGATGATTATAAAAGAATCAAAGTCTTAAGTAGGTATTAAAACATTGCATCTATTACCTCATTCATATAATATGTAACTATTTATATTGAATATGTGTCTATATATTTGCAGTCGGTAATTTCTACCTTGAGTTTTGAGTAACTTTGATTTTTCGACACCGAAAGTCCATCTTCAATTTGTATCATGTCTTGGATTGGTTGTAAGATTCCTTGCTCTCAGTTTTAGTCACTCCAAAGCGTGTTCGGTAGTGATGGGTTCTTGTTGACGTCACTCAACTTTATTTCTTCTTTGTTCAATCATGTTTAGTACTGACAGTCCTTAAGACACTGGTCACAAAGACCGATAGGACTGGTCCTAAGACTGAACTGAACTGGACCGAAAGATGAACATAATCAGTTGATAGTTAGCCAATACATCTCTCTATCTATGAAATTGTTATTCTTTAATAATATGGTTAAGAATTGTTCACAGCTTAAAAACAAGAATTAATTCAAATTTAACAAAAGAACATCCAGAAAAAGGATATGTTGATAAGGGGGAATAAGTAGCAAAATCGTAAGCTGATAACAAAATGCAGTGTAATTTTACACTTATATGAGATAACGCCATACTTATCTCCGTTATTTTCATCTGCTTCGCAGTAAATTCCATCGTCAGACTATGGAATAGTAAAAAAAAAACAATTGTATGCGCGTCTTAAAGTCACCTATTCTTTTATTATTGTTTCAAAACAAAGGAAAGTGTGGCTCGGGAGATTCCATATTTAATTCGTTTCGGGACGTTTAAATGATATAAATTATCATTCATCATAGGATACAAGTGTACTATCCCTGGATGAGGCATATCAAAGAAGCCTTGTCACCAACAGTGAATGACTTCATTTCTGTATCAAAAGATAAATCCCGTAATAAAGGAATATATCCGATGCGTCGCCCTCAAATTCTAAATTATGCACTTCCGTATTGCAATTTCTTACCGCGTAATTTTAGTAAACTATTTTGTATTCCTTTCTTTCACCAAAGTAATGATAAATTTATATGAAAAGAGCAAAGTTTATCTGTATGTATGTATGATAAACAGTCACCGGGTGCACTGTATAAAGTGTTTCCTCAAGGATAATAGAAATACAACGTTATATCATCATCAAGGTGAATATATGTACAGGTTTGTAGCCAAGGAAATTCTACGTTTTTTTTTATTATCAAGAAAAGAAGGAAAATCTAATGACGTCACAGTTGATACACAAGCACTCTGTCCCAGAGTCCTATAAGTAGAGTTACGTCACCTGGTTATCTGCTCTGACGATAGCTGACTTCCTCATGTCTTTGAGTCACGGTCCAAAACATTCAAAATTTAATATTATATTTTAGGTGAAGAATCCTACAAAGGCGATATATTTTGCTAAAATACCCCAATTATGCCCTCTTGTCGTGCGCCGTTGATTACAAGAATCTTTCTTGAGCTGAGGGGATGACACTTTTTTTTATTTTCAAGAGACAAATTTCCTGGAAGGCAATGTGCCCTAAAAATGAAATTAAATCTTAGGAAACCATAATATAATTCTCGATTTTGCACTAAATATTTTGAAGAAATAAGGAATTCCAACTCTCAAGCCATTCCAACATTGTTTAACATCTAAAACCTAAAGTTTTAAGGCTCACCAAAAACTCGAACAAACCCATTTTCATTCGGGAGAACAATGCTGATGCTAATAAAATTTAATAATTTAGGAAATCTCAAGGAACTTTTTTATTTCGAATTTCAGGTAAAAAAAGATCTCCACAATTTCAGGGTCATACATACTTTACTACTTATTTGGAACCTCCTACTTCCAAAAATAGAGAACTAGACTTAGTGGACATGAACCTAATTTCATGTATTACAGATATTTCTCCTGAGGTAAAACATCTGAAGGAAATAAATACCAACTTGGAGTCTATGAAGCAGAAATAAAGGAAATGTCTAAGTATGTTAGTGTAATAATGCACATACATTTACGAATGCAAACTGCGATTATCAAAGAAAATAGAATAGGTTTTTCTCCTTTTGAAATAATGTGTTTGCTAAATTAAGTAAGTTAAAGAAATTATTATCAAAGTAATCATTCCATTTTTTAATAATAATTAAGCTCAATAAAATTATTTATTTAGTATTCATATATTGTATTAAGCTCTTTTTTGGCCATTTGACATATGTCACAAGGGGGCGCTGAGATTTTGTGACGTAGGTCATCTTATATGGCTCTGCTCTGTCCTATATAATTGTAAAGTAATAATTTTAAAATCCAGAGTTAATTAATTGTAAGGTAACACAATTTAAGCGAATAAATTAAATAAATATAATTATAATTTATTTATAGTACACAATGGTAAACTTAGGAGCATGCCAAAAAGTATAAAAAGGAAAATATTTAACTTATATTGATATTAATATCTATAAAAATAAATCCTTTCCACTTATTTCGATTGTTATGAAACTTGACGATATCTTTGCTTCATATTTTATAGAATAATAAGATCAATTTCAGAGAACTAATTTTTTAAAAGAACTAACATTAATTTGCATATATTTTGTATATATTAATAATATAAGCATATTTTAATATATTTTATGTATATTATCTAATTTGCCATTTTATTACATAATATGAGAGTGGGTGAATAAAAGAATAGCAATAAGTAAACATTATAGCACCCACATATTTTTTTACATACATACATGAATAATAAATATTAATTTGTAAATTGACTAATGGGTCTAAGTTTTCTCAGATTAGCACTTGGGTTGTTCAGTTTCAGCTTTTTATGAAGGTTATTTACTCTAATTCTTGCCCTTGTTTTCACAAAGGATATGATGACTTCTTTAGGTCAGTTAGAATATAATTCAATTAGATGATTATACAGCCTTTCAAATACGTTTGGGTTAGTATCAATTGCGTCTTCATGGTTACAATGAAAAGCTTTGAAATACTATTGTTGACATTGGTAAAATTTTAAAAAATCACACGAGGGGATCGTAATTCCTTCCTTAGAGGCCAATTCAATCCAAGGGCTAGACGTTTCTTCATAAAATCCAAAGTCTTTTCCCTAGATTAGCAATTAATCCTGTAATATAAGATAGACCCTGGTCTATACAATCATTGAAAACTTGAAATGATTCTTTTGTATCTGCTGTAATTGCTTTTTCGGCTTCAAGGCCTTCAAGAAGTTCTCCATCTTCTAAATTTCCTATAATTCAATTACATCCTCATTTTCTTGTATATTTGACAAAAAAAGTGACTCGTTATTGATTTTGTAACTATTTCGCTATCATCCTCATCTGTTGTGCAAGACAAACATATTTTGATGTCATAGAGTATAAAAACCGTATATTAACACCATATCATACGAGAGATTATATGATTAATAGTAACAGTATATATTCTTTGCCGTCACTGGTAAAAAGCGTGGGGAAAATCAAACATCAGTCGAAAAAGCGTTACGTTATACGTATGTATTTCTGTTAAATTGATGCTCCATGATGTATATCATATACCAATACAGTCTACAAGAGAAAAAAAAAGGAGCATAATATGCAGAGAGTACGGTATAGAATTAATTAGATCTTACAGGCATTTAGTTCAACTCATATAAAAAAATAAAAAAAGGGAAATACTTTATATAAAATTTAAAAAAATGAAAGATACTTTAGATGAGAGTTAGCAACGAGATAAAGTACTCTCTGTCTCATCAAATCATATCAATAAAGCTGTTAATATTATTTTTTATTCTTGTGGAGAGACAGTGAGTAGCTACCCCTGCCAGATTGTGCTTACATGTGGAGGTGGGGGCAAATTATATAATTATGACGTCATGAGGGGTACCCAGGTAATTAATCTCTGAAAATAGAGAAATGTCATTTGATATCCATAGAGAAACTTACTCTAGACCGGCGATGTCTGCTGGACCGAATCCAGCCCACCTAGAAGTTTGGTACAGCTGGGAAATAAATTTGTATTATTAAAATAAACAAAAGAATTCACAGTAAAATATGTGATTCCTATATTGTCTGCTAGAGACGCAGTGTTTTAGTACTCATAGATAAAAATGAAAGCAACACTGAGGTGGAACTAACCCTAGTAGGTAATAGCATTCATTGAGTCTGTTTACTGTCTGTTTGGGGCAATTGCATTATTAATTTAACCTACATAAGCGAACTGTTTTTGTCAAAATCGAGAAAAGCGGACACTTAGAGTGTAGGATTTTTCAAGAAAAATATACATTTTCTTATATTTTTACAGAGATGAATGGAAAAACCGTGTTCATGGAATACCAGGAGCAAGTTTGGATGTTTAAAGAATATCATATTCCGTGTCTTTATGATGAAACTCAACATAGGTAAAAATAAAACAGCTTGCATGAAGAACTGAGATAACAAAAAAGTATATAAAAGTATGATGGGTCTGAGGAAACAACAATCTGTTTCCATCCGGAGTGAAGAATCAGTGATACTGCGGTGAAAGCCAGTTACATAATTGCAATAGCTGAATAGCTATTGCATCAATACTGAAGTGGTATATCCTGAGAAACGACATTCTTTAGGGAATAGAGTTGGACAGACTGTAGATTTATTGTTAGCTTTATGTTATTTTGTAATGACGCTACTTGCCAACCCGCTTGAGATCAGATAAAGCTGCATTTGGCACCCCAAACCCAAATGGGTTTAACACCCCCTACTCTAGAGTATCTTCAACAACAGGAAGGAATAGTATTTTATATTGTTGGATATATATCACAATCAATATCTAAAACTGGCTAACTCTGCACATCTCTCTTCTGCATATCTATCTCGAATTGTATGACCTTATATAAATAATGCTACTTTAAGTATCTTTAAAATTGCATTCTTTATTTAAGGTTTAGTAAGAAGGAGAGGCCTCAGTTATTCCATGGATTTAATTAATTTTGCATGTACGAGTATATGTATTTAAAAACTTCAAAATGAAATTTACGGTACAAAGATTTCCTCTCTTTTTATTTCATGCTCATAAATATTTAGTGTTTTTCTGGAAAAATAATTATAGGGTGTCCCATATTCTGTTAAATATCAACAATAACTAGCACATCTGTTTAATATTTCTATACATATATTCCACTATTGATATCAAGCCTTTTAACTTTGTGATGAAAAATATTTTACAAATGATAAACTAAATTTAATTGAAATTTCCAAAACATTTTATTACATAATCTTTGTAATAATTGAAAAAATGAACCAGTTATCGAGGGTTATTTTTTCATCGAGATTATTCTCCATAACTTTTTTTGTTTTTTCAAGTACGAACAAAAGTATTCCCAGGTTTATGGTCATCTTTACAATGCCAATATATGTTTCATATTACTTTTTTTTTTTACAAAATTAGTGCAAAAGAGTTTTTTTATTAATTTTCTTCGCGAATTCCGATTTGACAAATTTTAGACAAAAATAAAAAATGGCCTTGCCCCTATAATTTTTTTTTTGTAGAAATGTTCGTATGTTATTTGAAGTGCAACCTCTACTTAACAACAAACACGATTTAAAAAAAAATGATTTTTCTCCTTCATAAGTCATCCAATTTTAATAAAAATAAATGCTAAATCAAAGCTGAGTGAAAAAAACTATTACTTTTCAGTATAATAAATGCCTTTGGAGCAATAACTGTCTCGACTCGACCTCCGAAACAGGAGCAGGTCTTGATGACTGTCTACTTTGGCAGACTCCCAAAGTTCATCCCGGATCCTGGACATCAGCTCGGATTTTGTGTTGTTTGGGGATCTTTTGGTGTATTGCTCAACTGCGCCCCACTTAAAGAAGTCCATAGGGTGGATATCCAATGAGCTTGGAGGCCAAACACTGGATCAACAAAGTCAAAAAAATTATGACAATTATTTGCACGGAGTAGATTGCTGCTGTCGCCTCCATACTCTTCCAGTTCCTTCCTGACTCTCTAGACAATGGACTTCTCCTGGTTTAAGAAGTTTGAAATCTTAATCTCCCGTCCGGCACAGATTGTAATAAGGACACTTTGCATTTTCCACGATTGTGGATTAAATACCTCGTTGATGGATGCTATTTTTTTAAACGATAACAAACAACTCTGGCTAGACGCCAAAAAAACAAACATTATACATGGCCATGCGCTCAAAGTTTGATGGTAAAACCCTAAAAGGGATAACGACGCTCTTGCCTATCAGTAAATATTTCATATATTATTATTTTTTTTTTAAATTCAACTTTAAAAAATTGTCATTTGCAGACCGGATATTAAGTAGTACAACAATCCTCTCATCAAATTAACTACGAAGAGTAGCGGTTCTCAAACTTTTTACATTGAGAAAGTATCAAGGTTTCCAAATACTACTATTTTTTTATAATTTGAAAATTCAACAATGATTAAATTTAATGTTTTGGAAGATAAAACTCCCTTCTCCCTTCTCAAGCCTCTACATACCACCATAGAGAAATTATCATCATACCCCCAGAAGTGCGTATAATATAGTTTGAAAACCAGTGGACTTGGATATCTCTCATTCTCGTAAAACTTTTATTACCAACTCATTCCTCAGATAACCTTACTTTAATAAGGAATCCTCTTTATGGTTCAAAGATTCATGTTACGAATGTCAATTAGAGAAACGTCAGGGATAAGGTCAATCATCCTATGCAGTGTCTGTTATTGTATGTATTTTTGTACTATTTAAAGCCCTTCTTAGGTCATGGGGTTCAAACTGTATAATTACTTTTTACCTCTTTTAATTAAAATACTAGAAAATATGTAGATATTTAATAAAATTTGTAAAGGCTCCTAAAATATATATACTAAGAACCTAAGAAAATAATAAATATTTAGAAATAATTTCCATATCATTAACACTTGCTAAGCATTAGAATGACTAGTCTACCCATGAAGAAATATCATTTATCTGCATACACTATAGGCTTGGCCGAAACTATGCATAATTTCTAAGTTTCTTTTTCACAGAGAATTTATTAGTATACTGAATTAATTTAACCCATGAATTTCTAACAAGGTGTTACCTTGTTTACACAAAAATACTCAATGTATTTTGTTGTCAGCTGTCGATTCCCTCGTCGTACTTGATACCTCATGGCTATTTCATAATAAATTATTATTTTTGGTATACAAACATAGTAATACGTTTCCTTAAAGGACATAAATGCAAATCCATATTGATCCCTCGTAGTTTTGGCTATCATATAAAAATACAAATGTATAGCTACGCTTTTAATAAAATGTTGCTTAGTAATAGTATTGATATATATCACTATTTTTACCACCTTCAACGAAGTTGTTATGCTTTTGCCTATATTTGTTTGATCTTTATTTAGTTGGTGTGTTAGTCACCAGGATTACGGAAAAGTTACAGATTGATTGTGATCAAACTCGGTAAGAAGATTTTAAATGGTGACAGGAAGAGGCCATTCAATTTTTAGAGGTCAAACATAAAGGTAAAAAATGCATTCTCAACCATAACTTAAAAACAAATTAAGGTACATAACTCAATTTGATCCATTGTTTTGGAAAATACAAAAGTACAAACTTAGCACAATAACTCACAAACTAAAGAAGATATCTTCGTGAAATGTTGACAGCTATCTTTTGAAACTTGTTATTAACGGAAAATATAAAAATTTATAATTATAAATTTTTTTGTAAATAAATTTTGAAGCCTTCGTTGTTTGCATAAAACATTTATTAATTGATCCCAATGTCCCAGGCCCAAAAACCAACCTTGACTTTACACTACAATTTTAGTTGAATTAAAATAATATATTTTGATGAAAGATAGAACCTGTCCTTGATTTAAGCATTTAGTTGCAAGACGTTAAAGTGGTTTTAAAATGTATATGTTTCTGAATGGGGCCTGAGCGTTGTTCATTTATAATAGTTTGTAAACAAAAGCGATACATAGTGGAGCCATCTTGCGTCAAAACAATACAACTCCCTAAATGATAATATTATTATCATATAATATAAACCTTTTTAATTTATTTATGATGCACTTCCAATCTACAACCTGACACACCACCTTGCAGATAATTTATTGTTTTATTTCACTTATGCCCTATTGAGACTTTATATACAAATTCGATTTTTTTTGTATTTTACCCTGTTTCTATAAATTAACCTCCTTTTGTCCCTTAGATACTCAATAGCTCCCAACAAAACTTTCCATATTATAATCTTCAAGCTCCTTCCTATCAAAACGAAGAGGTTTTGTGATTTAAACTTTCTTTTGTTTGTAGGAGTGGAAATCCCAGGATAAATTATATACTGGAATCACAAAGATTACTAATTGAGCATTTTCTCTCACCCCAATAAGAAACATATTAAGTCACAGGACCTCTTTATTTTTAAGGTGGAAGGTGGAATTGTCGAGGTTTGAAGATTATGATAAGCAAGGTTATTGGAAATAAATTGCGTATACGCCTTAGACGCATAATAGATGAGGTAACACACCTTAACATTCCATAAGAATTCCTCAAGCAAAACAGCAAAAGATGAAACAATTCTTGTTGTTGTTGTGGAGGTTTGAGATTGAATGTGTTTAGACCCCTACTGAAACCCATTGACACTTACACAATTTGAACAATGTACATATTTTTGTACAATCTTTGTTTTTGTTTTTTGTATTGAAGGAACCCCTTGATTCTATGCTTTGGCCTATAAGCTCCTTCAACTTTTCCACACTCATGTCCATAAATTTCTTGTTTCAAGGTCTTTCAAATATGACGATCCTTTTGAAAAATTAAAAAAGCATTTGTCCTCTATAATAATTTCTAGTGATGTGCCGCGAGCTGAATTTTACTACATGATAATTTTCAAGTTTCTAAGAAAAATACTCGAGGAATTACGAGCTTAACTCGTTACTCACTTGAATACTCCATACTCGTCCGAATACTCCCTTGAATACTCTTTAATTGCCTGAGTACTCGATACTCCCTCTAACATTTTTTGCTCCCTAAAAAACTCGTCAGTCGAAAAAATCATATTTTTAATGAACCATTGAAACGAGTCATTTAAAAATTTGTGTAGTTCTGTAGATAGATTTGTAATTGAATATATTATATATGTACATATATATAAAAGGATCTTATAATAAAAATAATACTAGTATACCAGAAGGACCATAATACATTTTAAATAAGGTACTGATGACCACACAAAATTGTTTTCGAAACTTATGTTCCACAAATTATTCTAAAAATTAGTTTAACTTATATGAATCCTGATCATATGCGTAATTCAACAGTTTAAAAAGTGAATACATCAATATTTTACTGTAGTCTAGTTATAACTTGTAACAAATATAATTTAGTGGCACTGATGCTTATTAATATGAATGTATATTAATGATAATATATAGAAAAAGTGGACGACTAAGTAATTCCAAGCAATCTCGAGTACCCCTGTAGTAAGTCTTTAAAAAATCAAACAAAGATTTTTTTTAAACGAGCTGGGATTATGAGTACTATTGCAGAAAAGTCCAGAGATTTCTACCTGTGTGAAAACATAAATTCTAAATTTTGCAAAGACAGGAAGTAAATTTAGTAAGATTTATATTTTATAATGGGCTAGGAAAAGAATCCTAAGCTTTGACGAGTTCTGAGTAATACTCTGTTGTTGATTTTTTGCCCAGGAGTCAAGTTTTTTTTTGCGTCTTTTTTATTTACTTCATACAACTCAAGAACCATTTTACGAGTTTCCTCGAGGCACATCACAAATAATTAATTCGAATTTTGGAGAATTATTATGGTTTTTATTGTTAATTATTTATTGGACAAAGTTATAACTCAATCTATGTGTCATCGTAAATTTATGGGAATGTAAAGTATAATTTTCTTTCTGCTGAAATCAAATTGTTTTTTGTTTTGTTTTTACAAAAAAAATAGGCTTGAGCATACAAAATTAATTAAGGAATAGAAAATATATTTTTCATACATATTAAATATTTGCTTAATTGAGGATATATAAACAAATATTCAGAAAAAAAAAATCTTTAATGAGTCAAACCTTCCGTAGCATGACCAACGTCAAATATGAATATTTCTACTCATACGAAATGATGTAATATTAATGTAGTCAAGACCACCTTACCAGGAATGCATACAAGACCTAGGCATTGGAGACTTTCAGAGATTGAGACTAAGAAAAAAAATTATGGGCTTGTTTTTTGTCTTTTTCAGGAAAAGTAAAATACATATTTATCTATTTGCTTTGTTCTTCACAAAGAAACCAATAGTTTGAAGGGATCAATACCAAGATTGACCTCGAAAACCACATCACTATAATGAGAGGCGTCTGCAGAGGGTGGGCTGGAAAAGCTTTAACCCCCCTCCCCCCAATGAATAATTTTTTTGCATTTTACAAGAAAATTTGAAATTTAGTTCTTATAAACAGCTGTAGATTTTTAAATTTTTTTTCCAAAGTTTAAGTTCATGAGAATGGATATGGATTTTTGGTATCTTTTTTCCAAAAAATTTTATATTTGAAATTTTTTTCCGAAAAAATTTCATATTTAGTGAATAGCTGTGGATTTTTGAAATATTTTTCAAAAATTGTAATATCTAAAATATATTCTCAAAAAAATCTAATTTTTGTTAACAGGTGTGGATTTTTGAAATTTTTTCAAAAAAATTAATTTTTTTGCGAAAAGCAGTAAATTTTTGAATTTTTTTCCCAAAAATTTAAGTTTTTTTAAATATCCGTAGTTATTCTCAAAAGTTAATTTTTTTGGTAAAAAATTTCTGCTATTCTCAAAAATTAATTTTTCAATTTTTTTTCAAAATTTTTATATTTTTGGATTAAAGAGAAAATCCAAAAACCAAGCCCCTCCCACCCTCCTCATAAAAAAAATAATTATAAGATTTTACGGACGCCCTTCGATGATGTACATCAGAGTTGAGCAAACTTATCATTGAAAGAACCACATCAATTTTTATCATATTTTTAAAAATTTTCATAATTATAACATTAATATAAAATTCAGTAACAAAAGAATTGTCCAATATCAGTTGGTAGACATAAATCAATTCTTCACAACTCTAAAATGACTATATGTGATAATTTTCGAGAATGGTTTATTGCTGAACAAGAGTTAAATTGAAATCAACCTCTAAACATTCAGAACATTAATCAGTGGAAAATAAGTAGAAAAATTAAGAGCTAAAAAAAAGGTCATGGGGAAATTTTTATCATGTCGTTAACTTAATTGTATCTCTCAACCTTTCCTCCTTCAAAAAGAAACAAAAGAAAAGGTTCAAAATCAGTAAATGGGAGTCAGCCAATTTTTCACATCAACAGAATAACTATATTTGATCATTTTTGAGGATGGTTTACAGCTCGCTAAGTACTTCTTCGAATTTAGCCGATCAATAAATTTTAGAATTCTGAGAAGATGTAAAGAAATATAAAAATGAACAGTTGACAACATGTGTAAATTTTTATAATTCTTTGTTATGTTAGCTAACACCAATCGCTACGTATTTTCTGTTAGTTGTTGATTCTATTTTCCCCCTTTTATCCTTAAAAACCGGTTGTGTTCCTGGATATAAGTATATTTTTGGTCTACCCATAACAGCTTAAATACAAAATCTCCCCACAAAACTTAATAGCTATTTAAATGACATATTATAACTTAAAAAATATTCAAACTATACAAAAAAACAAAAAAAAAAAAAAACAAACAAAAAAAACACAACATTTATTTAAAGAAGTTATTGCAGAACAGCTTACGAAACTTTCAACGAATTTTATGGGATGACACTACCTTCCCTCGTAATCATCGCACGTGCATCTCCAACACAATCCATTCAACACATAAGGATTGGTGACATAGGGAGGGCTAGGAGCCTTAATCTCAAGATTGATTATAAAGGGTTTTTCAATAGGGACGCTCACATTTTAGGTTGATAGGGTTCGAAAACAACGTCATATTTGTTATTGTTTCTTTGACAGCTGTGGTCAGAAATAATTGTAGTTTCATTATGGAGCAGTACACACTCGAGAAGTGCTTGCAAATTATTAAAATTTGTTACAAAAGTGGTGAGTCTTTGATCCAAACTTTAAGAGCGTTCACACTAATTTATGGTCAACGTTATCGACCTACAAAATCAACAATTCAACGTTTGGTGAAAAAATTTGAGTCCATATACACGCTACATAATGTTCCTGTGCCAGTGAGAGAAAGAAATGCACGAAGTGTAAAAGAAATTATTGCTGTCGCAAGCGCATCAATTCAAGATGACCCAAATTTGTCTCTTACGCGCCGTTCTCAATCGTTGGGCATCTCTGTGACATCGTTGTGGCGAATTTTGCGAAAAGATCTTGGCCTACACCCGTATAAGATCAAGTTGGCACTAGAACTGATGCCGCTTGACCACTTCAAACGTCGGGAATTCGTAAAATGGGCTGAAGGAAAATTCGAAAATGATCCTGATTTTCAACGTAAAATCATCTTCAACGATGAGGCACATTTTTGGCTCAATGGCTTTGTTAACAAGCAAAATATGCACTATTGGGCCGTAAAAAACCTACACGTGATTCATGAGGCGCCATTACATCCCCAAAAAGTTACTGTTTGGTGTGGATTGAATGCTGGCGATGTCATTGGGTCGTACTTTTTCGTCGACGATGACAATCACCACGTTACTGTGAATGGAAATCGTTACCGCGCCATGATAACCATTTTTTTTGGCTTGAATTGGAAGATATGTGGTTTCAACAAAACAGTGCCACATCACACACAGCAAATGTTACAATCGATTTATTGAAGATTAAGTTTGGTGAGCGTCTTATCTCCAGAAATGGACCAGTCTATTGTCCGCCTCAGTCGTGCGATTTAACGCCTCTAGACTATTTTCTTTGGGGTCACGTGAAAGCTCTGGTCTACACCAATAATCCGTCGACGTTAGAAGAGCTCAGAACAAATATTCAACGCGAAATTGCTGCAGTTTCAGCCAATTTATGCGGAAAAGTAGTCTAAAATTGGGTTCAACGATTGGACTTCGTAAACCGTACACGTGGTGGTCATTCAAACGACATCGAATTTCATTCATAAATTAACTTGAATGTATTTTAGGGGCAAATAAAGAAATCGTCGATATCTCAAACCGTTTTCGTTTTATTTAAAAAAAATGTGTGCGCTGTTAATGAAAACCCCTTTTATAACACAGAGTTACCTCAATATCAAAAAAAAATATGTAGTGGATTTTGTTGTCAGCTGTTGATTTTTCTTCTTTTTTATGCCTAATCTGTGTTTTGAAAGTTGATTGGTTGTATTATTTTTGTTAAGCTGTCATGAATTCCCTACAGTATCTGAATAATAGGTACACAGTAGTGAATAATTGACACACTAATACCAACTGATTCTCAGCCGGTATCTGTTTTTTTAGGGAAAGGTTGCTAGATACAATAAAACTAAGAGTTTGATGAACCAAAGCCTACTTTTCTTCTTTTAGTCCTTGGATGAACATGTATATTTTATATACTTAGTATGAAAATAAATACAAGTACCTCCCACACAGTATGAATTTGAAACTCGACTAATGATCGACCATATCATAGACAAGTTGATACTGATAGTTTTTGAATAAAGTCCCCCAAATAAGAAAAAATTAAGGATTTCTTATTTTCACTAGAAAGTTTAATTTTTCAAATTTTTTTTCCAAAAAATTTAATTTTCTGTCAATAGATATGAATTCTTAAATTTTTCTCTAAAAGATATACATATATTAAAATTATTTTTTTGTGAACAACTGTGGATTGTTTAATTTTTTTTGAATAGCTAAGTTTTTTTGAATTTTTTTCCCAAAAAATTGAATATTTAAAACTTTTTTGCGAAAAATTTATTTTTTCAGAAAATTACTTTTCAATTCTCCCCAACTGTTCTAAATGTTGATTAGTTGAATACCAACTACCGAAGAGATGCAATGAACAATTCCCTACTATTGAATGAACAAGAGACCACAGTTGGGGATAATTGGCTAAAAAGTACCAACTGATTTGATACCCTTTTTTCTTTCTCTTTGTGAAAGAAGATAAAAACTTGATACTTTATTTATTCAAGATTATTGTGTTTTATTTATTTATATACTAGCGGGAGCATCCGGGATTATTCAAATATTAGGCATCGAAGAAAAGACAAACTTTTTTTTTATAACATAAAAGATAACGCCCAAAGAAATCCTTTCTGTGACTCTTCGTTTTTATAAGTAGTTCGTCAATATTGAGATGTTCAAATAATAATAACAGCTTGATACATTTTTTTCAACTGATGTGATGAGTCAGGGAGTACTTTAGTCTCTAGAAACTAACGTACTCTATACGTATATATGAGAGTGGTCTGAAAAGGTCCGCCCTCAACGTGAAAATGTACACTTGTACATAAAAGCTAATCACATCTATCTAGTATTAGTTGACAGTTATTTACCAAAGTTTCAGCCTTTTTGGACGCGTAGTTGTTATATGACAGTCGTTTGAGTTGATGGGACTGTTTTTTTTTGAAAAGTGACATAATTGAGTATCGAGCAGTTATTAGATATTTGTTTCTGAAAGTGTAACCTTTAAATAGATTTAAAAAATGGTAGGCATACAAAGGCTTGTTATGTTAAAATTTGACACATTTAAATCAATCCAACTACAACGACATAACATAAGTTTATAAGGCCATTTGTCAGCAATTAGTCATATTTTTATGAAAAAAAAGACACCTATTTTTTAGATTCAACATGTCGAACGTTTGCCTATACATAAAAAAAGACCTGTGATAGGCTTGATATCGGAATGAATAAATTTCATAAATACCAAGGTAACTAGAAATAAAAGGTATGTCATTAACATACATCGGGCCAGCCCTCCTTTTAAAATTGTTGTACTGTACCGACCACTGGTCAACCAAACTAGAAGGATTGTTTTTGTGACGTCAGAGTAGAGGAGAAAGGTTCATAATATAATATTGTTTAGTCATCGTTTTAATAGTAATTAATAATAAATTACTATTATATTAAATTTATAAATTTTCCTAGAATACCTCTATTTATCTAGTGACTGGCATTGGATTCCTGCAATAAACTTTGATTTGAGCAGTTGCCATTTTTTGTGAATTTATACATTAATATATGGTCATGCTTTGAGCTACGTCCAGCTTATCTATCCATGATTATGTCAACGAATAAGAAGTTCCATTTTTTAACTCCAGTGTGTATCAGTGTGATTCAATCATCAACTCCTGAACATTTACATAACCAACAAATTAATTTAATTAAATATATTGAAAAACGTAAAGAAACAGTTTTTTGCTTTTACATTTATAATGATTTATTTGGTATACCCCTTTGTATATATATGAGTTAGATCTATGTATAATATTGAAGGCCTTGTATTAAACGGGTTAATAAAGTCAAATATATTAGCATTATTTTAATATGTTTACATAATTTTTTTTTTTCATATCTTGCCAGAATGAAAGTGAAACTCTTCATATCGGAACACAAATTGAGCTAAGTTGATAATTTTGTGGGTATTTTTGCATTTTACTGTCGTATATACTTAACCATTAATTACAAAAGTAATCCATGACTTTGATATAAATTACAATATACAAATATGTACTAGTTTTTGTTTTGTTAAACATTTGCTTCAATGACGCTCAGTAACAATTCATCAATAAAAATTATAGTCAAGTAGTGTATTATATTTATTGGTATTAGAACCATTGAAAAAATAGATATAATTAGTTATAAATTCAATCGTCTATTCATTGAAAAAAATCCAATGATTTTTCCAGATGTCATGTAAATTTATATCGATACAATATTCTGTTTTTCCCAGATAAATACTACTACTCATAATTTATGTCTCGAATTCAAGTTATGCATACTCATTTATGAATTGGCAAGATCTTGGAAGCAAACCTTTTCTTAGACCCATTTGTGAAGTAACAAAGGAGCAACTTTTCAACTTTGAGGAAGATGGATTTATAAATGTTGTGAGATATATGGCCAAAATTATCCTCCTCAAATTCCAAACATTAGGAATCCATACCTCATATCTCAACGTTCCGCCTAGTCCATGTCTACAAACTCTATTCAGAGGGGTATTAATTCAACCGTCTACAGAATTTATAAGCTTTTCAAAGAAAATAGAAGATGAATATAATCAATTCCCCGGCAATTATGTAGATACTGAACCATTTTATATGGATAGACTGATAAAAATTATTCATAGAAAATACCATAATGAACTTTATGAAGTTATCAAAAAATTTATACGTACTCGAACTAAAATATATAAATAAATTAAATAAAAAACGTATAAAAATAAATTAGCAAGGAAAATAAGAAATATGACTCATTTTGTCTGTTAATTTTTAAAGTAATTAGATATCAAATTTATATCCTACTCTAATTTATTTTGATTGCATGATTGGAAGTAATTTATGTATTTTTTATGTCTTCAAAATATAGGTAATTTCCCTTTATAATATTTTATTTTGAAGGTATATTTAGTTTTAAAAACTGAAAAGTATTTTAGTCTTAGTTATTACTTCATAATTATGCGTGAATTCAATATAATATCGACTATGACGTCACGCTCCATCGACAAAGGAAACAAAGGAAAAGGCGTCGTGAAAGACTCAAAAATATGAGTAATTGACATACTTTGTATTTCTAGTTAACTTGATAAATATTATGATTTATGAATTTCACAGGCCTTATTTTTTTTTTAAATATAGGTATATACCTATTTGACTATTTAAATCAAATAAATACTTATTTCCCCATAAAAATATGATAAATGGCAATTTAACTGATGCAATGTCATGGTAGTAATTTATCAGTTCTTCTACTATATTTGTAGCAGGCGAGCTTGAGCCTTTGCTTACAGGTTTCTAGTATTACATGCACAGGTGAAAATTCAGTTTGGAATAGGCATATTAAAAAAAAAAACAGCCGAAAAACAACAATGTATCCCCAACAATTTGTAGAATGTTTTGGAGGAGAGAATGACGTTTCATTAGATTAGCTACAATCAGCATTGACAAGAGTGGAAGGAAAAAAGTATATAAACAAGAACATTTGCTAGAATTACTCCAATATCGATCTCCAATTCTACTCTGAGTACAACAAGGACTTACAATTAAAACTCTGCAACAAATCCTCAGGGTTACGCTCCGTCTTATATGAGCACACAAACAATTTTTGAATATAATTCAATCTATTTAGGAACGGATGTTAACTACTCAGAAATTAAATAATAATGACAATTGCTAAGGAGAAAAAAAAATCATTTTTTATTTTATTCCTCTGATGCTCCAGAGGACATGTACCTTCTCAATTAAGTGACAAATATTAAGTATATTCCACCGAGAATAATTTCTCAGCCTTCATGCCGAGTCCAGATTTCTCTAGATGTGCATGCTCAAAAAGGCGAGTCACGTGTTTATTAAAATCAGGCCGATCAAGCCAGCTTTGTCTCCAACGTACCTTGGTCCATTCAATTGATTTTCTTAATCCTACAGGATTTTCAAAAAAAATCTGGGTCTTTGGTTCGACATTGTATCGGTCTACCATATGCTGTCTGCTTTTGGCATTTATCAATATTTTTTATTTGCATGTTATCATTTATTACTGTTTTCATTAATTCTTTTTTTAAACTTTGGCGTAGAATCTAGGGGGAGCACTCAAGGACCTATTAGAGCTCTTCTTGTTTATACAGTGTTAATATGTCTCATAAAAGGACTCTAATAAAGATGAGTTGAAGTGAGATAACCAACTTGTGTATACTTCTTCACATACATACAGATATGCTACATTAATATATCTTTAAACCTCACATAAATCACATATACACCGCTTACTGCTAGCATCTTGACGGATCACAAAAGTATTTGCCGATTCGTAGTTCCCCCTCCAGATGTATTCGTAAATTGTGCCTTTGTAAGACGGGGAATATCAGAAAACACAGGCTCAGACAAGTGATTACAAAAATAACGAACAATGCAACTATAAAATATTATCCACTTATAAAAAACCCCAAAAATAATTGCATTCAATTAGACTCAAGTATTTGAAAAGGCTTTTCTCAAAGTAATATGTACGAGAGTATAATATATAAATCACGCATGTACATAAAATATAATGTACATGCAATATACCCATTAGTGTTCGAGTCCGAAAATACTAAGCCGGTCTGAGACCATTGTTATAATTAGGTCCTTTAAAGAAATTCGGTCTAGATCGGTCACATACAAAATTCTGTATGTATCTGTGTCATTTATAATTCCGTCTCCACCGATTTTGGATGTAGATAAACCGTTGATGTCCTTTAGTGTGTTTCAACACTTGAAAATCGGCCTACAATGACGTCATATGAGGCTAAATGTGTTGGATTATTCATATTTGAATAATTGATGAATCAAACACGGTGTAACCTAGCTAACACTCATTTTTTAATGTATTTTATTGTATACTGTGTTGTTTCTAATCAGTGTCTTAAACGATGAATGGTTGAATTAGAAGGTTTAAACCATTTTCAATTATAATTGAATAGTAATTCCATAGTTGGGAAGAATTGGCAAACGACTAACAGCTAATTTTAGGCAATTAGTCATCTTTTTTTCCTACAGATGAAAGGTTGCATAATAAAAAAAATATCAACGTGGAAGATAGAAAAAAAAATCGTTTCTCTTATTTGAATACAATTAAATTGAGTTCTACGGACAGAGAAATCGGTCCAAGTCAACATAGAAAAAATTATTTGAGACCCAACTAGCCCAAAAATCGGCGTTGGACCCAGTCTAAACACTAATGATTATATCATACCTTACATTGTGAGGCTTTTTTTTTTTTTGGGGGGGGGGCATGGATTAGTTATGTATCAAATATTACAGAATGCTGTTATTTATTTTTATAAGTTTGATGATAGGTTAATTATTTTTGAAAAGAGGTATAATTCGCCAAGGCAAATTCCAATCTTCGACACACCACTAGTATATTATATAAGTGCATATTATATAAACTACCTATCGATAGCAAGTTAAGAACAGGGAATGAACTAAGAATTTAATTCATCACAAAAGATAGGTATATACTCCCTATATTACATATCGGAGAATGAACAATAATTATGTGTTTCAAAGGATTCAAGGACAATTTGGACTTCTATGCTTACTTTTTATTCATCATCTGTATTGTCAGATACAGATGATGAATAAATTGATGGGATTTGTGTAAGAGTGTGAGAAGAAGGCGGGAGTGGGACATTTTTAGTATCAACTGCCTATTATATGATTTTGGGAGAGAAAATGACTTACTGCTATGAAAAGAAGAACCCTCAACATTTAAAATAGCATTAGTGTAAGAAAACTATTATAATTATATTTAAATTCATATGTATTTATTTTATTATACATTTTTAATTTACACCAAAAATAGGCGAGAATTCTTCTTTTAGAGTGAGATGTTAACACACTCAAAAAAGAAAAAGAGGCACAACCGTTTTTTTCTTTTCTAATCGCTAAGCTTAGTTTTTTTCTGTACACAAATCCCTTTTTTTCAGAATATTACACTTTTGTCAGGCTTGTACCCGTTTACTCTTGTACAATCAGACATTCATTCTTTAATTTATTTCTATTAATTTGGGTATTTAAAAAAAATAACAACAACCATGCAAACAGGCTTTATAAAAATTTGAATGGTTACACAAAAACTTTTTTCTCGCAGGATGTCATTATTGAGGGTATTTGTGACGTATGCAATTATTTATTCACCTTATGCATTCATAGAGGTTGCATAGTTATTTATAGCGTAATTTATCATATCATAAGCAACCCAACGGACACAAAAGTACTTTTAGCTGCTAACTAAATTTGTGTAAGAAATGGTCACGTGGTAGTTGTTTTGGCCTTTTGGTTTTTACTTTGGCCCTAGGGAAAAGATGCCCCTGGAGAACAGTAAAAAGGAGCAGAGAAATGAAATACTAAACAAACGCCATTGAAAGATTTTTTCTATGCTAATCGGTTCAAGTGTTTTCCGTTCAGGCCTTAACAGTGCTCATTTTAAGTTCAACTTCAAGGCTTGGCTATGGTATGAATAGATACTTTTGAATGATGTCTACAGGACCCACCATTTTTTTTTAGAACATCTACTTTTAAAAAAAAAGTATTACTATTCTATATGAATTTATCAGGCTTTGATTCTGCTCTCATATCATTTATGCATCCGTTATGTTTTATTTTTGTTTACAAAAAATGTATTTAAAGTTAATAGGAAATTCTGGGAAAGGAAAAACGTCATTTCATTAATTATAATAATTCGTCGGTTTCTTATAAGCATAAAAATGTCAACGTGGCTTTATCAACGTATTAAGGTCCTCAAAGTGACCAAACACGAAGACCGTCAGCTACACCATCCAAAGGTTTAAGAATATATTGAAGACAGGTCGAAATCTGCATGGTCTGACTTCGTTGCAGAAGCCCAAGGAGTATAGTAGGTCATTGTGAGTGAAAATACGGACTTGAATTAACTATATCTTACTCTTTTATTTTTAAATTATTAAAAAAAATGTCTACCCACATCAAAGCGAGTTATTAGTGATTGAAAGTGCACTTAGACATACATATGTGTGTCGTCAATATTCATACTAATAAGTGAATGGTCTTGTGCATTGCATTTTGTGCTGAATAATTGCACGCTAAGGCGTTAGTTATTTGTTTGTTTCCTTCATAAACAAGCTATTGTATGACAAAATTATAACTGAGGTAAAAGGATAGGCCTTATAATAATAGTAGCGAAATATAAATGCATATGACCTTATTGTTTTTATTAAGATCCATTGTTTTGGTTTTCTTCATGGAAAATAACTTGATGTGAATCGTTTTAACTCAATCATTGTTTTGTTTTTGTGTCATAAAATATGGATTATGCCATTAGTTACTTTCATGGTATGAACCCTGCACCCTGGTAAATCCTCAAACATAAATGTATGAAGTAATGAAACTCGTTTTACAAGGTCTTTTTTTATCTTCTGCACATTTAACCCAATTATTTTCTCGTCCTCCTAGTCTTGATAGAATAACTAGATTTTCGCGTTGGAGGTCAGACTAGCTGAGTATACTCATTGTAGCGTACATAGTATGATACCTCTTTTCTAAAACGAAATTAGCAATAACTTGACAAATTTATTAAAATATTTTGAGTTATGATGAAATAAAGATTGTATGTATGTATATTTGTATAACTAAAGATCCTAATATTATTTTATTATAATTGCTAACACAAAAATACAAATTATATTTTGTTGTCAATGTTTCAGCTTCATTTCATGTTGGGAAGCTGATTAAAATACAAATTAATAAACGGATTCATGATTATTTGGAATCAAATGGTTTATTATGCAATTCTCAACATTGCTTTAGAAAAAATAAATCTTGCATAACAAATTTAATATCGTTTTGGTATACAGTTTATAAGAGGGTTGATAGTTAATACTGATCGATATGAAATATGTGGTTTTATATTTGGATTTTAGTAAAGTGTTCGACAAGGTTATCCACGAAGAACTTCTGATTAAGCTTTATGGAGAAGGGATCAGAGGGGGTTTCCTGTACTTATTAAATTATGACTACAAGACAGGACTGAAAGGGTCTTCATAGGTTCTGCGAGGTCCTCCCTCTCTCCAGTTACATCCTCTGTTCCACAAGGAAGTGTTCTGGGTCTTATTCTGTTCGCAATCTATTTTAATGATATAGCGATTACCCTTCAAAATGTAGCACATCTCTATGCCGATAACATCAAGATAATCCGTTCCAAAGCCCATTAAATGTTTCATAGATTCATATCATGGAGTAGAACTTGGAAGCTACCTATCAATTTAGAAAAAAGCTCTGCACTTTTCGTTAACAAGAAAACTCCAGATACTCTGACCAGGTTTTATTTTAAATTTGTCTTAACTATCTTGATGTCCGAAGTGTGGAACCAATACAATTTTACCTAATGAAAGGCAAATGATAAAGTTTAGAGGATATTTGTACGAATTATATACAATGGGAACACTTACGAAGAGAATCTCAGGAAGTGTGGCCTTATAACCCTAAAAGCACGAAGGACAGCCAATGACATTTTAAATTTGCATTGCTTATATTACGGAAAGTTTTGTGTCAACATGGGTGATTGAATCTCAAATCATGGTAATCATAACAAAAAGATCTTTTAATTGCAATTGAAGCAATTCCAATAATTATTGAATAATAATTTTATAGTTGGAAAAATTGGATGACTGCCAACAAATATTGGGCCTTTTTTCAGTTTCCTTTAAGATGAATGGTTGCATGATACAATAAAGGTTAGAAACCATTTTTTTTTCAGTTTTGTTTTTTCTATTCTATTCTGGATCCATACTCAACCCGTGGACTGAGAATTATATCGTAAACCGAACTTCCTTTTCTAAAATGACGTAGGGCCAGAGAATGACATATTTTTTCCAGACCAAATCTTACTATGTGACAGGCTTAGACCGAATATGAACCTCATGGGTTAAATTTTAAATGTCTCAGATTTTTAGTTTGAACATACTTTTATCTTATTTCACACCCTTTCCACATCTATATAAAAGCATGGGGACAAGGGTCAATCAGTTGGTAGGACTTGGGCAATTCTTCTTTCCTATGGAATTAGCCAATATATAATCGTTCATAGTCTAACAAGAGCTGATTTAAATTCAACCAATCAACCTTCAGAACACCATAATGAGAAGAAAAGCAAAAATTTGACAACTGAACACAAAATGCAGTGTAAACTTTTATATTTTCAGATAATGATGTATTACCTTGTTCTCATGAAATATATAGCTTTCAACTCTGGTTTGCAAAATTATCTTATTAATGCTGTATCATACTCCTAGATAGGATTTGAACTGCACTCAGATAATAAAATTATAGCATTTGTTTATTCTATACCTTACTTACCTCGCTAACAAAAAAACAACCTTTTGTATTTTGTTCTCAGCTGTCGATTCCCTCGTCTCCCTTGATACGTCATGGCTATTTCATAATTTATTATTTTTTTTAAATAAAAGAAGTAACGTGTTATTCTGTAGGATTTTAATAATCTAAAGGCGTTAAATTGCATGATGGAGGAGGCATTCAACTCTTCCATTTCTCGAAGTAACTCACTCACTAAATTTCATTTAAAATAAATCAATCGTAACGTTTGCTCTGTGACAAGTAAAAGAAGTCTTGTTGAAACCACATATTTACCAAGTCCATACCTTGCGATTGGGGTAAAAAAAAAAAAAAAAAATCAGTTATCATGTTACTATAGCGATTTTCATTTACAGTAACGTGGCATTTGTCATCATCAACGAAATAATATGACACATTGATCCCTCCAGCATGAAGTCCACACCAAATAGTATTTTGGGGGATGCAATGATGTTTTGTAAAGCACTTGTGGATTGCTTCCTTACCAATAACGCATATTTTGTATATTAACAAAGCCAATAATGAGCTTCATCACTGAAGAGGATTTTGCAATGAAATAATTGAACGGTTATTTTAATAATAAATTTGGATATTTTGTAATCGTTGATCAAGTATATATCGCTCCATGATGAAACATATTCTAATAAGGTGTGAGAGGAAGAAAATAAATATGGCGTCTTTTTTCCCCGAACGAAAAAAAAAAATTGAAACGTCTCTAATGAAAAATCTAATGAATAAGAGTTTCATTGTCTTTAGATTTATTTATTATTTTGTCCCTTGTACAAAAAGGGTTCAACTCCCTTTTTGTCATACAATTGACTAATATCTCATTCAATGTCATTATCCTTGTTATGAACAACTTGACTGCCTCCTCATTGACTTGTAGCTAGTATGTACAAGATCTACTGGAATATTTTGTACCGCTGGTATCCGCAGCTGTCATTAGGGAATAATTGCTGTCCCTAAAAACTTCATTGGAATCTCTCCTTCACTATATCCTCCATTGCAAAGTCAGATGAAGATGGAGTGCAAAAATCCTTCCTTTTTTTTGCAACATTCACAGATGTATGTATATGCACAGTATATGGAGTTATATAAACTTAAAATAGTCACGCATAATTTTTTATTCCCACAAGAGGGAAATAAAAATGTAGTGATGGGTTGAAAAAAAAAAGGAATGTAAGACTCAACATCATTTTTGTACTCCATTTCTTCAAGAGAGGAAATAAAGAATAACAATCCAAGCAGTATACGTAATTAGTTCGTGTATTTAGAATTATATGGGTGATAGCTTATTTTACCTCAGAACAATTTGCATTAACCCCCATTGCTTTAAAACATTTTGCCTCAAAGATATTTCGCCTTAATATATAAATAAATGAGACTTATAAGGAAGGTTGTGCCCTTATCGGTCTAGAGGTTCAAGCAGTTTCAGAACTAGAACCGGAACCGACAAAGCTGAACCAAGACTGCAATATATTGCTTATCGGCCATGGTTTTTGTACTTATTTTCGTTTGTTGTATTTTTTTGGTATATTTATAACTTTCTAACATTTCATATACATAATATTATGCAATGGAAATACGTTGTTACTTTTATTGCATCACACAACTTTTGCTCCAAAAAGAAACCAAAAACGGGCCGAAATCATTTGGTCGTTAGACAAAATATGTCAACCATACCAACTACTATTTTTCTCTTAACTACTACGAGCCTATTATTGTCATATTATTTCTTCACAATTCTTAAAAGTGAATTTAGAATTACACGTATATATTATATATTCATAATATTAAAGTCACCCTCCCCCCCCTAACCTTTCCTCACGGCCCCCACATTGAAAACCATTGTCTTAAGCAAATTTAGTTTTCGGGACCCCTACTGGAATTTGGGGCACTACTCACTATGTGTATAAGATAGCTGAAACCATGTTTGAATCTAATATCATTTCTTGGGCTCGAATTTTCTAGCGACACTCCTTGTATTAAGTACCTGTTACCAAACTGAGCCTATATTAAAAATAACCGAGGCCGAAGAAAGGAACTGAGACCGATAAAGCTGAACCGAGATAGAGAAATAAACCGTTGAAATGAAAGAACCCATAACGAGAACGATTGAACCTCTGAACCTTCTTCATCAGTGGTTATTGTTTATTTTTGGTAGATTTTGATGTTCCAATTGAATCTTTTGAATCAAAATAAGTAATATTTATTATTATAATAACTCACTAAATGGCTGTTGTCTGTAGAAATAATTATGGATTTATCCACAAAATTTAAATGCATACATACTACCGAAATCTCACTATGTAATGTGTTCCAGAGACAAAATATATAATAAAAATAAACAAACATGACAACATTTCCTAAGGAAAAATTGCTAATCATTTATCACATATCAATTATCATTAGAATAGATGGATTATTCATATTGAAAAAAGACACATGGGTTGACGAACAAGTATAATATGAGGCAAGAGAATATAACCATTTAATGCGTTTCATTGTAATTATAGTAATAATGATTGATTACAAAAATTAAAGGGAAGCATCAATTTTATCCAAAATTAACAATGACAATATTAACTAGAATGGACACACAGTAGAGTGCAAAACCTCAACCTAAAATCAAATGAAGTGATGTGTCTCAATTCGTTTCGAAGATTTGGTCGATTGTGCATTTTTAACGTTTTGTACTATTTTGACCTTGACCTTTGACTTTGAACTATCAAAATTTAATGGCATCTTACTGTGACCATATATAATCTTGGTACCATGTTTGATCAAAATCAGCAATTAAATTTTGTCGTAATCCTGGTGGCGTACAAAAAACAGTTGCAAAAACATAAGATCTGTTAAAATTTGTTGGCAGAGGTGAAAACCTCATTATTTCATATATTAAGGCGAATTGTTCTATGGAAAAATGGTTTAAAGCAAAATATTCTGAAGCAAAATAGTTTAAAGTGAAAGTATCGGGTCCCATTTTTGACTTGAGTAACAAAATCTGTACCCACAATTATCTTAATTTAATTATCTTTAAAGTGAATAGGGTTACCATTTTTGGAGCACCCTGTTTATCAATAAACATACTTACGTTGTGTATGCCAGGAATTATCAATATTTTTTATTTATTAGTGATGTACCACTTGTAAAATATTTATTTAAACCAAGTACCCCCTTACCAACATCAAGTGTTTTTAGATTCAATGACAAGGGCGTCCGCAGGATTATATTTAGTAGGGAAATCTTGATTTTGTACATATATATTTTAAATAAATCCAAAAATTAAAATTTTTTGACATAAATTTCAATATGTTAAACTTTTTTGAAATAAAATTCAAAAATTCATAGCTATTCAAAAAAAAAATAATTCAAAAATCCATATTTATTGTCAAAACTTAAGTTTTTATGGGGAAAAAATCAAAATCCACAGTTCTCAAAAAAATAACTTAAAAATCGATACCTATTCTCAAAAAATTAAGTTTTTATGGAATGAAAAATCGAAATCCACAGCTATTCACAAAAAATTATATTTTCAAAAAAATTCAATTATAAAATTTTTTGGAATTTTTTAAAAATCCATAGCTATTGACAGAAAATTAATTTCATATTTAAAAAAATTCAAATATTACATTCCTTAGGGACGCATACTTGTAAAATATTCTTTCAAAATCTCAAATACCCTTTGGAATGCACTTTAAGTACCCCAAGGAGTACGCTTACTCCTATTTGAGAACCCCCGCTGTATGCAACCTCATTTGAATGCATTTATGGTGATTTAATTTAAACCAAAAAATGAGTAGTAAACCAAAGGAAGAAGAAATATATACAAAAATGTTAATTGTATACCTTCATAACTCCTAGGTAGGTAAATGCAATTGATTTATACATTTCTTTGATGGAAATTTAATAAATGATTTGCTAAGACTGGTTAGCTAAAAGATTTCAAATATTGATTTATGGTCTTAAACTTGAAATTATAAGTGCTATTATAATAGGTATATTGTATGTGCTTAGATGAAATCATCATTACTTTATTTTTATTTGTTACATATTGATAGATATGGTTGTCTTAGGTCACAGTCGAAGTAAATATCCTTCCACATGAATGGCCAGAATGAAAAAAAAAAGTCAAATATTTACAAGCGCTACCATTTAAATTTACACTGAATTTGGTTGTCATCTGTCAATTTGTCTGCTCCCCCCCCCCCTGTTATAATAATTATAAACTTTGATTGGTTAAATTCAAAAGTGCTCTTGTTAAAGAGCTCTAAACAATTGCAATCACTTATCTACAGTAGTAAATCAATGTATGTATGTCTGTTGATGCCGTACACTTAGAACTACGTGACTACTTGATCTAACAAATAGCTAGAACTCAGCGTGTCATATTAAAAAGGATGAAAATCCAAATTAAAAATCCAAAAATAATAATTTTTGAAATTTATTTGAAAAATATGTTTTCTGGGAAAAAATTTTAAATGTTAAATTTTTTGGAAATAAATTTCAAAAAATCCCAGCTATTCGTAAAAAAATAATTTTAAAACCAAAATACTTAAAAAAAAATGAAAATCTTGGGAAAAAAATTCTAAAATTAAGTTTCAGGTATAAAATTCTTCGGAAAAAAATCTCAAATATTGAATTATTTGGTGAAAAATTTCCAAAATCTATATTCGTTCACAAAAAATAGATTTTTTTTGGAAAAAAATTTCCATTGCTATTCTCAAAAAATTAAAATTTTTGAGCTTTTTTATCAAGAATTAAAAGAAATTAAATATCAAATATAACATTTTTCGGAGAGCTATTTACATCTATAGCTATTCACAAAAAATTAAATTAAATTTCAAATATTAAATTTTCTAGTACGAATAATAAATGACTTAATTTATGGGAGGGGTCTACAGCCTTTCAGCCTGCAGACACCCCTGACTCCCGCTAGTTAATGATTCCATGGTTGGGAAGAATTGGCTAACCACTACCAAAATATTTCGGGTCATTTTTATTTTTGAAGGAAAGGTTGCGGGATACAAATAAGGTATGCCTATTGTCAATTCATAAGGGTATGAATTTTTATTCCGTTTTTATAGACCTTTTTCCAGACATTTTAAATATTTAATTAAATATGTTGATGATACTTAGGGGGCCTAAGTATATTATAATACCTCTCAATGACTTTTCATTCTGAAATTAACTTCTTTTTTTTTCACCACTCCTTGTTTTCTTTTAAGGATTCGAAAATAAATAAAAAATCTATCTCTTTCATGTATTGTACATAGCATGGTCAATATTTATTGATTCTGTCTTGTATTGAAAATGTGGTTTTAAAAACCTTTTTTTTATCTTGTTTTTCACATCTCATTAAATACATACATAGTTTTTGCAATATGTAATATGACTTTGGCGTTATTTAAAGGAATAATGTGGTAGGTATATAACTAAGATTAAAAAATAAGAAGATATTCCAAGCGTAAATCATTTTAATAGCCAATAAAAATATTGACCTATTCAAAAACATACATCCTACATATTTGAATTAGTCAATAATTGAAGAAAAAAAATCCTTAAGCCTTCATTGTAAAATTTGGCGCAAAAAATTGATCATACTTCAAGATGAGATACATATACTTAATTTTTTAAAGTATTTAAATACTTGTTGGCTTAGACGTTCCCTAACCACAATACTTATAGAGAGGGTTTGCTGTAGGATACAGGGTGTCCACGATAAATTGGAACTATCTTAAAATTCAACCTGCTTGATAAAAATGAAATTTGGAGTGTATTTGTTAATATGAAAAAGTTAGACATGATATTAAACAATAAATTTATTCAACATGTCCTCCCTCAGCAGCCACCATCTTCTCCATCCTGCCTCTAAAGGATTTGCATGCCCTGATGACTTTCGCGGAACCGACAGCATTCCACTCCCTCGTAATGGAGCCCGGGAACTTTGTGGTGAAGACCGCAGGGACCTCTTCTCTCTCCTTGGCAAACCATCTGTCATTCTGGATGTTGTAGCTCCTTTCGACAGTCCAGTTCTTCTCGTCGGAGAAGAAGATGATTCTTCTTCCATGGCTCTTCAGGTTATTCAGGAGATGCTTACCGTTGGTGAGCCTAGTGGCCTTCATGGATGCCGTGATGATGTGTCGTTTGGCCATTCGGTATGACTTGTACCCGAGGTCCTCATTCACAGCCTTGGAGACCAGCTGCTTGCTCACTCCAAGGTTCTTGGCCAACCCGGACAAGGAAGTCCCCGGCGAAGCCTTGATAGACTTCCGGAGGCCTTCAAGGAAGCGGAGAGTGCGGATTCGGTCACTTCTCATGTTGTGGGCCTTGCAGCATACTTTCCCCTCAACCTCCCAGGCATTGAAGATCCGGTACACCGTGGTCTTGGGGTAGTTAAGAAGCTTGTAGATAGCAGGGGGCTTGTGTCCCGCGCGAGCCAAGTCGAGGATAGCGTCTCTCCTTGCTTGTTCCATGATGACCACTGTTTGTGTCAAAACAATTGTGGTGGAAGTTCGAGTGTATTGTTCAGACAATCTTTTATATTAGTATGATTTAACCCCGAATATCCACATTATGGATCTGGTTTAAGTTTAAAGTAGTTCCAATTTATCGTGGACACCCTGTATACAATACAATAATAAACCATCGTCCGTGGCTGAGAAGTGTTTTTGGAATGATCAAGGAATTCTTGTTTAATGATCCGTATATTTCTTCTTATTCCAATCAAAAGGAACATGTATGATTTTTTATATTTGAAATAAGAGTATTTTGCCTTGTTTGAGTCATTTTTATAAAACTGCCCCCGCCCCCAACATATGAGGGTCGTTTAAAAAAACTGATAAAGGAACAACGAAATGTCACTAAAAAGCCTTCAATTGAATAATTAAAGTGACTCGAGACTTTCGAATTTACTTGACTTGGACTCGATATATAAGACTCGCAAGCTAATTTGTACTGATCTCAAATAAAGTCTTAACACTATAAAGTCATTACCTTTGGTGTCAGGAGAGCTCGCATACGGAAAATTTGTATAAGGAACGTTTGTACTGGGATTACTCACACTGGGAAAATTCGTATAGGATAAATCTCGCCAGGGGGAAGACTCGCATCCTTTATTTAATATAAAAGATAATCTTACTTATGTAATGACGAATGTGTTCGAACTAGAGACAAATGATTAAAGAAAAATAAGTAAACACAACACTAATTCGAATAGATGAAATACTAACAACAAATGAATACATAAACAAAGTTGTTAAGATATTATTTGAATTACTTAATTATCCATTATGAATTATCATTAGACTTTAGACATGATGCATTATTCATATTTGGAAGGACGAACAAGTAAAACATCAGATTAGGCGAGAGCCCTAATTTCCTCTCCGTTATGAGCCAGGATGTATAAGTAATGAAAAATGTACAGCTTAGTAGATTTGGAGCAATTAATCCCCATGAAAAATTAAAATTTATGAAGGTAATATCTTTGAATTTACATTCTTTTTAAATATTTAATATTATCTTATAGGTATATATATATCTGTAAATAGTTAATTATAAAATAAAACAAAATGCTAGTAATAATAATTTGGGTCAACCCTAATTTAAATGTGTCTTCAATTACATTTATTAATTGATTATTTATCAATTATTTGTTGATACTATATTTACCATATCATGCAACATTACACACAACTATTTAAAAAATAGTTTTTTTTATTTTAACTAAAGGTTTATTGGAATTATTTGCAAAAAGTATCATAAGCATAGAATTAGGACAATTTAAAGTACAAAAACATTAAGAGAAAAATAAGGCACCAGATATGTTCCCAAACGATACGTACTATAATTAACCATATTAGACAATTACATAAAGTGTCGGGGAAAAAAATAGACTCGTTTCAATAGTTATATATTAAAACAAATGAATTAATTAATGGAATTAAACATTGACAAAGGGATAGATATTAATATTAGTAATACATATTCATAAAATGGGAGCAGGATTCTCATTCTGAATTGGAATGAATGAATATATAAAGTTGTACTAATAATATTGTTTGATAAATACCACTGAAGTTAATTATTACAAATGAAATTATATATTCAAGTGTCATTGTACTATAGTATGAAAATACACTAAAAAATTCGTAGAAGGAGTCTAAAATTCACTTGTTAAGGTTCTCATAACTTGGCTTGAGATCCATTGGAGGTATGAATTCCCAGTTCTAGATATATCACTCTGGGGATTCAAGTCCCTTGAGTGACTACGTAGTGCAGCCTGTTTCCTACTCTTCCAATAAGAAAGAATATTAATGAAGAGATGAAGAACATCCTTCTCAATGTTCATAGAAATACAAGGCTTGACCATCATGTAATTGGGTTTTCAAATAAGTCAATACTATTTACCTTTTATGTACTCCCCGACTATTTGTCGACAATTTTTAAAATGAATTGCATATTATTATCTGTTTCATAATATTTAAATCCTACATTGTATTTTATTCGATACTGCATCATAATATTGCTCAGTAATATTTTATTAAAAACACAACTATACATTTATTTTTTAATATAAGAGCCAAAATTTCTTGAAATAGATAAAAAAATTATGAATTTGCCATGACTTATCACGTGAGACGAGTGAATTGACAATATACAACAAAATATATGTATGTTGCATAATGTCAATTTACGGATAGGAAAAATCTTGTATGTGCACGGAAGTCTAGAAGTGCTTTGGGGATCCCTGTAGAAATGCTGGGTGTTTATTACTTAAATTGGGAAACCAATTTGACGTCATTTATATTTTATGTAGATAAATTTTTAATCTTTCACTCAATTTACTTTTCTTTTTTCAATCCATTGCTTCGTTTAATCGCACCATTCTCTAGAAAATAGGTTATCTCAACATAGCTTTCAAAATTACAAATAGGGTGTAATAGATCAAATAAAGATATAATGGACGTCAATTCATTTGTGGATCTGGTATCTTGTAAAGTTTCCCAAAAATCTATTAATAAGACGTAGATCATTAACACCTTCAATCCTTATTATTGTACAACATGAAAGTACTTTGTCCTAATTTTTAAGCTTTTTTTATTTATTTTTTAATAACTATCATTAATTATCTGGAGAGCCTGGGTAGATATACTCGAATATCATATTATACAATTCAATTGCAGGTATTTAAAAAATTAATCTTTTGCATAATACTCCATTCTATAATTCATGAAAATTTCATTCAATTCTCTTGAGGGTTACGAAAGTTGTGTTGTTGGACTGAAATATCATATTTTATTAGCCCATAGATTTTAGTGTAGGTTATAACTAAAGCTGGGCTGTTTGGTTAAATAAATTACTATTTTGAGATTAAGAGAGAGGAAAACAGTTGTAAGATTTCCCTTTTTCTTATTTATTCATTCTTTCTCGAATTATTGTTGTGCTAATATCTTCTCAAAGAGTCTATTGTTCACCGAGTACCTTTGAGTTTGTACAAGAAAATTAGTGAAATACAAAATAAAAATTCTCCCTAGGCCTGGGTTGAAAATAATGGAAGCCATGAAATTTGGAGCTATCAAACGGACGACAACAAATATTTTGTCAAAAATGCTGATATAAGTACTCCTACAACCCCCCCCTCCAGAGTCAAACGACACTTACAGTCCTCGTTTACCCATCAAGAATATGAATGCATCCGAATAACATTTGACTCATGATGATTCTGACAACTTTAACACCGACCTCTTAAAGATGCTAGTTTCCTGTAATATATCCTTTTTCACCTTGGAGAATCCCATTTTCTCAAAGTTTATGAAGAAATATGCCAACAGAAAATCCCTACTAGAAGGACTCTACATAGATTAATGGAGGTTATCAGCAAGGATGTAATCTCTAAAATTAAAGGGAGAATTGCAGATAAGGATATTTTCATAGCTGTTGATGAGATGAAAGACAACCAGGAACGATCAATGACAGCTATATTGACGGGTCCTTTAGATGGACGTTTCTTGGGGCGTCCTTATCTTGGTTGAAAGCAGTTGTTTTCTATTTCAAGTACTTCGAAGTAATCAGGGAATCTTTAAACAACCCTAATGAAAAAACAGCAACGGTCGTTAAAGCTAAGGAGATTATAAATGATGAGTTTATTTATAAAGAAGTATCAATAATTAATCATAATCTCAAGCTAATTACCAAGGTCATTACCGTGTTAGATGGAAGAATGCCTTTATTTGTTAGCTTGACTATTGTCGAACATTTACGCGTCGATATCAAGTTAGGCCCATCCAAAACAAAATTAAAAACATTTTTAAATGAAAATCCAGCGTACAACGATTTGTAAGACCTAGCAAATTCTGTGGAGACCATTTACAGAAAAAAAACCTATTGTAAATTGTGACTCAGAGATAATTTTCTCCATATTGAGAATAAGATCCTGTTTATCAGTAAAAAGTGTCAGGAACAAGCTAATAATGAAATGTAATATTGAAATATTAGATTCGTAAGAGTAAATATTTATCAAATAACTTTTTAAAGAACAAATTACATTTGCTCCTAAATATAGTAATATGGTCAAGAGCAACAGCATGAATGGTCTCAAAGGGAGTCTTAGCTTCAAATGGCGTGCAAATAGTTTGTCCAACATCAGTTTCTTCCTGTTAAGACTTGAGTAAGTGATTATAGATGTATTGAAATATTCAAAATTAATTAAAGAAATACTTCGTCAAATTAGGATTACCATATAGCTAAATGTTCATAATCTTCGAGATAAGATGTTAGAGAACTACAGTAATATGGTCAAGAACAATAGCATGAATGGTGTCAAAGGGGATATTTGCATCAAATGGCGTGCAAATAGTTTGTCTAACATCAGTTTCTTCGGCTTAAGAATGAAGTATGCTCCATGGATTCCAATATGTTGCAGTACAATTATTTTAAGATAAGTCGTTTGAAATACTGAAGAAATAAACTTACTTTTTCTTTTCTTAGCTTTACAAATTACTTATGTAGATGACGAAAAATATTCAATTTAACGATGAATACATCAAGTCAGACTTTTAACTTCTACTGATTTCTGTATAAAAATATCTCATTATTTTTGTATGTAATATAACCTTATCCATTGCTAATCATCTACGTTCAAAAAATTTATGGAGAAATACAAGGGTAAACATATCCCTTCCAATCATGAGGAACCATCATTAAATTAAGATGGAGGATGTTAAAATGGTACTGATGTAGGAATTTGGAAAATACATTTATAGAAATACATATAAAAACTGTTTGAGTCATCCACATCAAGTCAGACAAATGACGATCCTTATCCATTGTTATCAGTAAAAAGTATTTACGAATATCGAAATGTAACTCTGAATTTTTTTGTACTATCTCACAGTAAGTATTCAATTTTTTTTTTAAATCTAACCATAAAATATGATTCTATTTTAGCTAAACATATCAAGAATTATGATACACAACTCAGTAAAGGGCAAAAACAACTGCTTAAATGGTCACAACAACGGGGGTAGTAGCTTTGGATGGTTTGCAACAAGTTTGTCTGAGACTACTTACTTCGTTTTAAGACTTGGGTATGATAATTAGGTTTTCCAATATTACATAGTCATTAAATATTACTTTTTTATCACTTAAGGCTTAGCTATGGTTGATGGGCTCCAAGAAATGGTGTTCAGAAAACTCATAAAAGGCAAAAACAACTGTTTAAATGGTCACAACAACGAGGGTAGTTACATTGGGTGTTGCATTATAATTAACAATTGTGTATATCCTTCATGATAATAGTATGTTGTTATATAAGCATACCTAAATAACGGGGGAAATATCTTTTTTGATGCTCTTAATAAGGAGTAATATCGCCGGACATTACTACATAATTAGCTTTTGCTCTAAATCTTTAAGATGAATTTATTTCTAACATTTTTTTATTAATATATTTATTGTCTAATTTTATGATTTTGACATTTACTTTATTATTAATAATTAGTTAGATCTCATCGGTAGAGATATATCTATCCTGTACAATTGTATATAGCAACTTCTACATGAAGAAGAGGGGTGATTATCTTTTTGATTAAACTCCACGTCTCGCTTGTGTATTGCAACCTAAAGTTATGACATATTTAACTGAATTCCGATGTTAGAACAAGAAAAAATTATCTGGATCAATCTATTATTTCAATATTCTGTATTTATAATTTATTATTATTAATAGTTAAATGATTTTAATTGTTTAATTTTGTATATTTAACTTAAATGTTTAATGGTTTATTTTTTAGTATGTAGATTATATTTAATTAAAGCCTTCTTTTTTAAACTTTGAGCTTCAAATATATTTCAAATACTCTACTTTGTCGTTTCATTAGCTATTATTCTGAGAATAAGGTTCATAATGAATTACAATTTCATGGAGTGTGACGTTTTCAAATCTACTGTAACGGATAAAAACGTCGAAGTCAATTATACGTAGTATATCTTCATTAAACATTTTGCTAATAAATACATTCGTTATACCCTCAAAAATCATAATAAAGCAGGCAGATGATAATCACATCAGTATTTTAAACAATGATACCATATGTCTTTTTTTTCCCCTCCTCCTCGCACGCGTTTTTCTCTACAATATTATCAACTATAGTTATAACTAAAGGACCCAAGGGAAAGAGCAGACAGACAAAAAATCTACAAGAACAACAAAAATATTTATTGGAAAAATATAAGGTCTAAATGATTTAAGCCCATAGGGTTGTAATCCTCTCATGATTCATGATTAAAAATGTTTTATAAAATAGTTGTTAATCATTTGTTTTATTATTTTTATTAAAGAATTCAATCAAAAATATAATTCTTTTAAATAAATATTAAGTTAAAAAAACGAATTTACTTTTTAAATACTTAAATTAATTTTACACTGTAAACTAAAATAATATTGTAGGAAATAATACACTTTAATAATTAATTCTAATTAAATGTGGCCAATAATCAAGACAAGTATTGTTTGATTTCGTAGATACATCCACTTTTTTTTTACGGCTGAACGGGAGCTTTGGTTGTTTTTTATCTTAGAATGTTCAAATAAAGAAGAAACTGCATCATGTACCAAACGCTACCGTCCTTCTGATTCTTGATTCTTGTGTGAGCATAAAGCGAATAATTTAAGTATGAATAATTAGAATATGGAGCCCAGTGACATCCTTATACAACAGCTCATTAATTTAACTTTCACATAGCTCACATAGTAAAAAATTGTTGATTATATTACTTGGTAAACTCTTGACTCTTTGGTGGGAGTCCAATTCGCACGTTTGATCCATAACTTCCTACGATTGATGTCTTTTGGAAAATTAAACATTTTCTTGGGCGATAAGCCAGAAGACTTATTAGTCGAAGTTGATCTATTATTACAATACACTGCACTACACGATACCATTACAAAATATATATTGCAATTAAGTATTATTGCAATCTTTCTCATAGTCACTTGTATTCCAAAATACTTGTAAAGCAAGTGTCTTACTGTGTGGATCTCCTTCAATCCCATTCCTCAATCATGGCTCACTGACTTCCATGTATAAGCCTCCCGCACCACCAAATACCTATCCATCTATGTATTGTACATAATATTGTGCATTTGTAGATAGAAAAAACAAAGGATATTTGCAAAAAATTTACTCATTTTATTTGAGGAGTAAAAAATTTAATTTAATATGTTACTTCATCACTCATTGCGAACATATTATTTTTAAGATTAATTGCGATTCATACATTTGTACGAGTGTTGAATTTTGGGTGTATATAAATCCTAAAATGAACTGAGATCCTTATAATTTTTGTAAGACTCGGTAGGCATGTCCTCAAGGGACGCCCCCCCGAATAAATTAAGAAAATTTTACTTTTTCCTAGAAATTTATTAGAAATGTTTTTAAATATAAAATTTAATACTTGAAATGTAATTTAATTTAATTTTTTCCCCGAAGAATTTAATTATTTGAGAATAACTGTCGATTTTTGAAATTTTATTTCAAAAAATTTAATATTTGAAATATATAATTTTTTAATTTTTTTTCCAAAAAAGTTAAATTTCTGTGAATACTATGAATTTTTGAAGTTTTTTTTGGAAAAAATTATATATTTGAAATTTAATTTTAGAATTTTTTTTCAAAATAATTTTAATTTTTGGATTTTTTTTTAAATTCCAAAAGCCCCCCAAAAAAAAAATATATATATATTTTTGTAGACACATACACAGAAAAAAAACAGTATTGATCGGTGTTATAGACTAAAAAAGTTAAAAAAAGAAACTTTATAAAAAAATAAAATTACTTCCTTTTTAAAACAAATACTTAATTTATATTATTTATTATAAAAGAAATTTTCCAGATTCTGATCTGGACCGAAATATTGGCCTCGTTTAAGATCACACTAAAAATTGTTTTGGACAGAGTCTTAACACTAATAGATAATTACATTGTATTTTAAACGCTTTAGAATAAAGGTCAGAGGAACGAAGGAACATCTGCTGCGATTTTCTTCGTTTCTAAAAAAATAAAATTTACTTCAGGGAGATGTATAATTATAATAATAACAACATTTACTATTAATAATAATTAATTATAAATATATATTTCTTACATTTTTGATAACATAATAATTGACCACAAAGACCTTTTGGTTAAATTATTTGATTAGCACAAATGACGCAAAGGTCAAAATATGGCTTCTTTTTTTTATATAAATAAATTAATAATTTATTTCAGTTGTAACTTTTTGTTTTCTTATTTGGAACATATTTTATATATAGTATATTTTGCAATTATTTTGCTCAAAATATGAGTAGTTTGTGCAGGGTGCAATTACATATTTCCACTTCAATTCCTAGATTATGTTAATATGACTCTCAAATAACCTATTAATGAATAATTAATTTAATTATTCATCCTTTATTAATTTCATCTTAGTTTTAATTATGACATATTAATATATCATAGTTATACTTTTCCAGTCTTTAATTTTGCTAATTTTGATTCACCATGAATTTAAAATATATTAATATTAAGTTGGGGAAAAAGTAATTTCGTATTTCCCCATCCTTTTTTAACTTGTATCTTGATCATTATTGCTTAAATCGGATTATATGATACGGCGTTGTGAAGGTGTGGGCATATACTACAAACGCTTTTTGAACAGTCGTGCTTTGCGAGTTCAGTCGTGAATTATCATGCCTCGAGTATGGAGGTGCCAAAGGAAGAAATTCCCCATATTTTAAATTTTTACTACCTGAAAAGAAAAAGGGGGTGGAAAGCAACCAAGAAGATTTTTGATGTATAGAGGCCCAATACTCTTTCGGTCTGTGTTACACAACAGTGGTGCGAGCGAATTTTTTCCAGCTCAATTCTTTCCTCTACTGTGAACAACTCGACCGTTTGAAGCTGACGATCCAATAGAAGTGGCCAGCACTGCTGGATAGGAGACAACAAAACATCATCCATGCAATGCCGGGCAGCACCCATCCAGAAGCTTCGTCAATCCAGACCTGACAGCAAGTGAAACAACCTGTTTCTTTCTATGGCTAACATGCTTGGAGATACAGATTTGGCCTCAATAGAGGCCTGTGAAAATTGGATGTCCACATTTTTGTTAATAGGGACAAGGCCTTCTACAAAAATGGTATTATGAAGTTGGATTCTCGTTGGCAAAAAGCGAAAAATACGAAATTACTTTTCCACAAACTATTATATATAATTTTTATCAGGTATCCTATAAATTCGTATAGATGATTTCCATTGAATCAGAATTTCCATGATTGATGTTTGAAATTTATGAAAAGAAGTTCTTATTTTATTATCTGCAAGCTTTCAACCAGATGCTTTATCAGTGTAGCAACAAGGAACCATGCCAGTTGAAAGCATATTTCACGTCTAGGAAGAACAATCACTTTCTATGCAGATTATATATTCATTTTTAACTAATTGACAATAAAATAGTTTAACTTATTGAATCAAAACAGTAATTTTTATAATTGAGAGGTTGTGTAGTTCAAAATGAATACTTTAACCAGATGTTAAGTAATCCATGGAGGATCTTGTATTAATAAAAATAGATAAATATATTTGCTTTTTGACCTACTGAACGAATGGAAATGATTTCAAACTATTTACAAATTGTTCTTATTATACATGCCCACTAGACCTGGAGAATGCGCAAAATCTACAATACTAGCAATTTACGGTACGTTAGATATTCATTATTGACTTTTTATTTTTGGATGGAACAAATAATTTCATTATCTACTCGTATAAATATAGTAGGTACAAATTATATTGAGTAAGAACTAACATCAACTATTCTAAAAATAGGCATAGGGATGAAGTGTAAAATATAATTTATATAAATAAATTAAGGTTTATTTATGTATAAAGAGTTCAGTATCGTAAATGGCTGTATCTATAGATGTTCTATTGGTTTATAAAGTTTTTATTGAGAAGGTTGTTATCGACTCGAGATGACTATATATGTATATATTTTTTATTTATTTCTTTTCCAAGAATATAAAAGTATGTCACACAGCGGGGGAAAACAACAGTTGGCGGTGTCTTATGCGAACTACGTGCCCTCAAGCAATCAATACTTATCTTTGGTTGTATCAGACCAAATCCTGGTTCGATACAGCAATGGTTTCCAAATTTGTTTGAGTTGGACCCTTAAAATATGTGACTAGACAATCTGCGACCCCTACACCTCTTATTCATAGGTGAGTATAAAATTTGGAGTATATTTTAGGCAAATAGATGATTTAAAGGCCATATAACCCCAATAAAGTTGCTCCCAGGGTCAAATAACATAAGTTATTTGAATATTTAAATTACCAATTATTATGTACTACTTGAAATCATTTCCATAGTATCCATTCATTTTTTTCCGGTAAACAAAATAAGAATTGAGACTCACAAACACATAAAATTACAGGCTGTGGATGTGCAAATTGGTTCATAAACGCATCAATGTCTTAATTAGACAGATATGCACTGTGCATGGAGCGAAACAGGTATATTAAGTAAATTTAAAGCTTTTTTGTGCAGCAGTAATACACAGAATTCGTCAAGTGTTTCAGAATCAAAATCTATTTTATTGTTTGCTCACATACAAGTTCGATATGGGCATTTACCATGTCAAACGACCGATGATTAGCTGTAAAGGGGGCCTATCCAGCTATGTCTTTGTGGAGCACTATCTTCTGGGCAGTACTTTTTAAAATGATCCTAAAGAGATCATTACAAAATATGTACATATATAAATTTTGATGCCACAATTTAAATTATATTCTTCTTTTTTTGAAATCATCTCGCGATCCCGTCATTGTGTCCCTCGACCCTATCTTTGCGAACTACTGCGATACTGCACCGTCCAATTCCTAGAATATAGGGGTAGTGCTCTAGTAAGAACTTTTAATTCAAGACTATAATGAGTCGCGTTCAATAGTAATCTTTCCTCTGGATATTTATTCCGTTTGTATCTGGCTGGGTACTTATTTATAAATTCATGAAATGTCCGGTTAATGAAGATCAAATGACAAACTATAAAAATCAACTAAAAAAGAAAAGAAAATTAAAGAAAAAAAGAATAATAATTTAAACTTAATTCAAGTAGCGAAATATTTTTTGTAAAATAAAATAAAAAACAATATCCAATGTATTTTTAGATGTATTTTAAAGATATAAAATATATTTTGAAAAAAAAATATTGTCATACACAGTAGGGGGTATCGCGGGAGCTCAAAATTGAGCTATCACGCATTTTGACTCCTCAAAAGTCGCGAATGGTAAATAGAAATCGTTTCACTAAAAAAAATCCCGGATAAAATAATTTACCCCCCTTTTTTGTCTGGAAAGATATCCGTATGAAGTGAAAAAAAAACAACTTATGAAATAGTTTTTTTTTCTCTATATTTAATTTTTTGCTAAAGTTAAATCCCTTACTTCTACAGCGATATAAACGTTGCACACCCCCGAATTTAGTGGAAAAATAGACGAAAAAGATAAAAATTACTTATGAAAAGGAAAAAATTCTGCCAAAATGTAATTTTTTTGTTTCTCTATAAGTTAGTATATAATAATGTGGATAACATAAATGCTAAATGTTTGTAAAGTACTTTGTACATTTGGAAGAAAAATATCAAAATTTAACATTCTTTATTAAAACATCTTTGTATTTTGAAAAATAGACATATTAACATGTTTCTTTTATACAACAACTTCAAATGTAACCATTGTTCAAGAGTACTTAATTATACATGCCATGCAAGTGTTTTTTCACAAATTAGTATACAAACAGAAACAACAATGGCTACAAGAAGTTCAACTCTGCATTTACTTTTTGGTCAGCAATTCTCCCATCTATAGAGGATGTTTCTAAATTCCTTTAAATTATAAAGCAAGACCCAAATCAAACTCGTCCTGGTAAATGGTTTAAAAGAGAGGCTTACTTAACAACTGCTGATTTAGTTGTGTCAATATGGTAGCAATTCAGCATTGCTGCAATGAACAAATACTTTGTTGCTGGTAAAATTCAAAAAATAGTCAAAAAAGTTGAGAGGATTTCTAAAAATGGGCTGAAACCCGATAATCAATAGGTCAAAAAGTTCGTTAATGAATGTGAGGAAAATTTTGATATCGCTTCACGGCAATGCTATGATAATAAAATTCCAAGAGATAAATGTATATGTCAGAGAAAGACCCCCCTTCAAGAGTGGCAGGCATTTATTGATTAAAAAAAATAGGGTGGGATGTTAGGACCAATTGATTCTGCTACTACCAGAAAGAATTTGGATACTGCCAAAAGGAGAGAATGCCAAATTGAGCTTGAAAATAACGAAGAGAAACGGCTAATGGACCAAAATTCTAATAATCAGTCCCTAACAAATTTTTCAGATGTGGAAGATTTCCCTATCCATGAACATGCTGATGAGAACTTGGACTTTGAAGAAAAATCTGTGAGGCAATTCAAAAAGTCTGACCATAATAAGGGGAGTTACCCTAATCTTGTAATAATGGTGGACAGATTTATGTTGCCAGAAACAGCAGTAGCTGCTATAGGAAATTTTCTTTTAGAAGATATGGAATTAATTGTGCCTTTAAATATAATAGAAAAGCAAAAAGTTAAAAGGGAACGACAAAAGTACAGGAAAATTCATTCTTCAAAAGATCCCCTTGCCAAAATGGTTAAAAGTGTTGAGCATCAAGAGAGAAGCAACTGCTGCTTCCTACCAAAAATATATATATTTTGCACAGAAAAAGAGGAGCATATAGCCATTATTAAAGGTACTCTAACATGAAATTGTTTTAATTTATATTCGTATGAAATATATAGATAGGGGTGGGGAATTGTGTCTTTCATGATTTGACACTAAAAATTTAAATTAACAAGAATACACTTTCTTATCTTTTTTGAAATTTTGTTTCATCAAGAAGTGGGAAGGTTGAGGATCAAGCTAGATAATTACCATCGGTTCTAGAAGATCATGAAAGCTAAGAAACCATATTTGCTATCATATGTGATAGTTGCTACACAAATGTAGGAATTTGGTCTGGCATTGTAAGGAGGGCTGAAATTTCCCTTCAAAGACACCTTCAATGGCTGGTTTGTCAACTTCACATGAATGTATTGACATTGAAGGAGGCATTCAAACAAATTGATGGTTGTCAGCAAGACCCAAGTATTTATAGGGGCTCAATTGGAAAATCAATAAATGAAAATTTACAAAAAATACCAGTCGTCAATTTCAGGGCTGTTGTAGGAAAAGTTAAAGTAAGTAAATTTCATATTTCCCCCATAGGCAATTCATAATTCCTAATAAAATAAACTATGAATCAAATAATTTTATGAATATGATTGATTGGTCAAAGATAGTAATTTTGGTTCCTCCAATCTTACAATATTGGTCAGATAAACAGATGTGTTAGTATATATTGTGTATTATTTTACCGATATTCGTTCCTCAACTAAGAGGACTTACACATTGGTGTTTTAAATATTTTTCTAAGTTTTATCTGAAAGAGGGTTTATCTCCCTTTAACGTGTCAGGGAATGTGGTAAGAATACTTAGTATCACATCCCACGTCTTCCTATACCGCCCTTGAAACAGCAAAAGTGGTTTCAGTAAGGAATAAATTAAGGCCGAAGTTGTTATCATCAGATAAGTTGTTGAACAGATTCATGTTTGGTTCATTCAATTTCAATCCCCCGTTACCCAAATATCAAGAATGTTAAAATGTTCTTTAATAAATTAAAAGATTAAGGGTGTCTGTATAGTTTTATCATATGAAATACGCTTTGGCAAATATAGCTAGAACTAGTTCTTTAACTTTATTAATTTTGAACAATAAAATAAATAGCAATTGATGTCTATTATATTAATATCATATTTTATTAAAAGTGTCAGTAGTCCCTAAAATACTAAAAACAGTTCTAGTATTCCTTGGTAGAAGTTGCGGCTATTAGGAGAAAGAGAAGGAGAATAGGGAAGGAATACCAAAGGTAGTGAGATTCAGATTGATCAGATTCATATTTTGGTGTCTATTTCTAAAATAGCTAGGGTAGAACGGAACTACAAATGTATAGCTACGCTTTTAATAAAATATGAATTTAATACCGTAAACTTAGTTATTATCGATTATTGTTTTTTGCAGATTTTACGAATGAAAGTATCGTAATTATCTGATTAGAGAAACCTGTAGGTACATGTACTCCTAGTATAAATTTTTAATGTACCTAATACATATTTACATGACCAAAGATGAACCTTGAGTTATTATTATTATTAGGAAAACAATAAACAATGAATATTGCATAAAAAAATAGTGAACATTCGAATGCATTTATGGGTTGTCCATGTACATGTCTGAAAATTTAAATGCAATAAGACACATTTGACCTTTTATAATGCTTTATCTTCTCTTCCTAGGGATATGATTACTCATAGCATTTTCTTTCATAAGTAAGCTGTCAATTCTTTTTTATATTAAGCCTAGCTCACACATACAAGACGTCTCCAAACGATGGCCTAACAATTTTGCCTTTCCAGAAATCTTGCGACATCGAAATTTTCAAAATATTTTTATTTGCCTTAGGATAGTCTACTGATGGTCCTGCAAGAGGGACTATCGCATGCAAGTACCGTGGTACAATATGACAACAGGGCTAATATGAAGTCGTCCTTGGAAAGTCTCAGGACAGTTGTGCGACACTTGTGGGATAACATGCCGGCACCCATACGATTATTGACAAAAAACTGCTGCGATCTGCTAAAAGTGTCGCAAAATTACCTAGCGACGCCTTAGTTCTGTCGTTACGACACCCTAACGACGACAAAATGTCGTGAGACGGGTTAAAAATTTTTAAACAGTTCCAAAAAAATCGTAAGGTCTTGCGACCTCCAAAAATCGTCGGTAAAGTCGTACGACTATCGTACAATAATCGCTCAACCATTGCGACAACCCCCGATTTTTTTTTTTTTTTTTTTTTTTTTTTTGCGTCACAACGCTCTCTTAAAGCAAAATTGGCTATCTGTGATCACCACTTTATATGCTCAGAATGAATTTAAACATCATGGGGTTACACTTTAAGGACTGTTACTAGATTTTTTTTTTTTTTAGGGGGGGGGAATGTTGGGCTTTTTGACAAAGTGTGTCTATTTTGAGAGAATACTTTGTTTTAAAGCACTATTTTTTTAATTAACCTTTAAATGACCTTACTTTTTTTTTTATTAAAACCATTTTTTTGAACTTCACAACAATATTTTAGTGTACAAGGTTAATAGAAATACAAGGCTATACCATAACGTTTTCCCACTTATGTTTCACTTCCACCACGCTTTTTAATAGTGACGTCAAAAAGTATATACTATTACTATTAATCATATAATTTATAGTTTTATATGGTGTTAACGCACCGGTGTTTTTATCTACAACGTCAAAATCTGTCTGCCTTGCCCAACAATCGGTACGGTACGTCAAATTGAAAATTCTAGCAAGCCCCATTACATGATGATACCCTGTATTTCTATTAACCTCGGTGTACACCTCTCCCGCAGTGACGGACCTGAATACTTTAATTGATATAAACCTAAATTTTAGTTTTGTGGACTATTGATTACTAGTTTAAAATAACCTTTTAAGCCTCTTTATCCATTTTAAACTCAAAAATAATATATTATGCTCGAAACTCATAATTAAGTTTCATTTAATTATAATTATAATTAAAAAAAGAAACTTTAAATTCTACATATTGAAGAAACACTTGGTTTAAAAGCTTTATCAATTCACGTATAAAATTCATCAATTATATAGTATATACAATAAGTTATGCCCAATGAAGAACCAGTTTTTCGAATTATTAGACGTAGTATTGTGTCAATTGGTCGGTCCGGTCTAGCTCAATCCTGCATATCAGTCCTTAAAACTTATAAATTTATGTCTTTGATGATATCACTCAACTATATTTATGCTTTTTTAATCAGTTCTAGTGCTGATAATCCGAAGAACCGGTCTCAAAGACTAATTGGACCAATCCCAAGACTGGAATGGAGCAAATCAATATGGACTTAAACAACATTAATTAGACGTACTGAAGTGTTTTTTTGTTGTTGTTGTGGGATGCAGAATTCCAATAAAATGGGACCTACGCTCTGTAAATGATCAACCCACGCCCTATTAGTGATATGCTGCGAGCTGAATTTTGCTGCTTGAGTTTTTTTGAACTAATAAAAAAAACTCAAGGAATTACTATGCCTTGCCCTAAGGCTTGTTACTCTCCCTAACACTCTCTGATCCCTAAGAAATTTGACAAACAAAAAAATTATGTTATTTAAATAATCATAAAAAACTCGTCATTTCAATATTGTTTTAGTAATTTATCTTACAAGGATTGACTTAAACTTTTTTTGAATAGTAGTCATAAGCGACATTTAACAGTCTATATAATCAACACATCAATCTTTTACTATAGCCGGGTATATATATACAATATATTTGATACACAAGGCGAGTTTTTGGTGTCTGTTTGTGTTTACTTTTTAATTATTATTATTATAAAATTGGCCAAATGCATAAAATGGAGTTTTCTCCAGTTATTTAAAAATAAATGCAAGATTTAAAAGTTTTTAAAAGATGGGGAGAAGTCCCCTTTATACAATAAATAATAAATTATGAAATGTAAAATAGTTTAAAGTTTATTGAGCTAATATAACTTACGATTGTTTTGGTCAGACATACAAGAAGAAAAGTACTTTTTGATCTGCATGCATCAATAATTGATTGTTTGTTTTTCCTTTCTACTGAACCAATTCCGATGAAGAAGGGGATTTACGGGCTTTGTTGTAGAAAATTAGCAGCACGAGTCAAGGAAGTAACCCTTGCATTAAGAATCCAATTAGCAATGCTTCTGTGAATCTTTTCAGCTCACCTCTCGAGGATAGGGTATGTTCTTTATAATATTTATCGAAAGTTCTAAAGTGAAAGTTATAGTTGAGGGGTTCATCAGGACCTAAAGCAATGGAAGTACCAAAGATTGAACTTTCCCAAGAAAATGCCATTATATATCACTAATTACCCAAGGCCTTTATTACTTTGAAAACTTTATTTGGTCCAGAAAATATTCCATCCGAGAATCCATATCCAGTTTATCTTTCCAACGCGTATTTGATTATTTTTGCCCAAACGTCTTTCCTTTTTATGAGTCTTTTTAGCCAACAATGTTTTATATTTTTCCAAAATACTTCTGTGTCGACTGATCACAGTCCCCAGATATTAAAGGTAATAAGGCAATCGTTGGAGATAAGTTATTGTTTATCTCACCAGACAAGGTATTTATTGAGACAGTCTATTTTCTTGCATTGGGTTTTGGAAAATGGTGTGTATCTTGGAAACGACCAGTTTGTACCAGATTGGTAGTTTTTTTAATTTGTGACATACACCGAAGTATATCTGTTGACTTCCTTTCTCACTTTCTCGACATTTTTTTCGTAATTCTCTTTATTAGCATGTTCTTGGGATATCGAAGAGACTGCAACGCCAAAAATGCGTTCCAAAAGCTTGGAAATGATGTTTCCAGTTATTTTTTTAATGAGGTGACTAATTCTGTTTTAGTTATGTTTATTTTCAAGCCTGATACTCCTTCGAATTCGACCAGTTCATCCATAACGTTTTTTAATGAGATTTGGATTTTCCGTTGTGATCAAGTAGTAATAATAGTGAGATCATCTGTATATAAAAGAGTCTTAAGTGATTTATCATTAATTTTTAGACCTTTTACTAGATGGTCCGGATTGAGTCTGCAACGAATATCGTTAATGGTAATCGGGAACATCGAAGAAGTGATAGGATCACCTAGTTAACATTCCCTTTCTACTAAAAACTTTCCTTTTGCATTTGGTAAATCAAGTCTAGAGAAAGAGTTTAAAGGACACAACATATTGATGAATGTAGGAGGGAGACCGCTACTGTATAATTGTCTTTGTCAATTACAATTCCTATAGGAATACCAAGTTCCCGTCTAAATTTGGCTTCATATTCTTTGAATGTTGTTTTAAGGGCAGATCATTTACTTCTTATCTAGGCATACTTAAGGTACGAATTGACGGGGTTTTTCTCAATGTACATCACTAGAAATAATGATAAAATAAATATAATGAGAATTAGGAATAAATACATTATGGGTAAGACTTGTTTATCTCTTCTTAAACTATAAAAACAAATACATAAATTAAATGGTATTAAAGTACTTAGTAACAGTATTCGAATACTTCCCGGGAAATGAGAAACCCTAATATGTAAAGGGTTTGAAAGCAAAACGTGGACTGTTAATAAATATGTAACTATAACTATGTAATTAAAATAAAGAGGTTTTGTGATTTTTCCTGTATACTCCGAATCTCCTGTCCTTTTTGCATAAGTAAACAAAAATAAACCTTTCTCAAATCTTTCATCATGAGTGAGCAAGAAGCAAAAAGGCAGAGGATCTCAGACCTTCTGGATGCCAAAATTGAGGTGACAGAGATGATGGACATCGTGAAGTGCTTCAGGAGCCTCATTTTCAAGGTGGTCAAGATAAAAAAGGGTGGAAAAGGTCTCCCAAGGAAAGAAGGAAGTGGGGGGGCACAACTTGAAAAGGGATTCTGAGTTTCTGGGGGACCTGAAGAAGAAGATCAAGGTGGACCCCACAAAATCCATGAATCACCTCTCTAACGAGTTTGACCTGGACGAGGGGACAATCAGGAGGGCAGTGAAGTAGGACTTGTCCTCTTACAAAAGGATCCCACACCACCTGTTGACAGACACTCTAAAGGAAAGGAGACTGCAGAGGTGCAAGAAAGTTCGTACGTAGATCAAGGCAAATAGATCCACAGTAAAAAAATCTCCGACGAGAATATTCTCACCGTGGACCAGGTCTACAACCATCGGAACGACCATTGGCTTGGACGATCACAAGAGGATATCAAGGGGATACTCTGTACAAAACATCCGTCCCAAGCAATAGTCCTGGGGGACGTGGCGTCCGACGGCAGTTATTTATCAAAAAATAAAATTATTGATATTTTTCTAAAATCAGTCATTCAGTCCACGTTTTGCTTCCGAACCCTGAAGGTATTTTAACAACATAGCCCTCTATGCCTCTATAGCCCTTATCTTCAAATATTTTGTCTTGTTGAAGGAGAATGAAGTTTTTTCTATAAATTTCAAGATTGAAAAAATATTTCTTTCATTTTTAGAGTATTTTATTTTTTTGAAATTTGTCAACATACAAAAATGCTTCAAACATCATTTCATAAAATTTCATGAAGCTAACATTAACCATCTATGCGATATTGTATCACAAAAAATCATACAATATAATTAAAAAAGGGGATAAAATGAAGCAGACATTTCTGTTTAAAAGTTTAAATTTCTCCGTCGCTGTCCAATAAATACAAGAAATAATGGCATCACTGAAATACGAAGAAAAGGCACCATCAAAAAAAGTTTGTTATTGCCTTCAAATCTGACTTTTTTGGAATCGTTTTACAAACCTACTAATATGATCTACATATTAAAAAAATATTATGTATCAAAGACTATTTCAATAAAAAAAAACCGTTGAAGTGGAAAAATGTCTACTAAAATACAAAATCATTTGATTCATTGGTTATTGAGTGATGGTATTTTGGAGTTATACATTTTTTAGACAGAAATGAAAGAAAATTTATACGTGTTAAAGTATAAACTATGTTCCTTGTTACAATTTTTTTATTTTGGAAGTGGATTTTCAAACAGTAAGCATCCTTATCTGGATTTTGAAGTAAACTAAAATAAATTGGGTATCCAAAAACTTGAAATGCTTAATATCATTAATTTTTTTTTAAATATTTAAAAAAAAATTACAGCGTAAATGCAAACATGTATGGATAAATGAGTCTTAGAAAAATCCGTAAGGTCAAGAACCACTTCTTGGAGCACTGAAAAGGCATTATTGTACATTAGATGTGAAAATCATACCCCTATCAAAACAGAAACGACCAGTCATCAGTTTGTATTCAAATATAATTTTAAGTGCTCTTCATTCCTTGTTTTTTTTTTGTACAGTAAAGTATCCATCATATTATTAAGGGATAATGACATGACTCATTGCCTGAAGCTCATGGTTTTTTTTTTTTTTTTTTTTTTTTTTTTTTTTTGGCTTAAAGGTTTTAATTGGATAATATCCACTTTTTTGTTGTTTTTGTAGCTACGTTTATGGATGGGTCTCTCTCCTTAATTATTTTCTAATATGCAATAAATTATGTATGTCTAATGGCTTTAAAAAAACCTCTTGGTTAATTCATCAAAGTGAACTTTTAAAAAAGTTCTCCCTTTCGGTGTTAAAAAGGTTTTTTATTCTAATGGACCTAGAAAAATGACCAGATCCTGAAAATAACCTTGGTTTTTTTAAAGGTTTTTTTTAGCCATAAAAAATGAGGAGGACTAGTCGTCTATTGAGACTATCGAATCATATATGTAATTTCTATATAATACATATATTGTACATGTGTACTTTGTCAAACAAAGAGATAAGACAAAGCTTTGTAAAAAAGGCTTGAAAGTAGTTGAGATGGGGGATGGAGTAATTGCTTTACCCTTCATGCTGCTTATATCTATTTATTATGATACTTTATGCTTTACAAGCCATCTTAAGGATAACTATATTCAATCATAATTAATATAAACCGAAAATAGTATTGACTTCTGGAACTTTTGAAAAAAACCATCACGGAAAGAAAGGAAATGTGTGGATGATTTATAATATATAATTAATCATCCTTTGTGTCAATTATTATTTAGCTTCAAAGTGTGTTTAGTGTAAACGGCTAAAATAGTTATAAAAGTAAAACTATTGTTTAATGTTAGTTGTACTTTTAGATCAGAAAAAATAACATTCTTTTGTTGATTTGTGAGAAAACCATAATATCTTTCTATTTTATTCCCACAAAATCCTATTAAAACCAAGGGTTCACAAATAGTTGGACAAGAAAGCTTAATGAACAGTTTTTTTTTAATTACAACATTCCATAACATAGTGAAACTTTTTAATATTTTCTTCCACAAGTTTTTCAAAATTTATGGCATCATTTAAAAAAAATATATAATATAAAAAATTTGACAACTTTTCTTCACTTTTTGAAAAATCATTTTCATGTTTGACAACCATTGTTCTCTTTGACATGACATGTTATTAAATAGGTCGAAAATTAATTTTGTGAGGCCACAAAAACTTGTATTCACGTACCTTGTCACAAGTACTTGGTTTGATAATCATGTAACAAATAATAGAGTGAATTAAAAAAATATATATTATCTTCAAGGTGGTTTGAGGATCACTAGACTAAATTGTCAAATAAACAATCTATTTTGAATAGTTCCTTTTAAGGAAAAGAAAAAAATTCTTAAAATGCATTTGATTCACGAAAAAAAAAAACAAGTTTAGTAAACAAAAAGAAATTATTTTAAATCATAATAAAATAAAGTTATTTTTGATGAATCATACTACAGATTTGTACATGCCATGATACCCTTCAATACTTGAATAATTCTTTGTTTCAAAATATACCTAAATATACTGTAGACAGAATTTTACATATGTATACATATTGATAATTGTTATTTTTTCCCCAGACATGCCCTTTTTTTATATATAGGTCGAGGAATTATTTTATGCATTCATGAAATGCCCGGTTTTAAAGGGAAAACTGTAGAAAATCGATTATAAAAATCTATAAGTATACAGTTTAAAAAAATTATTTTTTTATAAGAACAAGAATCAATCTTATTTAGTGAGAATATGTGTGGTGCGTCAATATAAAAGCAATCTTTAACAAAAATTATGAAAAAGAGAAAATCCCAATTTAATTTTATACTTCATGTAGACATGGAACCCAATATTTTATAGAACATTTTGTGTCAATTATAGGCTTTGTGTCTAAACTTGTGGGATGAGTTAAGATACCCAATAGCTTTATCAATAGTTTAAAATCATTATTTGAATTAAAAGACTTATATTTGGCCCGATATGGGCTTTCAAATAAAACCCTATCAATTGATCATTTTTTTATTGCGGCGATTATTTTTTGCTACTTGAAGTATAATTTAAGGTACAGCCAAATGGTTAGAAGGAATAATTTGTTGATATAAATTGAGGAATATTCGTATAAGAATACAAATATAATCCACACACACAATTTTAATATAAATCCCTCCAACTTGCATTTATGTATGTAGATGGGTCACATATTTTGATTCCTTAAAAAAGGACATGTATTAGTACAATTAAAAATGAAAATAAATCTTAATTCTTGCTTTAGGATTTAAATTTTTTTAATCTTGCCCTTCTTTTTTTTAATATTCATTTTTATTTTAGCTCTTTTTTATTTACTAATTTCAGTAATTCATTAATAAGTCAATTTCTAGCTGTTTGTCTAATAAAAAATCGGAAATTTCGTGATAAAAAAAAATTGAGGTACCCATATAGATGTTAAAAAAGGACATGTCCGGCTAAAAGGTGACATTTTATAAATCTATAAACATATTACTAATTTTAAAATATTCATCCCTCCTTTTTCTACTTAAAACCCACACGGATCTGGCGGTAGGATGTCGAAATATCGAACATTTTAGTATCGATTATTTTCTTAATAGTCCTATTATTTATATTAACTCACCAAAAATTCCATTTTTTTCAAAATTAAGAGTTTTGTAATTAAGAGTTATTGTAAATTAACATCTACATTAGAAATTCCTTAAAATTATTCAATAAAGTATCCATAAGCAACAATAGTTGAAACGTACGCTTGGAAGAATGAGAATACTTCAGCTAAACCGTAATTTTAGTAATAACTTCATACTATCAGGGGCTTCCGTAGGGTGTGGGCTGGAGCCCTCCCCGAATTAAGGTATTTTTGCTTTTAACAAGAAAATATAATGCTTGTAAGTGTTTTTGAATTTTTATTCAAAAAATTTATTTTTTGTAAATAGTTTTGGATTTTTAAATTTTTATTTTTTATGCCAAAAATCAAACAAATTCTATATTTCAGAAGCGAAAATAGGCTTACTGAAATATCGGCCAGACAGGCAGATTTTGACAAAACACTCATCTAATATGACGTCAATATTAAAAGCGTGGTGGAAGTCAAACATCAGTTGTACCCGCATTATGGTATAACCTTGTATATATCCTTAAAATAGCAATTTTATTATTCGATTCAAACAAGACTGTACCATTTAGCACTGAATTTAAGATATTTTCCATGTAAAAAAGTAGTACAATTCAATAAATACATTATTTAAATTTGATATTTATTACAGCCATAAACTGTTAAACAAACTGATCATTTTAATAAATGGATTATGCTAATGATGAAGCGAAATTTGAATGTACTGGATTCATTATTGTTGAAGATATAGTCATCCAAATAAAGAAAGTTAAATATCTCAGTTTGAGCCTTTTTCCAGATATCATATTTTCGTGCTCTGACAATGATATATGTAATTTCCATGTCTGAATCATTTGTACCTTTAGAAATTGATTATATAATCTCGAATACCACTTTTTTCTCCTTTTAAAAAAATTGCAATGACAAATAACCAGGGTTTCATCTCTCATCCATATATGTATATTGTGAATTTTACTGAATTTAGAGTGACTTATCTCAATGTTTTATTCTGTATCTCTCAAGTATAGCCTACATTTACCATTGCAATGTCCGTTTTTTGTTGAACAAACTCTTAAAAATCAACTTATAACCAACGTAAAACTGAAAATAAAGAATTTTATTACAATATATATATATATTTAAACTAAATTAAACAAATCTTTTCAAAAAATGAAACATGAAATATTATTGTCATTACAAAGAAAAAATTATAGCATTGTGGAAATAATTTCTATAGTAAAACGATTGAAAATAACATTTTTAAAACCAAATGTTTTAACTCTATACCCTTGACTCTGCAAAAAAAAAAAACTTGTTATTTAGATTCAATAAATTTGTATTTTTATCTAAATACTACAGAGCTTCTGATGGTTTTATATTCTTTTAAATACTAGCTTCATGCTTAAATCTGAAATCACAAGTAAATCACAAACTTAATGATGCATTTTATTGTAACAAGTGGTACAATCCTAGGTTTTTTAGATACTTACAAGTCCATACTGGCCATTTTTCACAATTGAATCCGCCTCCCTGCCTTTTGAATCACTTTTTTTGGTGCCAAACCTTTTTTGGGTCCAGAGATTCTGTGCATTTATCGAGTTTTGGTCTGATATGAATTATGATTCATATTGTTCCTCCAGATCCCTCACTACTACCCGTGTTCAAAAATTATCAATATTGGGTGATTTTAAAAAAATATCGTAGAATACTCGGCTATGAAGTTTCCTCTTGGAACTGGACCATTCGATTATATTGTTCTGAAATTGATAATTTTACAAAATTGGTTTTTCATCATTTTTATGAGAGTGTGTTTACGACATACACGAAACTAGAATATTTGACAAATTTATTCAAGGGTAATTTATCAATTAATAATTATATAAAATACTAGCAAGAGGTACCCACGTTGCAGGGCTGAATAGATGAGAATAGAAACAAAGAATGAAGGTAGTATAAAATAACCAGGGATGTTCGTCAGAGATCAATTAGAGCCTGTTTTTGCCAGGAATAAAAACTTCATTTCCCTTCACTTTTACTATATTTCTCCCCTTCTCTCTGCCTCTCCCCCCTTCTCTTCTCCCTCTATCTCTGTCTCTTTTATTCTACCTTCATTCTTTGTTTCTATTCTCATCTATTCATCCCTGCAACCTGGGCACACCAAATTTGATAACACTAAAAACAGATTTATAAATATATTTAAGATATAAAATATGTAGTCCATTGCTTCATTCCCAATATCGATATTGCTCCATTGGTATCGATACAGATTTGCTTCGTTCCATATCAATATACGAGGGTGGAAAAGTTTTTTCTATTATTTTTTATTATTCAAAATAATTGTTCACGATACATTTTTTTTTTTTTGTTTTAGTCTGAATTATTCCGAGTTTGATTGTCTTAGACATGTCAAATTTTAACACAACAAGCCTTTATATGTATGTTTTTGTTGGAATTTATTTAAGGGTTACACTCTCAGAACAAATATTCACTGACAGTTTGATACTCGATTGTGTTCATTTACACAAAAACCATATCATCAAACGATAGTTACTAAAGAACTGCGGGTGCAAAATGCAAAATTGGTGAGTAACTGTTAACCGATACTAAATGGATAATAAAGCTTTAAACTAAGTAGCGAAATGAGGACAAAAATAATAAACAGTCCACAAAGGTCTTGGTTGGAGTTTACTTTTTTGTCCGTCAGATTTGTTTCTAACTCCAAGAAAATAATAATTCTAGCTATAAACTAGAGTACATTATAAATTAAAAAAAAATAGCTAGATTTGAGTTACAAATGTAGAAAGTTTAATATATCCTATTCTACTAATTCTAGAATTAATAAATAAGTATTAACTATAGTTTAGTTATTTTAGTGAGAAATTATGTAATGTGATAAGATGAACGTGTGGGAGTCTTCTGAGAATGGTCTGCTTTGACAGCTCTTCAAGGTTGCAAATAATCTTTTTAACCATACCAAGAGTAATTTAATTAAGGAACTCTGCTAGTCAACAAACCTCTACAAGTACTGTATAATTTTGCTGCCCACTGTCGGATGATACCTACTAGAACGTATCCGTCTCCATTTTTTAAAGAAGTCCCATTCTAAAATTCGCCAGGAGGTCCTTTAGGATGATGATTAGCGTTTTTATGTTTTTTTTTTTTTTTTCCTGAAACGGCATCAAACTTCAAGGTTCCATCTATAAATCCTTCATACAATACAATTTTTTGGGATCTCCTGAAGTGGAAGAATTGATGGAAGTTCGTGAGGTTAAATCGGAAGTTGGGATAGTTCAATACTGGTCAGCACAGGTAATGCTCGTTTTTTTAGACGGAAAAGAGGACAAATGGCGGCCCAGACTAAAGGTTACGAATATTAATGGAACCTTCAAGAGGACTGTTTTGCTATGAATGCTGTGTTCCTTTAGTTTTTATTAACTTATATATCTCGTTCATTACTATTTAATGTATCAATTAGTAATTTGATTTAGCATTATCCGGTCACATCATGTATCTCATGATCCTGGTGTAAAATCACATTTAAGGTAATTTTTCCTTTGAAAAATTCTTTATATGTAGCCTGTAAGAGTATTTTCGTGTACACCACTTATCAAATTTCATGGGAAAACTTTGTACGGAAAGCAAAGATCTAGAAAATATATGAGCAGGCAATGGGAGTGAGTGGATCACTTCAAGGGAACACGGGAGGTCAAAATTCACATATTTAAAGAGATACGAAGTAATTGGGGCCTTCATTATAAAATCATATTTTAAACTGAATTGAAACTACTCATTTTGCAACAGTGATGCTGAGACTATGCCTTCAGCTCTCCTAATTTCATTTCCGTAGGTACACAATTGTATCTTTTAAAGATAGTACAGGCAACTTTGCGAATAATTTGAGCAAAAAGGATACCTTTAGGCATATTGATACGTAATTTCATCACTTCTAGAGACCATTCTCCTTGTCTGAATCTACCAGCTGAAGAAAGTTGAAGCATCAGGATGAATTTCTAAATATTGATTGAATTTACGGAGGATAGGAGAGCACGAGACAAAATTTGACCATCATTTTATAAAGGACAACGTCGAAGGAAAAGAGGCTACCGACATACCTCCTTCCTCAACTTCATAGTATTCATATTTCTCAGACACTTCCTTATAGGAATCCAACTCCTCCAAAACATGAAGACAAGAATGTTCAACTAGGTCTCTGACATTTCCAGAGCTCACAAACTAAAACATTATCAGAAAGCTCCGATAGATTAATCTTAATATCTGATATAATTAATTTCTAACTAAAAAGAAAAAAATCATTATCTCAAATTTACTGAATAAAAGTTTCAAAAGACTAAAAATTAGATCAATCCATGTTATCGTCTTTAGTATAAATAAAGGAAGGACGTCATATGAAAAGCGACATCTTGCGAAAATAGTATGAAAAATACTATTTCCTCAGACTAACAATCGAGTTTCACTACTTTGTTTAAAGCTTTAGATGTGACTAGCTTTTATTTACGAGTCCTGCCATCTTCACATTGAGGTCAGAAACTTTTCTTACTACCCTTGTAGTACTCATATACTGATATTGATATTCGTTCCTGGGATCTTCTTCTTTGGAAATCAAGTCACACTAACATAAGTGTTATTCATTTATATTTTAATTCAACTGATCAATGCAATCTGACGAGTTATGTAATTTGAGTGTGCATATAATTGCTTACTCAAATTGAATTATGCAGTGGATTGATAGTACCAAGTTTTCATTTGATACTTTAACTTTATTAATATGTCTATGGTTTTAGAAATAAACCACGTGGAGAATATTTATGAAGTGTGGCTTATGAGGAACTACGTGTGTACTAGATATGAATTCTCCCCCATCAATTAAAAATGTAATTAATTATATTATGAGAAAACTTTAGAATACTTGTGTTTATCAAAATTGATGGAACGGAAAAGGTTAATTGTTTTGATGACATGTAACAAAGTTCTCAATTAGGGGTGAGACGACTCTTTAGAATCATGAAATTGAATCAATTCCAAACTTTGGATATATTTCTAATACAAGACATAAAAATTGATTCCATGACTATTTTGAATATTCCATTTGTTATATATTCATAAATGAAAACAATCTATCAAACGAAATACAAATATTATTTTGTGGGTTTATTAAGTATCATCGACTTTATTAAGCAACTCGTACACGTCACGGGGGAAAACTTTACAATTAAGAAGGTTGTAATTTGAAAAGAGCAGCATTCATCATCTGTATAGTGCAACTAATTTTATATTTTTGCAGATATAACAAGAACCCCAAAACAACAAATTTGTAAGGTGTAATACAGAAAGAACTCAACGTTTTAAGCTAATTTTTCCGACAATGGTCGTTAATTCGGCTTTTGGGTACATCTATGGAAGAAAAAAAATAGAACAAAGCTGTGATTTTTATCGCCGTTTTTCTTACTATTGTTTTTTTCATTAACTCATATCAGTTATGTGTAAGGAGTGTGTTATATTCAGTTAGAATGTTTGTTTGTTTTTGTTTGTCATAATTGTAAATACAGGTATGCCTATTGTGCTTTAAAAAAAATATTGAATATTTAGAAGAAAAAAAAAGTTGATTTTTCATAAAAGATCCCCAAATCCTAAATATCATTTAAAAATATAAATATGTTACAGGGTACGCAAGCTAACTATGCTGCCCCTTTGGCGCGTTATCTTGGGGAAACGCAGGCACTTAGGAAGTTTTGCACCAGCTGGAAAAAAGGGAATCAATTGACGAATTTGTGCTACCAACTATTTGGAAAATGCACGGATCCCAACGTAGGAACCACTCCGGGAGGGACAACATAACAATCGGATCAAGATGGAATTCCAGGGTTTTCTCAATGGACCAATTGATGAAGGCCTGCTTGCACTTTTGTACTTGTATGGAGACTGTAATTGAAACTTGAGGTGATTTTATTAATCAAATAAATCAAAATCCATCAAGCTTTCAGAACTTGGTTTTATTTTTAATTTGATTACTGGTTAAAGATAAAATTGTGTTTGGACCAGGAAAATTAAACTTTTCGTGGTACAGATAGCTTACAAACCCTGTATATAATATATAAGTTCCCCCAAATCCTCCCTAAAAGAAAACCACCGCCGCCATAATTACCGTTCTAAAGGTTGATTCATTCAACTAAAATTAGTTTTGGAAAACCTTTGAATAATTCCTCACAATATGTCAATAAAGAATAGCCTCACAGTTGCCTAACTTTTAAATGATTATTGATATATTTTCTATATATATATATATATTTTTATTTATTTTGAGGCAGAATGGTTGAGAGATACAACAAAGTTTTTTCACTTCTAGCTTTGTTGAACAGGATCCCTCTTGTGCTTTTATTCATGGGGTACACTAACAAGGGATGGAACAGGACAAATATATTACTTGTCATAAGAAACATGGCTACAAACATTAAAAAAATCTTAGAATTTTTGACAAAATTTGCATATTTTGAAAACTTTTCGGTAAATGAGACTAATAATAAGATCGATAATGATTTTTAACAAATAAACCAATATAAATGGTTACTAAAAAATATTTGAAATGTATTATTCAATTTTGCTTTTGATATGTTGAATTTTATCCGTCGTAGAATGTTTTTATAAAAGTTGTTTGACTTCTAACTTACTGAACGTGATCCCTCTTTTCTGCAACAAAATGTATCATGAATACAGAGAGCATTTTCCCAACAATTATGTTTGCTTTGCTACGAAAAGTAGTACCAAATCTACATTCTTCTTTGATATTTACTTTTTTAAATCTTTCACCTCCATTTACTGAATAGTGATTGAAGTAAAAAAACATCGATTGCTTTCTGAATCAAACAATAACTGAAGAAATAAATTGTAGAGTCAATGATTTAGCAAGTCTAAGTCAAACCAGCTTGGAGTAATAAAGTCAAAAACAAAACGCCTTCCAACTGTCCAGTTCTCCCCTACTATGGTAAAAAAATAAATGGTCAATCCTGATTTCCCCTTTTCTTTAATCATCTCAGGCCTAACCTCAATAAATTGGCTTGAATGAATATGAATCGATGAAATATGTATTTAGGGCGCTAGGTTATTTTAACTTAGACTATTTTGCCTCAGGATATCTTACTTTATAGCCATTTTGTCTAAAGGATATTTTACCGTTTTTGTTATTTTTAGTTAAAATTTTAATTAAAAAATTAATATTTATTAGTATGAAACGTATGAAATAGTTGTTTTCTGTTAGAATAATGATGGGATTAATGCCCAAAATTTCAATGTATGCAACAACAAAATCTCACAATGCAATGAATTTGAACGAAAAACAAAATAGGTAATATAGTTTGTGTAATAAGAAAAACTAAAACAAATAAAAACGTCAAGGATTCGAATAGAAAAGTGCTCATCACTTCTCCGTTCGCATTGGACATGATGAATTATTCATACAAGAAAAGACTCACGGATTGGCGAACTAGCATTCAAAAGGAAGATCAATTTTAACCAAAAATAAACAATAACAACGTATAAATCTCATTTCTTCATATATTAAGGTAAAATATCTTTAAGGCAAAATGTCCTGAGGCAAAATTACCGAGCACCTATAATAGACACAATTGTTTTGTTTGACATTGCCCTTCAGATTGCAATCTCTTGCAATAATGAGAATTATGAATTAATTAAAAAAAGTAACATTGGCAAAGAAGGGAACATGTGTTTGAGATCCCTTAGAAATGAATCTGGGTTATGAGAGCAGGGGGGGTAACCCTGAGTCTATAAGACATAAATGAATAAAAAACAAGTTAATTAAAAAACCAAATGCCTACTGTCACATGATAAGTTCAAAATGAAAGTAATAAACATTTGTAGAATTAAAGGTTGTACAAAACACGTTGCAATTTCGCAATTTCCACTTTTATTTTATTTTCTCCTCTGTATGCATGTGAATTAATAATGATTGGAATTTTTAAGAGAATCTTGTAATGGTTAACCACTATTTACATTTTACAGATTATGATATTCACTCGCAAACACAAAGGTTTTACACTGTTACATCGATATGTACGACAGAGCAATGAGATGCCATGTATATACTATAGATTGAAAAGGAAATTGTTTTATGGTAGATAAAATTAATCTATTTTCATGGTGCTTGAAGGATTTTTTGCCCTTCAAATTGTGTCAGTTTCAACGCCATTTCATTCAGCAGGCTTGTATATTCATAGATATGTTGTAGAAGTTAAAAAAGTACAAATGGAGGATATCAAAATATATTGTATACATGTAATAATAAGTAGGGCCCATAAACTAAGTAGGAATGAGATCCCTCCCTTGGTCACGTCATATTTCTTTTTATGGGAGGGAGGGGAGGGGGAAGGTAAAAAAAGTTTCTAATTTCACAGGAAATAAACCTAGAGCAAGATCCCCAAAAAACGCATTTATACATTAAGGGATCCCGGGAAAATCTGGCTAGTAAATACAAGGTGTACAAGCTATTTTTGCCGTGAAAAGGACTTTTTAAACTCAATTTTCTCTCAACCAGTTAAAATATAAGACTAGATTTCAAAAAATTGATGGATTTTGATTAATTTTATTCAATAAAATCACCTGCAGTCACAATTAAAACATCTAAAGGAGGCCGAAAGCGGGAGTATACCTTCGCCATTCTGTACCTAGGAAAATCCTGGATTTATTTCTCCATCCGGCTGATAAGTTCGTCTTTTGTGTCGCAGGGGGCTTCGTTGGTTCTCCTTTCGATCACTCCTTACACAAAAAAAAAACTATTATATTAAGATCTTTCGAGTTTGGAGGGCAAAAGTCCGGTGAGATGAAGTCGTCAAAATTGTCTTGGAGTCATTTGAGACTCATTCCACATTGCTGTTGCCTCAAAATCATCGCCTTTAGTAGCCTCAAATTCCCTCTTAAGGCTTACGAATGAACGTCTCACTGAATGACAGAGTTAGACCAATTGTTATGTTGTCGCTCCCGGCGCGGATTCAAAGCAGGGATCCATGCTTTTTCCAAGTATATGGGATAACGAACTCGTCTATTAATTCAACTTTTTCCCAACTGATGCAAGTTTCAACAAGCTATTTGACAAGCAAAAAATCAGGTGTTTATGTACTTGCGTTTCCCAAGAGAGAGCGCCCAAGAGTTGTGAACCCTGTAGTTGTGTTATATTCAAGAGTAGAGTACATTTATACTCTTAATCAACTTTTAGAGCTTCTATAGTTTTACTGTCATTCGAGTGATACATATTATGTCAGCATTTGATTAATCATTCTTTGAATTTTTCAAGTTATAAATTCTTCGAGTCTAAGAGAAATCTAATTTTGCAAAAAATATTTTGAGCAAATTTGTGTAATTTTGAGTAAAATCGTTGGTTTTTTTTCGAGTTTGAGTCATACTCAATTTATTTTATATTTACAGAAGAATAAATAAATTTGAAGCTAGTCTTGAAAAATCTTACAAGAATCCATTTTTGTGCATTTTAAAATATTCAAGTTATAACGAAATATTCATTTGTTGGAGAGTTTTATAGATCCTTCGTACTTAAGCATCATTTTCTGTGGATACACATCAATTATAGTCTAAATCGTTAAAAAGTAAATCTTGAATAATATGTATTCAACATTTAGTTGAACAAAATTAATAAAGGAAGCTTCTATGTATTATGAAATAATTAATTTCTCGGACAATATTCTCTTTTCTCGGGAATTTCTCGTAGGTGTACAATTTCAGCAAATCCCAAAAACCCGAGAAAAAACTCTTAGTCCACACAGAGATAAAGTAAGTAATACATAGATCGGACTATAACCATAGTTAAGACAGTATGAGACAAGTTCCCCAATCCCCATTATCAATTATGTTTAGTGATAGATTGAATTTGCTGTGTGATAGTGGTAAGAAACTAGATAGCACATTAGACAAAAAAGATAATAAATAGAAAAAAAACGTCATTTTATGGCCCTAAGATTGAATAATTATGGTTTAATTATTATATCCTGAGATTTTTATTACAAAAAAAAATCTACTCCATGATGTATAATATATATAAACATAATTTTAAAGAGATTATATTTATTATTTTTTACCGACCTAGTTACCATTATTGCATCTCGAAACCGTTCTTCCCAAAATAAACAGAAAAAAAAATACCCAAAATCAGTTGAGATTTACTACTTAAGCCATTTTACCCAACTATATGCCTTATATTCAATAATTGTTGTGAATATTTCACAGCTTAACAAGATCTTATTCGATTTGAACCAAAAAGAGTTCAAAACACTGATAAGAGGAACCGCAGCTTAAAAATCGACACCTAACAACAAAATACAGAGTATATTGGTATAATTGTGAGGTAACTCCGTGATGGGCTGAGTCTTTTGTTCACAATAATAATATTCAAATAGGTTCCATGTATCATCCATAAAAAACATGTCACCGGCTTCACTTTTGCCCAATTGGATAATTACATATAAAACATATGGTAGCCTTGATCTAAATATTTATTTATTTATTTTTAAATCTTCTGTTAGGGACTCCTGCTCAGAAATGTATAATTAATAACTAAATATGTTAATCATTTAGCAAAGTTGTGATGATTATGAGAAGGATCCCGTACTCACTCGTAGATATGATATGATAGGTTTTAAAATGCTTCATATAATATGTATATGTCCGTTCGTTGGCACTAAGTGTGTAAGTACATTGTACACCTCAGCATACTCACGTACTACAGTATATGTTCCGTGTGATTTTTCTGACCGAGGAGAGTTGTAGTAAGTAGTAGTATGAATTATAATAACATTGGATGGTATCCTTTTTTCTTTCCTTTCCTTCGCCTCGTCTTCTTGAGGAGATGGTTGAATGATTCTCTTGATTGCGCACACGTAAGCCAAATATTGAAAGAGATCAAATGATTTTTTGTTCATATCAAGCTTGGAGAACCAAGTGTGTATATATATAACTAAATATTAACCCCCACCATTTAGTTAGTGTCTCTTTGGACGTGTGATTGTGCTGTATTCGATGATAATCATTATTTCCCTCTAAAAATACATACATAATTTGATACTTTGGAGAACTGCTTCTCCTGTTCTTCCCCATCAAAGAGAGTCTAAAAGGTAAGACGATCATTAATTATATTCATATTTTTGCAAAATATCTTTACCGAAAAACTTATTATATTAATTATTTTTCTGTAAACTTCTACACGATTCATTTATCAAATTATATATAAAAGACAATTTATTGCATTAATAAAGTAGCACCCTACACAAAATGTTAAAAGTCCATGGAACAAAGGACTATTTTAAGTCATAGTGGGCATATTATATTGCACATTTATAATTAATACATGCTTAAGAAGGGTTAAGTTAAATACTCTAGAGGCATTTACATTGATTTTCTCTCACTTTGTATCTATAAAAACCGATTAAAAACAGACTTCACATCTTGGAGTTGATCAAAATGAAATTCAAATGATGTATAATTACTCATTAATATATATATATATATATATAATCATAGTTTTCATCTGAATTTCATATTTTTTTGCGGTTTTATTATAATCTGATCACTTTTTCATTCCTATAAAAAGTTTAACATCTGATGTTTTTCCGAAGAATTTATTTTACTTTGTATTGATATTATGTATTTCTTTTACTGTAAGTAATATAATATCAATATGTACTTACGATGTTGTACGAGTCCTACATGATGTAGATATATTCGAAGGAAAACGAGTTTTGAATCTCTTCTCTTTCTCAATGATGGCAATGGTTCGATGATGCAATCATTAGGCAATCATATTATCATTAAAATCATCTGAGAAGTTAGAAACCTGCACTTTACAAATAATAAGATTAAAAATCTGAGTTCAAATAATATCTCAAGGAGATTCAAATCTGTCATTCTTAATTTACAAAATGTACATATATTTTTGGCTTGAACTGATGATATCTTTGAATATATATATGTATGTATGAAATTTTTATATCCTATGGGAGGACTAAGGATATGTAGGACTCTATGTCAATGAACTTTTGTCGCAAAAAAATAAATAAAAAAAACGACCCGGGGTTCAATGGAAAATACTCGTTTATTTTTTTGTAAAAATGCCGTAAATGGCAAGTTTTTTTGTTTTTTTTTAATAAAAAAAATATTTAAAAATGGATGTCTTAAACTTGTTTATAAAAGTATATACTTATAAGTATTTAAGTATATATACCTAGGTACTACTACACTGAGCTATAAGTACCTTCTAACTGACTGACTTACTACATATGACCGTTCCTTCTTCAATTTGATTAAAAACTAATTAAAAATGATGTTATCTTCTACAAAAATCATTAGGATCTGTACATTGTACACCCATACTTCACTGTATATAGAGTATTAATATTAAGTATATATAAAAAATATCAAGGTTGTGCTCGGTTTATGTTGAGTAGTTATAATAGTCCCGCTCTCGGTTCTATCATTTGTAGGGGTTCGGTCTCTGTTTCGGTCTTCGGTTTCAGTTCTTTTTTATACAGGCTCAGTTTGGTAACAGGGACTTAAAACAAGAAATGATATTAGGTACAAACAGAGGTGCAGCTACCTTACACGCAGAGTGCATGGTGCAGTTTTCAAAGTGGGAGCCCTGAGGGTAGGCTAGAGGGAGGCGCAGGCATATGGAGAATTGAGGATTGCTTTCAGTCTACACATACATAGTACACATGTTTCAGCTAAAAATGTATCAGTGTAAGGGGCCTTGACATAGTAAAGTTTGAGAAACCCTACCTTAAGAATTATTATATTCTAGGGCCTTGATAAGCTTAGTAACGGACCTGGATCCATAATCTACCCACCCCTTCCCTATTTTATTTACACCTTCTGGTGTTTAAAACCCCTTTTCTAGATCCACAAGAAGCCCTTAGCTATTTAGAACTAAGATACCTCTGTATTACCCTGGCGAAGTAAAATAATTATTGGAAAACGCTGTAATTGCACGTTCCGGTTCTAGTGGTTCAAGAACCGGAATCGCTTGAACCGCTAGACCGATAAAGGCACAACCTTGTATATAGACTTATTGCATTTGTCATGACGAAAGGATATTAGTTATGTTTCTATTTCCATTTAATATATTATGTATTTTTTTTTTCAATAGTAAGGATATATTATTAGGAATAATGGAAAAAGAAATACAACATATCCTCTAGGGATCGTAAAGAAGTGTACATAATATTTACATAAATGTAACTATGTATTATTCGAACAAAAAATGAAGGATATTTCAACTAATAAGTAAAGTAGTGGTTTTTATTGAAGAGCCGTTCATATTATTGAAAATTATATATATGTACTTTACAAGGATGATACAAAATATTCAATAGTATGACTGATCTTACTTTGAGACGAGCCTATGATTAATGACTATAAACAAGAAAAAATTATTCTACCTAATAATATATGTTAGTCTGATTCTCTTTATATACCATCAATTCTCAATTGGAAATAAATGCCATATTATATATATTAATGCACGTACATATTATGTGATAATGAAGTAATTAAACAGTCAACAATAGAGGCTGGTTCAAGGACTACAATACACAGAAGGGGGTTACCTTACATGTTCAGATGTTTTAAATCCAATAATTATTCTTCATAAGGGAATTGGACAGGTATATTTTATATGTTAAGTGGACTCTTGAAGTCTTTTGGAGGACTGAAACATTGATTACCCATTCTTGTTTGACTCTGAGTGGAAATACATAACTCAATGGTTTGATTATAATTTTTTGGTCATAACACATAAATAATAAAAATATTTTACTTTCGCAAATATATATGCAATATGTATGCGTTTATATAAATCCTTTGAAGGTCGTCTCAAGTGATAATGATGGCCTTTTTGAATGACCAGAAATTCCTTTTTATGCATATGTAGCTATGAGATGTTTCGAGGGATTGAGCCATTTGAACCATTGGGAGATGGATAGAGAGAAATATATATTTATTAGTAAAAATAAATTTATCAAATAATAGGGACTTTCACATAATCTAAAAAATTATTATTTTTTTCGCAATATAAAATGATTTTTCAATGGAGTAGTTTTTTTTTGTTTGGGTTGTTAGTAACCCAAGCTATATTTATATTTCTTCTAAATATACATATTTTCATTATATTAATATAATATCATATGTAAAAAACAAATCGAGTCGGAATCACCTGTAGACAAGAAAGTCTCTGTTAACATTAATATAATACGTACACCTAGGTTTGCAGATGTCTAATTTTATAAGGCAGATGGATATTTAATGCCATGGACGACGTCAAACCCTTTTTACGTTAAACATGATAATAAAATAAAATGTAAAGTGTTTTATGAACAATATAATTATTTTCTTTTTAATTATATCTGTGGAATTCTTACAGATTTTTATAATAAATTTAATTATTATGTGCTATTTTATTTATGACTGTATAATAATTTATGCAAAAAATAAAGTGTAAATCTGTCATCAGACTAATTTTGATCCACGCTTCATTTAATCATAACAAATGCAACATGGAAATACTACATGTAATTCATCAGGTTTTAACATAATTTTCTTCAGTATACTTTATGAGTCAACAAGGAAGTAAAGTAGAAAACCATAAAATGAGACATTTCCAATCTATTATTTTATATCATAAATATATACGCATCAACTTTATTTTTTTTGATCAAATATGGGCTTTAAATTCTAATTTATGGCCTGAATTCATAAATTCCACGAATATTAGCTATGGTATAGAGCCGACATTTAATAAATACTAATTTAAGGGCGTCCGCAGGTGGTGGGCTGGAGGGACTGTTACTCCTTTCCCCAAATTGAGGAATTTTTGATTTTTAATAGAAATTTTTTTGGTCAGGAAAAAAAAAATTACGTAAATAATTTTTTTTAAAACATTTCTTTTAAAAAAAAAAAATCATTTGACCAAATTATTCAGCTGAGAAAAAAATAAATAGTTGTATTGTATTACAAATACAATTAAATTTTTGAAATTTTTTGTTAACAACTTTGGATTTTTGAATTTTTTTTCCAAAAAATTTTATATATGAAATTTTTCCTGAGTAGCTGTTGATTTCTGTTATTTTCTGTGAATAACAATGGAATTTTGAAATTTTTTTCAAAATAAATACTTTTTTGTAAATGATTATGGATTTTTCCGTAAAATATAATTTTTGAAATTGTATTGACAAATAATTAAATTTAATATTTAATTTTTGAAATTTTTTGTGAATAGCTCTGGATTTTCGAGAAAACAAATTCTGTAAAGTTAAATTTTGGAAATTATTTACCAAAAAATTTATTATTTTTTTGTCAATTGCTATGGATTTTGAAAAAAAATTGGCAAAAATTTATTAGTTGATATTTAATTTTTTTGTAAATAGCTATAGATTTCCGATAAAAAATTTAAAAACTTTAATTTTTGGTCATTTAAAAAAAAAATCAATAACCCAGTCCCTCCCCAAATAATTTATTCCTGCGGACGGCCCCTGTACTTTGCTCAGCTCTGATATGATCAGGTTTCAAATACAATCTATCATTATTTATTTTTCTATAACTGATCACAAATGTATGATTATTTAATTGTGAGTGTAAATGTAATCCAGACTTACTTTTGAGAAAAATCTTTCTATCTTGCTTTAGTGTTGACGGGTCAGATATTATATTGCAGGGTTTCTCTTAAATATACGTTAAATATATATATAAACCTCTTACACCAGGAAAGTTATTACATTCCCTTCCATTTGAGCCAAGGCCTCTGAGTGATAAGTCACCTTTACTTAGGAATATATCAATTTTTATGGGATTCTTCAACCTTGCCCATAATTAAGTAGCCTCAATCTAATAACCAACTCATTTAAAATTTCTTGGGGTTTTCTATAATTACGAAATATTAATAGTAGTTGTTTTTTTGGCTCGAGTTAATATTTTTAATTACTTACCAACTACATACTGGGACTTTTGTTAAGTTAATAATCATATTGACAGGGAGCTTATTATTAATACTATTGACAGTTTATCTATATAATTACATGCAATATTTGAATAATAATGAGCTTTGATTGGTGCATGTAGGTTCGTATGAAATTATCTTCATGTAGCTTTTATGAATAAATGCTGATTCATTCTTAGTTCAAACAATTAGTTCATATATATATATAGTATATTTTATTAGTATGTGATTTGAAGAATCTTTTTTTTTTAATGACATGTACTTAAAGGTTAAATATTACTGAGGAATGATGGCATGCCAAAAATACCATATTGCTATATGAAAATTGATTTATTCCTACGTGTTTGTTCATCATCGATTTAGGAAATATAAAAATTAATGGACATTCTAACATATTTAAAAAGATTCAGTCAATTATATTTTTAAAGAAAAAAAAATAAAAATAACTAAGGAGAACAGTAATACCTTGTTATACGAGTGTCCTAACATACAATTTTTTGGAGATACGATGTGGATTCTAAGCGATAATTAACATTGAAATCAGGGCCTGGGGCAAGATAAATGTGCGGGTCCTTTTTTTTTCTTTTTCTTTTCGAAAGAACTTTGTTGCAAGAAAAAAAAAAATATTGACCTCTTTTTAGAGAATGTTTCATAATATTTTTCGAAAGAAAAATATATATCTTTTATTTTAAAGGTAAATCCTTTTCCTATTTTATGGTATTTTATTAAATTAGTATAAAGATATAGGTACTTAATTTTTAATTTTTTGAAATATGATTGAGTACTCCCCCTTCAGTGTTCTCTAGATTTGGTGGCAGGAAACTGGTGAGAGTCGCTTCAAGAACAATTTGTTTAGTCATTTGTTATAGAAAAAATTGTTTTGACTTTCGAGTTTTTTTTACTAAAAAGTTATTCCAGAAACGATTTAAACTCGTATGTCAAGATATCACAGTATTTGAAAAGAATTGTCTTCAAAAAGAGCACGCGAGAAGATACATTCACATTAGGGTTTCTCAGCACCTAGGATCCCGTTTTCTTAGTATTTCTCAGGGTTTAAACTCTGGTGAATTCTTGCATCTAATTAGTTCATAATATAAAAATTACTTTATAACATAAAAAGTTGAATATATATTAATGAAGATTTACATTAGATAAAATTTTAAAGATTTATATCTTAAAGTAAAATTATACTCATCGACAGAAAATGATACATAAGTACCTATAAAACAATCCGACAAATGAATATTTACCTATAACTTCAATATTTTTAAAATACAGAAAAAAGGGATTCTTTCACGGATAGCTTCAAATTTATTTTTTCTTCTGTAAGTATGAAATACGATACTTCAATTTTACATATTAACTATCTCATCAGTCATCCTGGGATCCAGGCCCATTACTACAGAGGCATATTGGGATGCCATAACGCCACCCTCTTACTAAAATCCTTAGTCAAATTTGTTTTTGTCAAAATTATGGATGTTTCTTGTCAAAATTTGAAATTAGAAATACAATATTGTCAATTTTGTCTTTTCTAATAAAAAAAAATCAGTCAAAAAATATTCTGTCAAAATTGTCAAGTCAAAAGCCTAGTGTTTTGTCGATCCTTACTTAGAACTGAAGTCTGCTGTCCCGTCCAGTTCAGTCACGGTCCAGTCAGCTCAGTCTTGCATATCAGCCTTAAAAACTTATAAAGTTTGGTCCTTGATGACGTCACTCAACTTTTTTTAATCCCTTCTAATACTGAAAGTCCTTCATCCCTTCCTCAATAAGAAAAATCCTAGTCACGGCTCCACTCGGATCCCAAAATGTATAGATTTTTTTTATAGAATGAAAACCCTTATCCACATCAATGATTAAGAATAATAAATAAATTTTAAGGACACGTCTGTATCAGACGCTAGATCCGCCCTATAGAACGATTCTTGATAAGTGGCGTCATCATATATATCCTAAATTAATTTTAAAAATCCTAATTTATACTTTAATTAGACCTAAATTAAGAATAATGACAAAATATTCACGTATTTTAATTATACTAAAGTAATTTCAATGGTGAACACGTCGTTATCTCTATTCTATCACGCAGCCTTTCCTCCAAAAAGGAACAGAATAAAGGACAAAAATCAACTGGTCGATGGCCAAATAAGTCAATCATACCAACTGTTATTCAACTCTTAAGTACTCTCAGACTACCATTAGTCCTATTAATATTAAAATCCTACATAGTATTTTATTTGATACTGTATATAATATAAATATTGCTTCGTAATATTTTATTATAAGCGTAGCTATACATTTTTGCTTGTAACTGATAGCCAAAATTTCTTCAGAGAAATCATGAAATTACTAATCTTCTGTATATATATAAAAGAGAATGTCTTTGGTTGTCTGTCCTTTATAAGTACCACATTGTTGAGCCTAGGAGGCTGAAATTTTGCATAGGTCCCTTTTTTGAACCTGTTAAGGCTAAAGCGGTGTTCCACGGCCAGTTCATGAAGTATCATCAGAGACGCCATCCACTATAGACACGGTTGATATTCCGACCACAAGTTGTGTTGTGTGCTAACACGACTATGAAACGGGTTCTAAAGCACCGCCAATTCATGTAATATCATCAGAAACACCATCTACTGTAACCCCGGTTGTTATATCATTCCACGGGGTGTCTTGCGTGCCAGAAAAAATAACATACGGGTTGGAGCCCACCACCATTTCATATAATATAATCAAGAAATCCATCCACTGTAACCCCAGTTGTGATAACAACCCAGGGATTGTCTTGCGTGCCAGCACGACTAACACATGTTAGAATCCACCGCCAAGTCCAAATATGATAATATTACATGAATTGGTGTTGGGTTACAACCCGTTTGTTAGTCGAGTTCGCACGCAAGACAACCCGTGAGCCGGGATAGAAACCGTGTCTATAGTGGACGCCATTAACGACGATATTACATGAGTTGGCAGTGGGGTACAACCCGTTTGTTAGTCACGTTGGCTCGCAACACAATCCGTGGACTGGGATTTGAACTGCAGCTATAGTGGATGCTGACATACATTAGTATAATAATAGTGAAGGTGATGCATGGTATATGCCGATTTAAAACTTGGAACGTTTTTCAAGGATCGATAACAAGGACGAGAGAGGATGTGGGACAGTAGCAATTTAAAGTCCCAAATAAAGAACGAACACAACCCTAATAAATATGTGAAATATCCCGTAAATAATGCTTCATTCTTAAACAAGGTCTTGGAAAAGTAAAATTGCATTTAAGATTGAAATAAAATGTTTCTATATTCACGTTATGTGGCTTTATTGCAAAAAAACACAAACAAAAACCGATTATATTTATCATCAATGTGGACTCTAATGTGTACATACATACATAAATCCGTCCACAATGATGTAATACGTTGACCATCTGTTAAATTCATCCTTAAAACAATAAGTCATATTCTGTCCGATTTGATCATATGTGTAATTATATTATTAATTTAGTCGTAGTAATTAAAAACTTTAATTACTTGCAAATATTAAAAAAAAAAAACAACAAGACTTTGTAATTGAATGGATAAACTGTTTACTACATAATATGAGTAATAGAGTGGTCCTTAAATGTATCTTTTATAAATATAAAACTTGATTTATATTGATCGATGCTTAGAGATTGTGAGCATCGTCTCTAAAGTTTTTTAATTTAATAATTTTTGGGAAACGAAGAGCATGATAATCGTCCTTAATTCGAAATATCTTATATAATATACAAAAATAAACTTTTGAATCTTCCTCCTCCGCCTGCTGCTGAGTAGTTTTTTCAAGTAATAACATTTTTGTACAACACTCTACAATGGAAAAATTAGAAATGAAAGGAAAATTGCATTAACCAGTTGATTTGTCTGGGATTGATGCAAATAATATGAAAGTTGGTAGTCTGGTAGAACGCAAGAGAATAATTCATTTGGAGGTAAAGTAATTTTATTTGCATGTGACAAATAATTCCAGTTGTACAAAGAGGCACAAGATAAGTTGTAGTTGATGCATGTATTTAGCGATCTTCACTCTGGTCTAAATTTGTGACAAGGCAAGTTAGGAGTAGGTTAGTTTAGTGACATTGGATTGAACAGAGTTTAATTTACGTAACATAAGTAAACAAAGGTTATTATAATATATTGTAATAAATAAACTTTTTAATTGTTTGTAATTAAAAAAATGAAACATCAACTAAAAATCATATAAATTCGGTTTAGCAACATACTGAGAGGATTCTTACGTAGCAATCTGTTGATTGTTTCCTGTTACTGGCTAACTAATTTGCCGAACTTTAGGAATTTGTATCTTCGCATTTTTACTGATTTCCCACTGATTTTACGGACGCACCTGTTTCCTAATCAGTCTCCCCCCTTTTCATTCAATTTTTTTATCGGTCTGACCTTTTAATCCCAGCTATGATTGAAGAATATAAAAACGAAGAAAAAAATGAATGATAGCTAGAATATATCATACACTCGACTATTAGCCACGCACCTCCCACTTTAAAGTTAAGCTATTTTTTCTCTTTGTGAATAATAATAGTTTATGCATTAACCTATAAAACTGAAATGATATTGTTAGTAACTACGTCATTTCAACTGTTGTAGGTCTGACAAAGTTTATTTTGACCGGACTGATAAGACTGTAGTCTATTTAGTTTTTTTAACTGATGCAACATCTAGGTTCGCTCAAGCTTAATAAAAATACAAAATCATGTCATCCTGTATTCGGGCTTGCCAGAATTTTCAATTTGATGTACATGCTGCAGGGCAAAACAGAAAGGATTTTGACTTCATAGAGTATAACAGCGGAACTCTAACATTTAAGGAAGGCAATATCCACTCTTGGTAACCGTTATACTCTTTGACGTCACTAATAAAAAGCGTGGTGGAAGTCAAACATCAGTCGGAAAAGTGCTATGGTATAATCTCGTATTTTTATTAACCTTGGGTTCACTGAAATGCTTACTTTTTATCATTGTCCTTGTGTAGTAACTTTTTTATTTTCGAAAATAATTTATGAAGTGAAATGTAATACAAATAATAAAAAGGGAAAAATTACAAGGAATACAATTGAGACATCCTGGATCAATACACTTTGCTTGTTGGATATCCTAAGTTAAGAATATTCACTTTTTCATTTTGATCAATTCTTCTTTCAAAAAACATTTTTGGACTATACACTTCTAACATTTTGAAAAAAAAAATAATAATTATGGTCCAGTGTAATGAAAATCAATATACAAGGACGTCTGCAGGATTTTTTTTTTTTTTTGTGGGGTTGGTTTTTTGAATTTTTTAGAAAAAAATTCAAATATCTCATTCGTTAAAAATTAAATTTTCTAGAAAAAAATTTCAAATATTCAGTAATTTGAAAAAAACTTCAAATATTAAATTTTTTGAAAAAAAATTTAAAAATCTATAGCTATTCATAAGAATTAATTTTTCTTGGAAAAATAATTCAAAAATTTTAACTTCAAATATTTAATTTTGATGAATAAGATTTAAAAAATCTATAACAGTTCATTGAAGTTTAAATTTTAGGAAAATAAATATTAAAGATTAAATTTTGGTGAAAAAAATGTAAAAAATTCATAGCTATTCATATAAATGAAATTTCTAGGGAAAAAAATTGAAAAATAAATTTTTCAGAAAAAAAATTGAAAAATTAAATTTTAAATATTTGATTTTTTTTTTTTAAAAAAATTTCTAGTAAAAATATTTTTTTTTCTTTTTGTGAGGGGGGAGCTACAGCCCCTTCAGCCCTCCTCCTGCGGATGTCCATGGTATATTAATTATTTGCACAACAATTATTAACTATCTTAATTTCATTTCTCTTTCAGGCCTCTTTCCCCCTACTTACGTAACTATCTGCATGTTCCACATTTTTTGTCAGTGATGATGATAGTGATACGAAAATCTTGGCTCCCTCTCCCAAAATACTGGATCCTCCTTTCTTC